>NC_052358.1:19427346-19786036 GCF_009727055.1 Benincasa hispida
ATACAAGCTTTAATGTCAGTTGTTAATTTCACTGAAGGTCTTTAATGTCGGTTGAAAAATTCACTGAAGGTTTTTAATGTCGGTTGGAAAATTCACTGAAGATCTTTAATGTCGGTTGCAACTGACATTGAAGGCTGTGTTATTGAAGCCCTTTAATGTCGGTTAAAACTGACATTAAAGGGCTTTAATAACATTATCTTTAATTTCGGTTGTCAACCGACATTAAAGCCCTTTAATGTCGGTTTAAAACTGACATTAAAGCCTGAATTTCTTCTGGGATGGCTTTCTCACCATTTCTTACCTAGTTTTCATCCTCTTTAAAAAAGTTTTGAATTTTTTTTATCAAATTCAAAAAACCAAAAAACAAAATGTAAACTACGTAGCTAGTTTATGTCCCATCTGATCAAGATTTTACTTTTAATTTATAGTTATTTTCTCTCAATTTTCTTTCTAAATTATTTCTCATTTTTTTAAATAAACGATTGAATTCTCGATCAAATTTTAAAACATTTTATTTTATCCTTTTTTAAGTTTTCAAAAGTTTGTTTGATATTTGAAAACAAGGTAGAAGGTGAATAATCAAACACAAAATTCATAGAAGAGTAGATTTTATAACCTTAGTTTTTAAATCTTAATTTAGACCTTGAAATTATCTAAAATGTAGATAGAAAAATAAAGAAAACATATGAATAGAAGTAGTGTTCATAAATGTATAAATTTAATTTAGAAAATTTTAAAACTAAAAAGTAATTATCAGATGTGACTCTAGTTTCTTTCTTTCTTTTTTTAATGCAACTTGCATATATTCAGCTTTTTTAATTTAAAAAAAAAAAAACAAAACAAAAAAAAACAAATTTACTTGTTTCGTCTATAATGTCTCGAAACTTTATTTTCTAATTGAACTTTAAGTAAACAATTTATAATAATAATAAAATTATTGTTATTTACATCAAATTTACCATTACATATTCATTCACATCATAACATCTTTAGGAACGTTTAGGATAAAAAGTTAGTTATTACAGTCAATTTGTGTTTGAGGTGTATATTATTTTAGTTTAGTTGAGATGTAGATTACGAGGGTTTTAGGAATTGGTCAATTATTATCAATTATTATTATAATTTGTGAGGTATAATAGTATGTGTTTAGGACATAAATTTGAGTTACAAATGAAGAGAGATGATGGTTATAGGAATAGTAAACACAGTTGATTATAAAAGTTTTCAAAATAATTTTATTGCAATTACGAGTTATAATAATTGGGAACTTTAACTATTATATAATGGGGGTCCAAACACCGAGTGGGCTACAATATCCCACTCTACTAAAAATAAGTTGAAGGCCCAAATGTCCTCTTACTAAGTATGAAACTATATATAAATAATAGTAGGACTGCAATAAAAAGTCAAAAAACCGAAAAACAAATCAATCTAAACCGATCCAGTGGTTTTGTTTGGTTTTTTAGTATAAAATTGGACATCTTGATTTATATTTGGAGAAAATAAAAAAGTATAGGTTCGGGTCGATTTTTTATTAGATAAATCGATCAAAACCGAACCTATCCAATGATGTATATATATATATATATATCACCATAATAATTAAAATGCTTATTTTTAAGGATATTATATCCTTAAAATAAGCATTTTAATTATTATGGTGCATGTATATTTTTTGTTTAAAAAAAAAGACCAATTTATTATGGAGCGGTATGTTTTTTATTTAGAAAAGTGTAAAAAATGTCAAATTTAATTTATAAAAAAGAAATAAACCTATTTTTAATTTTAAATTAGTAAAAATGAACCAATTCAAAACAAAGTGGTAATAAGAATAAAAATTAAAAAAAAAAAAAAGTCAAAAATTGAAAAACAAAACCGATAATAAACCGATCCACATAAAACCAGTCCAATGGTTTTGTTTCTTTATTGGACATTGGTTGCCTCTTTTTGTTAAAATCGATTGGTTTGGTTTGGTTCTTGGTTAGTCTCAAAACCATCAAAACTAAATCAACTATCACCCTTAAATAATAATATCTCAACTTTGTTTAATAAATATAGAGATGAAACAAAGCTTATTTATATTAATATATAAATAGAAAATCAAAATATTAATCAATCAACATTTAGAAAAGAAGACAATAAATCATTATTCAAATTTCACGTCATAAAATGTTGTTTGATCTAGATTTTAAAAACAACGAAGAATAATCTTTATATTGAATTCACAAACTATTCGTAAGTGTTTGTTTCAAAGTGGCAAGTACGTACGTCAATGCAAATGAAAGAGAATAAAGAAGAATGTGAATATAAGAGAGTAAATGACGAATAACCCTAATAATATATTGTAAAATTATTGTATTGAATTAAAAGTCATTTTGACCCTAAAATTTAGGAATATCCGTCTCAATATAATCATATATTAGATCATTTTGAGTTTGGGGAAATTAAAGTGTGGTGGAAAATAAAAAAAAAAAAAGATTGAAAACTAAAAAAATCACAAGGTTACAATTAATGAACGTTGAATCTTAAAAATTGTGGCTGGCGGCCACATCTCTCAATTGGGCCTAATTAAATACATGCACCATCAATTTGAAATAATGTACACATTTATAAAATAATAATAATATTATTAAAATTATTATTTTATCGAATATTATGAGAGAGTTGTTGTTTAGTTTCATTAATGGAAGGGAGTTTGAATGAGCATTAAATGCTTGATGTTACTTCCTAGTTTTAAAAAACCATTTTGATTTTGATTTTTTGATTTTTTGATTTTTAGTTTTTTATTTTATTTATTTTTCAAATGTTTGACCAACCCAATTAATATCACCACCCGTACGTGTAGAACACTGCCAAGATTTTCAAGGATTTGGAAAAATCTTATGTTATTTTAATTTATACCATAAATGTGGTCTTCTTTTAGTTTACCAATAGATTATTATTCAATTGCTTGACTATTCTTTATACTGATTTACGGATGATATAAATTTAAAACAACTTTAATAAGTTAAATTATCATTTGCTCCTTATGGTTAAAGTTAGAGATGGTAAAAATAATAATCATAATAAACCAATTAGTCCTGGTTTTGATTTGATTTTTACCATTTCAAAATTTTGAATTTTACTCAAGTGAGTTATAATTTGTTAGAGTGTTGATGTTATATTAAATTTACCATGATCCATCCAGTTAAGTTATTACAATAACTAGCAATTTGAGAGCTTTGAAACTTGTGATCTAGTCAAGTGTCACATAATTTCATGTTATTTATGTCTATTTGTTTAAGTGTATTTAAGTTTGTGTCTATTGTATACTTAAACTATAAAAAGGGTTTCATTTCCTTAATTTTTACTTTTGTGTTTAATAAGTTTTTCGATTTTAAGTTTATAAATTTTTTATTTCTTGTCTAATAATAGATTATCGACAGTATAGTCCAAAATATTTAAAAATTGATATATCTATTTAGGTTTAAAATATTGTCTTTATACTTTGAAATTTGTTCAATTTTAGTTTATGTACTTTCAATAAATCTTACATTTAGTTCTCTCATTGTTAGTTTATTGTTAACTTTTTTAAAAAATGATTTTAGTAGCATTTTTTCAATAAATTTTGAAAATATATTTATATATTATATTTCTTTGTATGAAAATTACTGTCGTTATTATTATTAATTAGTTTTGTGGGACTAACTTTAAGATTTATTGAAAATACATAAACTAAAAATAAGACATTTGGAAGTATAGAGATTAAAATTGAATAAACTTCAAAATATGGGAACCAAAATGGTATTTTAACTATCTATTTAATATAGACTAAAAATATATATACTATAGGACTTCAAATTTTCAATTTTTTGTCTGGTTCAATGACTTGGTAGACACAAAATAACACAATATTGAAATTAATTTTTTTTTACACAATATAAAGTTTTTTAAGCTAAATTAGTAACTTAACCTAATAATGTCAAATTAAGCATACTTATGAAGTTCAATTTATATCTTCGACTAAAAAGTTTGAGATCGTTAGATTCATCTCACTCAATGTTGAATTAAAAAAAAAATAATAACTATTGATGCCAAATTTTGGACAGAAAAATATTTGGCCTTCATGTGACAACAAAATAAAATTATAATTTAGAAAAGAGATAACTTGCAAAACAAAGAAAAATGGCTTTGATACAAAAGTCATAGATGAGAACTCAATAGAGAAGAAGTCATGAGTATAAGATACCTTACATGGAACCATAATAATGTATTTATAGATAATGTTGACTTAGGTTGTTCCTTAGGGTTTCGGAGTTGTCTTAGGATAATTAGATGATCTACTAAAGTGAAAGGCGTGTCCGGTCTATATTTGGCTAGGGTCGGCCACGGCCAAGGTCGAGCATCTTCAGTAGGCCATATCACGAGCCTAAAACAATCTCTTAGAATGAGGCAAGCATAAAACATGTCTCATTAGGCATTTTGTAAGATTCGACCTCGATCTTAATTGAGATCGAGCATAGTGGTAAGATTCAAGCTAGCCTCTAAGGCACATTTTGATCTAAGTCACTAATTTTGATTTGTATCGTGTTCTCCTCTTGATTTTGTCGTTCCTATTTACACTAAATATTAGTTATATATTTTGGTTGAAAATCAGTCATAACAGTAATAAATACTACATTGTTCTAATTAAATAAAACTCATTCACACACATAACACAATAAATCCTCGTAAAATGAATACAAAAAAAAAGTGGATAATTAATAAGTATTGAAATAGAGGATTAAATAATGCAAACTACCGTGGTTGAAAATGATGTAAAAGCCAAATTTATAGAACCAAAGAATCGTTGGGGTTGTTGAGTTTGAGTTTAATATTGTAGATGACATTAATTAATAGAAGGGTGTTTCGGTCATTTTGTGTGTTACAATTTTTACTCGTCAAATAAACAAACCGACTTTCTAATTCTATCCAAGATAATTTACAAAGAATTCGACAATTTCACACGTGGCAAGAACCCAACAATGGTTAGTGTCAAAACGGAAAAGTCAATGCACGTCTCTTACAAAAACATTTAATAAATATATATATATATATATAATTTTTTTATTTATGGTATTGATATTGTGAGTGTTTTCAAGATTATACTATACGTGGGTTTTGTTGAATTTGATGAATAATGTTAACATTGGTTTCAAAATATTTCAAATTAATGGTTTGAATTTTAATAACCATATTATTTGGTTTTTTCTTTCGTCTTTATTTTCCATTTTATTAAAATAATTGACATCCTCCAAACCCAAATTAATAATTAAGTTTGAATAACGAAAAAAAAGTTGTATACGAGATTTGAGTAATGAAAAAGTACATGAGTCAATGACTACGATTATCGAGATTTTATTAACAACTTTAGTTAATATTATGTAATCTAATATTTTCTAAAAAATTATGATTAACTCTACGTAAATATTAAAGTCATGTTTGTCAACTCAATACACATCATGTGGTTTAGATATTATAACCTTGAATAAAAAAAAATGGAGGTTTGAATCATATTTTCTTATATATTATTGAACTAAAAAATGATAGATCATGTTCGTTATATTTATTTGCTCTATATATTATCCAACCTATATTTTTTTTTTCCAAAATCTTATTAAATCTAGAATATTGAAAAAAAATTAACTTTAAAAGTTTTATCTTCGGATATAAATTCAATTAAGAATTAAGAATGTACTTTTTAAGAGAAGTAATAAGTATAGCAAAAATAAATAAATAAATGAGAAAGATTTATTTTGGATCCTAAACTTTTCATTGGAGGTTTATTTTTTCTGGATAAAAATCACAACTTCAATACTATAATTTAGATCGATAGAGTAGATTACAAAAATCAATATATGCTCTCTCTTGATTTTAAGTAGAAAATATTTTTGTCAATTCAAGTATAATTTGATATTAAAGAATTAATTGAGTGCGAGTGAAATTATATATTGAGAAGTAAAAGAACTTGTATTTTTAAGTCCTCACTCCATAATATTTTTATTTCTCTACTAAAGTACTCTCTTTATACATTAACTAATTCTTTTCACTTAAAAGATTTTTTTTTATACTTATAGAATTTTAAATATTTATTTTAATTAGACAGCTAACTGATATTGAATATAATCAAAATGTCGAGACAAATATTTATTTATTTTTTTAAGGGATCTTGTAATTAATAATATATAAATATATTAAATTAGTTGAGTTATTTTACCATTTTAAAACAAAACCATCATAATTTATAGTCGAAATATGTTGGGTATGGGGTGAATTTTTCTTTGGAAAAATCATAAATCCTTTAAATTTAGAACAATGATACATTTATTCCTAAAAGTCTTTTCTTTTACTCATATACGCTAGCACAAACATAAAAGTGTATCAGATGTTTTTCTTTTATTTTCTTTTTTTTTTTCAATGACAAAATATCATATGTTATCTAAAAAAAATAAATACAAAACCTCAAATGCCATTTTTGAAAATTAAGATTAATATAAACTAGTAAAATTGTTTATCTTCTCGAATATTATGAATATTATAAATATTATGTTGCATTTTTGTTTTGAGAATTAGTTGTATAAGATTTTGCAAGCAATTAGTAAATATTAAAAGAAAAATAAAGCCTGTTATTCGAATCTCTCACTTCTTATTATACTAAAAAAATTCAAAATAATCAAAAAATTTATGTACAATGATTACAATAAGGTTGTTACTTGTAAAATCAAATTCCTAATTGTGGCATTGATCCCCTCTATTGCACTAATATAAAATCAATTCGGAAGCAACACTTTTTTGTTGTTTTGTGGGATTAAGTGTTACACTGTTCGAAATTCGATGGAAGAGATAATGTCGACATTTGAAGCTTACTCGAATATTGTTGATTCTATCGAATTATAAGAAATTTTAACTCTTTTTAATGACATTACTACCACTATTTGAAGTTGGATTCTCAAATTTCATGGAAGCTTTTAACAGGTCAGGAGAAGTATTTGAATGAATTACAAGTTTTTTATGATATTCTTTGTTTAAAACAGCACAACAATTTCATCCGTGGATTCCTTTTTGTCAAACACTAAGGAAATATTACAATTCATGATGTTGGGATTCACGCTCATCGTTTCAAACATTCAAAAACTTAAATTGAAGATAATCCGTTGTGGGTGACCTCAGCTGTCTATAAGAATAATCAAATCCCTTACTTTATCTATTTGTTTTGGTTTCAATTTTCTGTACTAAAAAAAGATTTACAACAACTTCAAAAGAATTACAACAAAAAGTTATTAATGGAAATTTATTCTTTAATCAATCCTCCCTATTACTAATCTCATAACTTGCTATAAGTACTATAATCGTCATGATTACCCACCAAAGATTATATCAACAATAAATGATACGTTATATGTTTTAAATTATCTGCTTAATTTTTTAATTAAATGCTTCACATGATTAAATTAAAAATAAATAAATTTGAATTCAAATTTAAAAATTAAAATGAAAAAATAAATAAATTAAATATGGGAAGAAAAAGCCCGAAGCACAAAGTTTTCGTGGGCGATAAATGCGTCCATAACTTAGGTGGTGGCTCTTTCTATGTTTTTAAATTTGATTTCTTCTTTATTTATTGTTCTCTCCTTTAATGAGATGCTCCCATTGGGGAAATCCATTTCTCATTCCCATATATTTTAATTTCTTTTATTATTATTATTATTATTATTTCATTTTCATTACAATAACTCCTCTAAATATATATTTTAGCCCATAATGTTGGTACGTCCATATAGTTTAATATTAATCAATTTAATCTTTTTTTTTAATTATAAAATTGGTTGATTGTCGACAAATGTTTTTTATAGAATCAAGCACAAATTTATCTTTTACATGTTTATGTCAATTTATCGAGTATTAAATATCATGTCTGTTATGTACGTTTATAGTTAACTACGATTGTTGAAACAAGAATAATTTAAACTCTTTACACAATTCAACGATTAAGACATCTATTCCTTCACTTGAGAGTTTTAATCCCTACATTTATATTTGTTGTAGAATAATTCATTTGAATGTATTGAGGAAAATTAGAATATGAGAAATTGTGGTAGTGACTGAATTGAAAATCAGATTCCTCGCACCATCTAATCATTCTAGATCATCACAGTACTCGTTTCACATGATTTCATATCGCTACGCATCCTAACTTATATCTAATATTTTAATACATTTTTGCTAAGAATAGTTTTAATATATCTATGAAATATTGAGGAAACTATTGATTTATTTTTAGAAAAAACGAATGGCTTTTGTTTTTTTTTTTTTTTTGACAATATGTAGGTGGGAGAATCGTACCTCATATTTCGAGATTGATTGTGGGAAGACTATTTCAAATGAGAGTTCAATTATTAATATAAATTATTTTTACAAAATTCTCAATTTATGAAATAATATATTTCCGTTTATTCATCAATATTTTTAGCATAACATTTTTATCTTGAACTTCAATGACAATTTCAAATTTTGAAAAAAATAAAAGAAAAGAAAAAACATTAATAAATTAAATTTATATAACGGCCTCTTAATTTTCTACCATATATAGAGGCCTCTCTGCAGCCATTGTACAAGAAAACCGACACTCACGTCTCTCTCTCTCTTCCTCTCTGTAAACAAAAATGGCCGCCGAAGTGAGCTCGCTCGTGCGAGTTCTTACAGGCTACAACAAAGACGACCGTCATCGGACGGTCGGAAACGATTCCGCCGCCGAGAAATTAACGCCTCTGATCACCCGAGACTTACTCAGCGGCGGCTATTCCAAATATACAGAGTCCCAAGAATTGGACCTCGATCTCCATGTCCCTTCCGGCTGGGAAAGACGACTCGATTTGAAGGTATCCATTTTAATTCCTTTCATTTCCCTCTAAATATATCATTAATTAAAACCCAATTTGGAATTTTAATTTTCCCCTGTTTCTTCCTGTAATTTTAGCCGGCAATCAAACAGAGTATTAGTCAATGAAACAGAGGGTCTTTATTAATCGGTTGAATCTTTGAATTATTTCAGTCAGGGAAAACGTTTATCCAAAGATGCAATGTTCAAGATTTCAACAACAATCAAACAGTACCAAAGCTTCAAGATTTGAATTTTCCACCGTCACCCAATTTCTCTAAATTTCAATCGTCGAATCATTTGGTTGATGAAACCAGTTTGGATTTGAAATTGGTTTCGTCGTTATCGCCGTCGCCATCGCCGTCGTCGCCGAGGAGTAATTATCAGAGCGTTTGTACTTTGGATAAGGTCAAATCGGCGCTCGAACGGGCCGAAAGAAATCCCATCAGAAAACGATCGTCGTTGTGGAAATCATCGCCGTCGCCGTCGTATTCGTCGTCGTCGTCATCAGCGATGGCGGAGAAAGAGTTTCGAGATGAAGACAACTTGAAATCTTTGTCGTCGCCGATCGCCGCCGGCTGCCCTGGGTGTTTGTCGTATGTGTTGGTGATGAAGAACAATCCGACGTGCCCACGGTGTAACTCCGTCGTGCCGTTGCCGGCGCCGAAGAAACCTCGGATTGATCTGAACATTTCGATTTGATTTCAAAGAGATGGAAAAGTATATGGAGGGACAGAAATTATCATCTTCAAGACATAGATTTTTTTTTTTTTTTTTCGAATTTTTTTTGGGTAGTTGTACTTAGAAACTATATGTTAAAAAAAAGGCGCAAAAGGAAAGGTGGGGATTTTAATTCTCTTAGTACAATTTCTTATATGATAATTTTATCTCTTAATTATTTTGTTGTCCTTTTTTTGTTTTTTGTTTTACTACAACAATGACACGTATAGTAAATCCAACCCTTCGAGTTAAATTTACGTTAGTCTCTCAATTATTTTGTTCATTTAATTTATTAAAATATTTAGATCTTGTGTTATCAATTCAAAATTTGAGTGAATGAACGAAGGAGGAATACATCCCCTTAGTTCGCCGCTGAATTTTCAAATTCGTTAACTAAAGATTCTCTTATAAAATAATTTTATCTATATCAACTAAAAAATTTATGGCTTCCATTATTAATATTAAATTTCTTACATTCCGAGTAAAATTAAAAGTATATTCATAAAGAAGTCATCGCAACATATTGTTGGATCAAATTGAGTTACCTATTAAAAGTGAATAATTAAATTTTGTCAATATTAATTTGAGGACAACAAATATAAGGTGCCTTTTTATAGTCAAGCCATCGGCTATTATTGTAGTTGGTAATTTTTATAGGATATAATCGAATGGTATGTTTATAAATATATCGTGATAACATTATTATCATTTTCTTAAAAACTATATAATTTATATCTCTCTGTCTTGGGAAGAAATAATAATTGAAGAGGGAATAAGGATAAGGAAGAGTAAGGTTGGTATGTATAAATGCAAAGTGTAATGTTTGTGGTCACATAGGGTTGGGACAATAAATATCATATGGAGTTTTATTGATCATCCTCCCATCATATATTATTTTTTAGTCTGTCCTCAAATAATAATAATAATAATGAAAAAAAAAACCTTATATTAGTTCTTAGTACAATCCAAACATACTGTCAGTCAATGATTCACACACATGTATATCTAATTTATAGATTATTTGTTTTGTTTTTTGTTTTTTGTTTTTTTTAATTTTTGAAATAGTGTGAAACTTTCTCAACAGCCAAATTATTAATCTACAAGCTTAATTATTAACATTTTAAAGTCATTTTTAATAGGTTTTAGATCTTTTAAAATTATGTTTAATAATGTAGGTCATTTTGCTAATCATTTTTTTTTTTTTTTGGTTTTTATAAATTAAGTTTATTTCTTACGATAATCTATATCTTTTTTAAGTATGGTTATTGAATTCTTAGTCAATTTCTAAAAATAAAAACAAGTTTTTAAAAGCTATGTATATATTTATAGTTTTCAAAATTTGATATGGTTTTTGAAAATATTGGTAAAAAAGTAAAAAATTAAATATGCAAATTTAGAGATAAAAGAAGTATTTATAAGCTTAATTTTTCAAAAACAAAAAACCCAAAATCAAATAGTTACCGAACGGGATTATCATAGAAATCTAATAGATTTTAGAACTTTTTATTTCGTTTTAAAAGATACATTTATTTTTTTTAAAGAAAATCTTAAAAATTATAGTTCTACGTCTAATTGTATGTGAATTATTAGATATAATTTTTTTTTTTTTAAATTTAGAAATCAAAATTGGAAATAGATATATAGCTTAGACCATGTTACATAACTATTCATTATTTTTTTTTTAAATGTAAGCTTACAAATATGTTAAAAGAAAACAACTTTTAAAATCTTGCTTTTCTTTTTTATCTTATTTGATAACTATTTAGTTTTTTATTTTTGAAGTTGGCCAAGATTTCATACTTAAGAAAGATGCAAGTCATTGCAAAAAATTAAGAGGAAATAAATTTAATTTTAAAAAATCAAAAATAAAAAACGAAAATAGTTACCGAACAGAGCTTAATAATTTGGCCAATAATTTTGAAAATTTGTAAGAAAACAAACAATACAATATTCAAAATCTGAAAATTCAAAACAAAAAAAATCACCAAAACAGGGTTTGATATTAATTAAATTGTACTTAAATTAACAAAAAAAACATAATCAAATAGGTTAAGAGGAAGAACCTACTTTATATTTATGTATATACACAATCAATCAAAGTAACAAATAAAGATCATGATTAATTAGAACCTATATCACATGATTCAATGAAAAACATCTTGATTAATGAAGATATTAAAGTTATAATATTATTGAGAAAAAAAGAGAGATGATAATAAATGAGGAATAATAATGATGAAAGAAAGATAAAAATTAGAGTTAGGGATGTAGTTGCAAAATATAAATGAATGAAAAGGGCATTCAACCAAATATATATAGTTTCCCAAAGGAGGTGTTAATGGAAGAAAAAGTTTGATTGCTAAAAAACTAATTATTCAAACCCAATTCATAAATATTTATACCTAACTCTCATTTAATGACACTTAAATTTTATCATACTTTCCCTACCTACGTTTTCCAATGACTTTTAATGACACATTTATTAGTTTTTCTTTATATATTTTATTTTCTTTCAACCAACTTTTATTTATTTTTAATAAATCCCATGGGAAATTTTGAAAATTTATTTATTCACCTTTCAATTTCAATCAAGCATTTAATTTTGATATTGGTTACTTAGAATATAAAATAGAGGGAAAAAAGTTGTTTTTGGTTATTTAATGTACTTTTTAATTAAGTCATAAAACCATAAATTTGGGTGTCCCATCAGCAATTTTTTGGATTTGATTCAATTAGTGGGATCATCTAATTTAATTGGTTTAATTTGTATATCTAATTAATGAGATTATATCTTAATTGCTAACAATAATTACTTTGATGTATAATTACGTTGCTTTTAAGGGCTCTTTCTTTTCCAATATGATATGCTCCTTTGTATTTTTTGTTATGAAATGTATAGTGTAGCTCTTGACGCTATGTAGTATGTTTGAAATAATTGGGGAAAATGATTCTTAAATAAAATCAAACTTTTATAAATATCTATTAAAAAATTAATAGTTTAAAATGTATTGAGTATAGCCTCTTCGATGATTTTAGATTATCAATAGTATAAATTTTATTTATTAAATTGTTTTAATTTTGATTATCTAAACTATTTAAAAAGCTATATTAAACACACTTTAAATTATTATTTCTAAAGAAATTTATAGAAAAAAAAAAAGAAATTGTTTGAACATAAGACTTTTTCCTAATTATTCCACACTATTATTTCTCTTTAAGAAATTATTTTAAATAATAAATTGTTGAAAATATTTACAAATAATAGTAAAATATCACAGTCTATCTACAATAGACCGTGATATACTACTATCTGTGTCTATCTAGTCTATATGGACAATGAAATTTTGTTATATTTATAAATATTTTTGTTCATTTTCTTATATTTGAAAATAACCCTTGTTTTACTTTTTTTTTTTTTTTTTTTTTAAATATCTTTTTGATCACCAAGTTTTTAGGATAGTTTCTAGTTGGTTTTTATGTTTTAAAATATTACACTTTTACCAACGAGTTTTGAGTTTGGCCATTGAGACTCTAGATATCAAAATACACATCTTACCTTTGAATTTTAAGTATAGTTTTCATTTGGTCATAAATTTTAAGATTTTATATTTTTACCTTAAAGTTTTTGATAATACTCGTTCTTGGACATTTGTATTTGACTTTTTATTAATTAATAAGTTTTTTATCGCTATAAAAATCAATTACAAAATTTGAAATCATAATTACTTTTTAATTAATTAACTAGAAGTTTATTATCAATGATATTGAAAACATATAAGTAAGAGTTAATCTTTCAAAACTTAATTGAAAAGTAATAATATAACTTTGTAAAGAAAAAAAAAAGTTACAATATAACCTATTTTAAAATCTAAGGATGGAACTAAAATTATTTTACTCAAAACTTGGGAAGGAAGAAAGCCAATTTCTTTTCTTTTTCCTTTTGATTTTTTGATTTTTTTTTAAATATCACCCATAATTTGGGTATGCCATAATATTTAGTATATACATATATTTTTTTTTTATGTTTTTAATTATGATGTCATCCTAATCTTCTCGAGAATGTATATCATCTTACACATATTCCATCAAAACTCAAGTAGAGAAAAAAATGGTCATCAATACAAAAACTCGAAACATTTGCTTAATTCTAATAATTGAGTTCAAACTAATTATAGGAACCAAAAACACATCAATAATAAGTACTCCAAGTGTCGACTGCATTAATTTGATTCAAAAGATTGCACATGATCATATATATAAGAAATAAAAATAGAAGATGACGATGATAATAATAATAATAATGAAGCCATCAATGATGATGAGCACGACCACCTTTTTAATTGAATTAAATAATTAACTAATCAAAATATAACATAAGTTAAAAGGGAACGTAGCTTAATTAATAAAGTTTGTGTTATTTGTTGGTGTGGAGTTCTTGTCACAATTTTGGGTCCATGAACGAAGCTCCTCTTAGATTTGTGAGTGCTTCTTGACTGAGCTGCAAGAAAATTCGCACCAATGTAATTTCGAGCTGAACACATTCTGATGCCTAAGTTAGTACAAAACATGTTTAGTTTAGCTAAGCACTCAAAATATTGTTTACCCCTTAGAGTGGCGGTGAAGGACGATTTACAAATTCTGTTGTATGACATTCGCTTGAGACATGAGTCATATCAACAACATTAATATTCATGTAGTCCTTAAGGTGCAATCTTTCAATCAGTTAGCTCAACTTCGATATTACACCTTTAGTGATAGGGATCGAGTTTGATCTATCAAATTGAACACTCGAGGCTTTGACTTTCTATTTAGAGACGTGCGGCCTCTATACGTATTTTAAAGGTACTTTAAACTTAGACCTTATCTGAATAACCTTCAACATTACCAATCTCGATGTCTAAAGTTTGAATATCTCATCATGTTATAAAAGTATACAATACAATACAAAGGATTTGGTGAAAATTTTGAGACATTAGGTTGTAGATAAAAGGAGAAAAAATGGAGATTACAATGGAAAGAGAAAAAAAAGTATGTAGAAAAAGTATATTTTATATGGGATTATTAATGGGGCTTTGTTTGGTAGTCAACATCAAAGTGTCAAATGAAGTAAAGTTAGTTCAGGCAAATAAATCAGACCCATCAATGGCATTTAAAGACTCATAAGATGTCAAAACTTAATTATGGCAAATAAAGACATATACAATTACTTCTCTACACTCCCAAAACCTCTATCTCCTCTTGGGTCCCCCACTTGGCTAGCTGTTTTTGTAGTACTTCTTCACTCTTTTGTGGGTTTCATTCTTTTATTACTCTTATCCTACACCAAATTTGAACATAATTTGATAGATAATGCAACTACTCTTATTTTAAAGGTCGTGAGATGATATATAATTTTATTTTCGTTGTTTATTATCTAATAAAAAATATGTATGTTGTCATATGTAAGGGTCGATCATTTTGATTCTTCACACTTATAATTATTGAACGAAGAAAATTCATACTCCTATGCATCTTTTGAATTCGGATAGAGTTGTCAAGTTTTATTGTATAACTTTTGTTACCAAATAAATATATATGTACATATGTAAAAGTAGGATTGACTATTTGAAATATCCTAAGAGAGTTGATATTTAAAAGGTGTTTGTGTGAGTGATTTTAGAATGTGTATTGTTCTAGGGAGAAAAATGTAATTTAGTTATGAACATATATTATTTTAATAAAAGATTTTAATCCATAAATCACTTTTGATGTTTAGTTTTATGTTAATGAAAGTCACGTTTGAAGTATTTCACAAACAAGCATTTGGGTTAAAAATATTCTACAAGTTTTTTTTTTTTTCTTAACAAACACTGAGTTAAGTTATGAAATTTGAAGTTAATATGTTTGAGTTAAAAAGTCTGTACTTAAGTACAGACTTGTAAGATGAAGATCTTCGGTAAATATGAAAACTTCAATAATATTTACTATTGAATATTGTTTTTTAATATCAACTTATGAAGTTGGTGGGTTAAATACCTTTGAGTATTTTTTTTCAAAGAACTTTTAAATTACTCTCGAATATGGTTTTGAAGAATAAACAACTAGTTTTTAGGTGAGGACAATACCTAAAACAACTCTTATGAATATCCTTAGCCTACTAATATTAAGTGAAAATAAAGGAAGTAATGAAGAACATGGATTAAAATTATTTGGGAAGAATAAATTAAAATTTAGGGGAGAAGTTTGGAAAAGATGTGATGTTAGTGTGATTGGGAAGTTAAGTTCATGTGTTCATGCATGAGGTTTAGGTGAAAGGGGGAAGTGGGGATTGATTTTGGTGAAAAGGCATACAAATCAAAATTTATAATGAAGTGACAAAACAATAATTAAAATATATTAATTAATCAACAAATGATGATATTAATGAGAGTGTGAAGTCCAAAACAATTATCAAATCAAAAGAGAGGAAAGTACTTTTGATGTTATATATATATATACATATAAAAGGATGGTTTGTTCGTGAGAATCTTTGCGATAATGTAAGAAGTTCGAGTAATATCTGGCGATTTCTGAACATCTCGAAAGTTTTGGGTGTCCTTCTGAAACATGGGTTTTTAAGATTGTCATGTTGAGACATTCTTTTTTATTTTTTAAACAAGTTTTCATATATTTATAAATATTATTTTTTATATTTTTATTTTATAATTAAAATAAATACTGTAAACGATGTATCTTACTCTTTTTTTATTATATTATAGTTTTTTTTAAGAAATATATTAAAATTAAAATTTATTTTATAAAAGATCTTAAATTAATATAATATTATTTTGTTGAGAAAAATAATAAATAAAATAATAAAAATATTTAATTTAAAAAGAAATTGAAATTAATAAATATATAAGTTTAAATTTAGTAAGTTAATTATAAATCAATGAATAATCATAAGAGCATTTTTGGAACATTATGTGAATTTAAGATATTCTTAAGTAAAAGTCCTACCAAACAAATACAGTTATTAAATATATCTTAAAATATTAATACAAAACAAACATGATTATTTAAAGATGTCAAACATCTCTAATTACAGACATTGACAATTTTGGACATCTAACAATTGTGATTAGCTACATTTTCCAAAAAATAAACCGCCTCTAAGTGACACAAATTCCTATACATATTAAAACCTTCGATATTAAATAAGTCAGTTTTAATAGTGTTTATTTCTGAAGTTGGTACATTTTATTTTATTTTTTACTTTTTATTTTTATTTTTTGGTTCAAAGTGAAAAAGAAAGTAGAAAGAAAAGTGGGCATTTTGGTGGGTCATTGAAGCATATGAAATGATGGCTTCAAAAATCTATGATATGATAAAGAAGGAAGAACAAAACAAGATACAAGTGGTTTGTGGAAGAAGGAAAGAAAGAAACAAATGAAAATTAATAACCAAAAAAGATCTTGACAACTCTCTTTCAATGACATGTAATTGTCTTGCAATTACTCTTTTCCTAAAGGACACTAAAATAATGCCTCTGACATCCTCTTTCAAAATTTTATTTTTATCTAAATTCATCTTTCTTCGATCGGAATATAGTTCAATTGATTAAAATATACGCATCTCAAATGAAAAATTAAAAGGTTTTAGTTTTTCATACTATTTATTGAACTTAAATAATAATAATAATAATTATTATTATTAATACATCTTGAATTCAAATTTACTAACTTTCTAAAATAATTGTCGTTAGTTGTTCTTTAAAAAAAAATTCAATTGTAGCATAGAGTAGAAATAACGTTGGGTAAATTTCAATTTTAAATTAAAAAAAAGCATATTATATGTTGTTGGATAAATTAAGATTATTTTTTTTGTGATTTAGTTATAATGACCAAAGAGACCTATCATTTCAATTCTTTTTATATTAATGATTAGTATCATTATATTTTTTAAATGATTATTTAATATCAAACTTAAAAGAATATACGTGACAAAAACTAAAAATTTCTAAATTTAGTTACAGAGATTTTTAAGGAAGTTAATTTAAAAGCTTGTATGAATGTGATTTTAAACGTAAGATCAATCAAGTGAGAAATGGTTTTACAGAAATAAACAAATAATCTGATTATCAAACAACTTAAATAATTAAGATTCTCCTAAAATAAATTTTTAGTCCCCAAACACAATACCAAACCGATAGTAATCCATATGAGATTCCAAATCTGCAACTAAAAACTTATAAAAAAGATAAATGAAAACATAAACTGCAACTCTATTTTCTAATAATATCTCGTCTTCAAATTTTATATGTGCGACTAAACACATCTTAATAAAAGTAATGTAAAAGTTTTATGCAAATCAAAACTGGAATATTAAGGCCTCGTTTGAAACTGTTTAGTTTTCTAAAAATGGTGGTTGTTTTCTCAAAATTTAGCCAAATTTTAAAAAGAAAAAGTATGGCATTGTTGGGTAACTATTTTGTTTTTTGTTTTTGAAAATTAAGCGTATTTTCTCCATATCTTTTATAATGATTTGGATTTTTAGTACAATGGTTCAATTATTGGCCAAATTTTAAAAATAAAAACAAGTTTTTAAAATCAACTTTTTTTTTTTAGTTTTCAAATTTTAGTTTGATTTTTTAAATTATTGGTAAAAAATAGATAATAAAGAAAAAAATTTATAGTTAAAAAAGAGTGTTTATAGATTTAATTTTAAAAAATAAAAAATAAAAAATGAAATGATTATCTGAACTTATTTTTTAAAATTTATTTTGACTTAATTTTTAAAAATTAAAAATCAGATAAATAGTATATAGTCTTGTTAGAATTAATTTACAAAGTTTAAGAGGTGAAAATTGAAAATAATAATGAATTAATTAATTAAAATTCCACCGACCAAAAGTAAAAGTTTGTGAAAGGGTTCATTGGAAATTGTATTTTATCATTATTATTATTATTTTATTTTCTGTAATGGTGGGGACTCGGTTTTCAATTTAATGGGAAATATAATCATAACAAGAATATGACTTTAAATTTTATCCAATTTCATTCCAATCCACTTTTCTTTTTTCTCTTTCGTTTTACTTCTTTTTCTTTTCTTTTCATTTTTTTTTTGATGTATTTTCCATAATTTTTGGTGTGCGAATTTTATGCTGCACTAAATTTATTGAGGGTGGCCCAACATTAATTCATGATCTTCCTAACCTTTTATGATTTTAATCCTTCTCGGAATTTTATGGCACTCATTACTAATTATATTTTCATTTTATTTTATTTTTCATTTTAAAAACTTACAATGAATTCTTTCGAATTCAATGTCGGTGAAAATCAAACCTCGTTTCTTAGTTGAATTTATGTGTTTTAAGCTAGTTTAGCATTTATTCACGTATTTGGATGCGAAAAGAACTGATTTTATTACAAGCAAAACTTAAATAACATGTTTATGTAATCGATTCTTTGTAGGGGTGTACATAGTCTGGGTTGGGTCGGATTGAAAGATTTTTGTGGACCAACCTAAAAATTCGGATTGGCTAAATAATGAATCCTATTAGTTCTTTTTTGGAGGGTCAACCCAACTCAAAACTTTCGGGTTGACCCGACCCTGAAATGGGATAACCCAAGACCCAACCCAAATTTAATATTTTTTTAACTTTTTTAACCCAACCCAACCAAAAATAAAATCTAACCCAACCCAACTCTTGCGGTTTGGGTTGGTTAGTCGGGGTTAGTAGGATTACCCGATTTTTTGAACACCCCTAATTTTTTGTCATTATGATTTTGTTTTGAGATAAGTTTTTTTATTTATTGAAATGTGTAGTGCATGTTTACTAGTGTCTTCCTATCCTCTGTGACATGTCTTGCAACATGCTAGGACAATTTTAAGGACATTGTAACGAAAGGCAATAGATTCTATTTAATATATTTTTCTTATTTATCAACAGGTTCTCCAAATTTCATGATCTGCTATTTTTTTTTCTTTAAAGATCTTCTCAAAGCTATTGTATATATATATATATATATACACATACATAGCATTGTCTTCAATTTTAGGGTTAGTTGTTTTGAAGAATTATTAAGCTTGTTATCTTGTGTGTTTGTCACAACCATGAGTGTGCCAATACTTGGGATTGTGGAAGCGTGATGCTACTATAGATCTTTAGTGTTTTTGCTAGATTTTGTTGAATCGTTCTACTACAACTTGTGAAGGGATTCTCAAATTTAGGGGGAGTTTAAGTTTATCAAGTGAAGTGGTCTTCATTTGAAGGTCGAAAGATAAGAGCCTAGAGTTCATTGAGACGAAGCCTCACACTTAGGGGAGCCTAAGTGATACTTCATTAATATTTTTATACTTAGCGCCTAAGTTTCATTGAGAGGTAGTCTCACATTTTGGGAGAGCCTAAGATTGTTATCTAAGTTAGACTATTTGAGTGTCACTGTAATTACCACTTATTTAAAGATAAATACATCATTATAATTGTTTGACTTTATATTAGTGAAAATATCTTTCCACGAGCACATTGTCCCCCAAACGTAGGTGGTAATGATATTGCACTGAATTGAGTTATCAAAATCAATGTTCCGTTATGATTTTTATTTTTTTTGTATTTATCCTTGACGTTTCTTAAAAATGTTGTAATATCGTGTGTAACAAGTTTTTTTTTTTTTTTTTCCATGTGTTAGATAATCTTTATTTCAAAAGTAAACATTATTTGTGATCTCAACCAACTTACAAAATTATTTCCTTTTAATATTATTTTCCTCATTTAATTTAATTCATTTGAATATAGTGAATTGCAATCTTATATAACTATCTGTATTATTTCTCTGATGGATATAAGATCAAATTTTAAAATATTAACGAAAATGCCATCTCTTGATTTTATGTAAAGGTAGATGTAAATATCAATCTCCATATATATTCTTTTAAAATAATTTAAAAATAAAAATTTGAATATAAATCTCTTACACTTTTCAAAGAATTATTAAACCTATTATTAATATCAGGTTCAATTTATTTACATTTGATTTGTTATTTTATTTTGCATTTCATCCATTTTTATAATATAATGAAAATGTTGATATCGAACTTATAGAAATGTGTAATTGTCAATATTTTGATAAAAAATTAATACTGTAAACAAATAAAATTGAATACAAACCTTAGATGTGTTAAAAAATTATAATCATGACATCATAATTCATATGAAATCATGATCGTTATCTTACAATATTAGGCATATGGTGAATAATTTTCCATCTCTTTTAAAGGTAATGATTATAAAAAAAAAAAAATCTTTAACCTACTTTTAGTAGTAAATTTATAGTACATATAACATAACTTATATTCATAAATAATTATTTTGTGGGACCTTTAATAACATTTTTTAAGAAATTATTGTTTAGTTTAATGTTCGGTTAATGAAATTAATTATGATGATATGGTAAAGTCATCGTTTCATCACATTTTAGATTTGTTGATTTCAACGATGATTAAAAAAAATTTCGTTAACTAATTAAAACGTCTCCATTCACCCACCTAAAATTAATGTACATAACTATCTTCACCAAACATCTTATCTCAAAATTTAATTTTCTTTTTCTAGATTTGTTGATTATGGGATTGGAAATGTTTCATTTTACAAGATAATTATAATTGTTTTAGTAGAATCATAAATATAAGTGTCAATAAATGCGGATTAGAAAATAGAAGTATAAGTTAAGAAAATATTAAACCCGGAAATTGAAGTTTAAATATTACGATCATAAAAATGGAGTGATGTTTTGAACCTATGTTTATTTAGAGGAAGTAGAGTTAGCTTAATCATTAAGCTAAATAGACCGATTATTTTAGGGTCTAATTGGCTATGTCCCATTTGATAACTATATAATGGTTTACATATTTTTTTTTAAGTAAAAGTGTTAAATTTTAGCTGAATTTAAAAAATAAAAACAAGTGTGTAAAAAAATATTTTTTATTTGTCAAAATCTGACTTGATTTTTTAAGATATTGGTAAAAAGTGGATAACAAACTAGAAGTTTATCATGAATATTTATAGATTTAATTTTCTAAAATTAAAAAGAGAAAATCAACTAGTTACCAAACAGGCTTAGACAATCTAAATTCTAATTGATGTTTTCCAATTGAAAGAGTTTGGTGTATATGTTTTCGGTCAATAATATGGATTCTGTTTTTTAAATTTAGATTTTATAATCCAAAAAGTGCAAAATTTGAAAAAAAAAGTTATACTTTTCAATTTATCTAGATTCTGAATTTAAAAATTTTAAATGCATAATTTTTATATACAAAGAGGTTAAAAAAAAAAAAAAACTAATAAATACAGTACTTCATGTTGTAAACTATATTAATTTTTTTTGATAAATTAAAATATGTATTGTATGATGTATTATAAATGATATTATATTACAAAATAATAATTATACAAAATATTTAACCTAAAACATGTTCAGAAATTAATTAATAATAATTTATATTCAACTTAAATTTATTATCAAACCCATTTTAAGCAATCGTTTAAATTATAATTCGATTTCTGAACCGAACACATATATAAAAATATAAATAAAATTTTGGTTTCATTTAATCTCTTGTTTTCAAATTTATTTTAGATCGCCTAACAACATGTCCTTAGTTTTTTTTTTTTTAATTTATAAATGAAAAAAATATTGTAGGATTAGTCTTGAGTGGGCTATCATGGTTTTTTTTTTCCTTTTTATTTTTTAACAAGCTATCATGATTTTTTGTATTTATTTGTACGAAGTTTCTGGAGAAATTTGTTTCGTGGAATTTAAACTTTTGTATTTGTTTTAATTTTAATATAACAAGTACAATCTCTAATACATAATCCTTGGATGCTTTCAAAATAAATTTTAATCTTTAAGCTAGTTGACATTCTTGGATAATCGACATTTGGGCTTGTTCTTGTTGATCTACTTTGGGCTTGATGACCTTGCCTTTGGACTTGTTGATCTTTTTCGATGATGATCTCTTGGATGATTAGTCTTTGGTCGAATTCCTTCTAGCTCTTTGTAATGTAGAATTTCTAACCCCTACAAATGTAGAGAACCCGTCTATTTATAGAGTTCTCCAGTGGGTTTCGTGGGCTTGGGCTTGGGCTTGGTTGGTCCATGAACTTGACCCTTTAGCCCAATTAATTAGATTTAAGCTTAGTTTGGCATTTGGTCAAGACCTATTTTTTTTTTTTTTTGTCTCAATTCGAATTTAGCCCAAATAAAAATATCAAATTGGACCAAATTAATTTTATTCAATCCAATGGTTGTGAAGAAAACACATGGTATTATCGAAACTTATCAATTTACGTCTTCAACCTCAATTCGAGACACATGTCAACTTCTAATTGGTTCCAAATTTGATGATTTCTAATTTCGTCATTAATTTGAGAAGTGATGTGGAAATTTGTGATCTGACCAAAATTCCTCATTCAACAAATGCCCATTTTCGAGATTTATGCACTTGGTGAATAAAACTCGAAAAAGATAAATTTGGAATCAAGATTCAAATTTATTTGTTCTTGAATTTGATCCTATTTGATATGTAACAAATTATCAATTTAGTACAAAAATTTAGCTCGAATTTTGGGATAAACTTTAGAATATGGCTAAATTTTAATTTGTGATTTTCCCCATTTTGATTTGGATTGGGGATAAAAGCTAAACTTGATTTGAAGTTGAGATTTTATTCATAATTTAATCTCAAAGTCGAAAAAATTAGGATAAAATTTGGAATATGACCAAATTTTAATTTGGGATTTTACCCTTAATTTGATTTGGATTGGGGATAAAAGCTAAACCTGATTTGAATTTGAGATAAAATTTGGAATATGACCAAATTTTAATGTGAGATTTTGCCTCCCAATTTGATTTGGGATTGAGGATGAAAGCTATTTGAATTTGAGATAAAATTTGAAATATGGCTAAATTTTGGTTTAAGATTTTCCTATTTTGATTTGGATTGAGGATAAAAGCTAAACTTGATTTGAATTTGTGATAAATTTGGCCTAATTTAATTTTGTTTTGAGGATAAAAAGCTAAATTTGGATGATTTGAAGTTACATAAAATTTGGAATATGGCCAAATTTTAACTTGAGATTTAATTTACAATTTAATCTCAAAGTTAAACCATTTGAATATAGGATAAAATTTAGAATATGATCAAATTTTAGTTTGAAATAAATTTGAGATTTTACCCCAATTTAATCTGGATTGAGAATAAAAGCTAAATTTGATTTGAATTTTAGATAAAATTTGGAATATGACCAAATTTTAATTCGAGATGAATTTGAGATAAAATTTGGAATATGTTCAAATTTAAAATTGTTGTAAATGAATTTTGATATGGTTTGATTTAAAGCTAATGCATTCAAACCCACCAAAATTCTTAAATTTAAATTTAAAAGATAAGATATTTTCATTCATATTTTATCAAAGTCTTTTAAAGAGTAAGATTTTAGTAGGAAATTCAAATTAAATTAGAATTTTGAATCCAATCTTAACATCTGTAAATAGTGTACCACACATTCTTCTCATTCTTATCTTCCCCTCCTACTTTCTTCTCTTTTTTATTTCTTCTTCCCTTTCCTTCTTTCCCGCGCCTCTCTCTTTCTCTTTTTTTTTCCTTCTTTTTTCATTCTCTTCTTCTTCTCACGTTGTTTTCTTCTATTTCTTTTTTCCTTTTCTTTTTTTCGTTTCCTTTTCTTTCATTTCAAATTTTTCCTTTTTTTTCCTATTTTTTTTCCTTTCTTTTGTCTCTTTCTTTTTTTTTTTTTTTGCAGCAGTGTCCTAATATGCGATCGCCATCTTTGCTGATCTTAAGGAAGACTGGTTCATCTAGAATAGATCATCTTAATCTTCAAGAGGTTCGGATCATCTTGACCTTAGAGAGGGCCGGATCATCTTGCTCTTAGAGAGGGTCGAGTCATCTTCCCCTATGGAGGACCATATCATCTTGCCCTTAGTGAGGGTCGGGTCATCTTCCCCTGGAGAAGATCAGATCATCTTGCCTTTAGTGAGGGTTGGATCATCTGACCTTATCAAATCACCTCACCCTTTGAGAGGGTTGGATCATCTTGCCCTTAGTGAGGGTCAGATCATCTAACCCTGCCGAATCACCTCACTTTTAGAGAGGGTCAGATCATCTTCCTCTCGAAGCTACACCAATATTTTGGAGTGGGAGCAAAGCTGCACAAACATTTTGGAGAGGGAGCAAAGCTGCATAAACATTTTGGAGAGGGAGTAAAGTTGCATCAACATTTTGGAGAGAGACCAAAGTTGCATCAACATTTTAGAGAGGGAGTGAAATTGCACCAACATTTTAGAGAAAGAACAAAGTTACACCAACATTTTCAAGAAGTGGCATAATAGGATTGTTTAAACCTTTCCAGGGTCATCAATATGTGAATTAAGCCCTCATCCGGTTTTGAAGTTGAGGCAAATATGCCATCGAGCTTTGAAGATGGGGCGGATACGCCATTAAGCCTTGGAGCGGAGCTGGGTACACTAGACTTAATCTCACATATAAGGTGGAGTCAGGCAGACCGATTTGATCTTTGGAGATGAGCCAGAGCCCAGTGAACTGGAGCTGATCTAGCATATGAGGATGAGTTAGGCGGACTAGAGTTGATCTCGCGTATGAGGTTGAGCTAGGCGGATCGAAGTTGATCTCGCATATAAGGTGAAGCTGGGTGAACCAAAGTTAATCTCGCATATGAGGTGAAGCCAGACAGCCCGAACTTAATCTTGCGTATGGGGTGGAGCAATGAGGATCAGACTTGATCTTGCATATGAGGTGGAGCCAATCGGATCGAACTTGATCTCACATATGAGGCAGAGTAAAGAAGACCAGACGCGATCTTGTAGATGATGCGGAGCTAGAAAACTCGAATTTAATCTCACGTATGGGGCAGAGCCATGAGAATCGAACTTGATCTTACATATGAGGCGGAGCCAAGTGAACCGAAGGAATTCACCTGATTTGGGATTCGTCTGATTGGGGAGTTGGGAACATAGCTACACAAGAAGAAATTCACCCCTTCCTCGAGGTCTGGGCAAGTAGATAAATTGCTTCCTTAAGGGCTGATTCCGGGGCTTGAACAATGTGATGTCACACCCTCTCCTAGCCCGAGAGGGGTTTAGTCATAGTTGGACTATGATCTATTGTTCATTAGAGGGATCGGTGATAGTTAAGGAGTTAGATGTAACTATAGAGACAAAACGGTAATTTTGGCCTAGATGTACTTACGAGCAATTTCTGAAGGGTCATCGTACTGTTGATTAGTTATATCCAATAGACACAGAAATATATCTGTAGTAGGAAGAGTGCAGCTGTCGGTCCTTAGTGGAGTGTCTGACAGTTAACAGATGGTGAATAATTTTATTAAAGAGTTTAGTTAATTATTCACGTACCGTTGGAACTTCAAGTTACGGGTCCATGAGGTCCCATTGGTAGCTCAATAGGACTAAATGATAATCAGTATTTGGATTAATTTGAATTGTTAAATTAATTAAGGATATTGATTATATATGATATAATTAAGTTATTTTAATTATATGTGATATAATTATTATAATGTATTTGATACATTATATTATTTATGAGAAGAAGCAAATATTTGAATATGATTAAAATGTTGATTATATGAATTAGATTCATAACTGTTACTTTTAATATAAATGTGATTTATATTAAATATCATATGTGAGAGAAAAGAAACTATAGGTTATATTGTATATGATACCCTAAACTTTTTGTTGCTGAGCATGCTGTAGTTAGTTTTATAATTGCATAATCTGTTTGTTTATTTTGTAAAATTTTTTTCTCTATAAAAAATGGGATTTGGGACGATCCCGCTTCCACTCAAGGGTCTTTCAATGGGATGTTTTAGCGGAGCCATGAAGAATAGACTTGATGAAGCAATGTCACATCAAATTTGTCTTTCTGCCAGTTGCATCGGACTTGATTTTCCACCCTCCACATAAGACCTACTAAGAGAAGTTTGGATGTTTCCACTAACAACTTAATTTCCAATTTTTATTAATTCCAAAATTAACTAAAATCTAATTTAATTAATTCTAAATTAATTAAATTCAAAATTTCAAAACCAATTTCTCAAATTGAATCAAATTAAAAATTAATTTGATTTTAATTAATTAAATATATTTAATTAATTAAATAATAATTTAATATCAAATACTAAATTAATCACACACCTAATTTTAAACATGAATCCTATTCATGTAATTAATATTTAAATACTATAAACTCTCCAATTTCGTTTAATTTTAATAAATTAAACATGAATCAATTTTATCGAATATATTTATACAAACCCTAACTTGAATTTGAACTATTCAAATTCACACCCTAAATTCAATTTGAACATTTCAAATTAAAATTTAATTTGAACAATTCAAATTGATATCATTTCAAATTCACTACTAATTCAAGGTGTTCGTGTTTTATGAGTTAATAGAGAGAACATATGGACTTACAGATCATGAGCTCCAACGATTTGAGATTAATTAGCTAAAACTTTTTAAATCGAACTAATCAATATTCGTTAACTACCAAGTCACACCACTGTAGCTCAATAGTTGTACTCTTCTCACTGTAGATATATTTGTGTCCACTTGATTTAATCATAATCAGTAAGTCGACCATTCACAGGTTGTTCGTAATAACGATTGGGTCACATGGTGTTTTACCTCGAAATTACGTCTTACTCCTTAAGTTCCACTAATCCTCTAATGAACAATTAGTTTGTAATCCAATTACTAAACCAAATCCCTCTCGGGCTAATGAGAGGGTGGGGCCCTTTGTTCAAGACCTGGATTCAGCACTTAAGAGAACAACCTTCCTTCTATCCTTAAATCAGGTAGGCGTGAATTTCATCTTGCATCCTATGTCTCCAGCTATCTATCTGGTCTTATCCCCAAAATTGGAGGCTTATTCAGCAGTGCTGTTGGACTTCTCTCACCTACGTAGATCAAAGGATAATCCTAAATAAACAGAAATTTATAGTTAGCTCAGGATTAAGGTTAAGTTACCTAGATCATCGCAATGAAATAGTCAATCTTAAACAGTAAACAACGTTATAAAGTAAGAGTGACTTATTTCTTGATTTGATCTTATGCAAACTCATTGCACAGGATGCCCCCACTCCTCATCTCACCACATGAACGAAACAGGATCACTTCGTTTGTAGCACCTTAAAACAAATTATAACAACTACTGTGTGCCACATCCGATAGTGTTACCAAGATAAGGCACCCAACCTTATTCGTATACTATAGATCATTTTAACTATTTATTCAAACCTGATCCATTTTCATGTCTCCACATAAAATTCAAGTATTCATATAATAGCCATGGATCTTAGTTTATTGGATTTAGTCTTTACAAGTGCCATTTACAAATTCAATAACAACTTTATTGAAGAAATGTTGAATAACATCTTTGTTGATAATAGAAAATGTAGCTCTACAAATTGCGAGTTTTAAGACGTATAACCCAAAAAACTCCCACTTGGACTAAAATTCCAGTAGACAAACATATACAATGTTGAGTTCAATGAGAGAAAACAAAAAGAATAAATAGAATAAACTAGGGCATCAGATACCCATTTTTTCTCCCACTTGCCCTTGTTCTACCTATTTCGCAGGCCTAGTCCCACTAGGTGACCCTCGAACACTTTGCCTAGACGACCTTTGTAAATGGATCAACCAAGTTGTCTTTAGAGGCAATTTACGTGACAATCACATATCCTTTATGTGCAATCTCCCTGATGAGATGGTGCTTTCACTCGATATGCTTTCCACGTTTATAGCTTTTAGGTTCCTTTGATTTTGCAACCGCTCCACTGTTATCACAATATAGGGTGACTGACAGGTGCATATTTGAAACTACTTCTAAATCATTCAGGAACTTTCAAAGCCATATTTGCTTCTTTTGTTGTTTCACTTGCAGCTACATACTCAGTTTCCATTGTGGATTCAGTAATACAACTTTTCTTAATACTTCTCCACACTACTGCTCCTCCATTCAGAGTGAATACTGAACCCGAAGTTGATTTCCTTGAATCAATATCGGTCTGGAAGTCAGCATCAATGTATCCAGTAAGAATAAGATCCTTAGCACCATACACGAGCATATAATCCCTCGTTCTCTGAAGATATTTGAGGATATTTTTAATGGTAGTCCAATGATCATATCTAGGATTGGACTGAAATTTGCTGACTATTCCGACTGCATAGCATATGTTAGGACGAGTAGACAACATGGCATACATTAAGCTCCCTACTATCGATGCTGAAGGAACTCTTAACGAAGAGCATCCATGAGCGCATTCGGATCTTTCTTATTTCATTGTGACCAAATTACCACACACACATTCTAATACATAGTTATGCGATTTAACACTAATTAACGCATGCTTTGATAAATAAAATACAAGAGATTGAGTTCACATACTAGTTGAAGACTGTCTTCACAACAAACTCAACCCAGTGGAAGAAAACCTCTACATTCTTTATCGCCCAGCAAAACAATCGGCTACGGCAGCACGATCGTCTACACGAAAGGCAGGAAACGAACAAGCATGAGCAAGTAGGAGTGGGAACGACACCATCACTTAGAGCCCTTTGTATTCTCGAAGTGAGAATCCAAAACGTAGTCTTTGTTGAATTTGGTAGGGGAAGGAGGAATGGGCTGATATTGTAGAATGATAAGCAAGTGGGAGAAGGCTATCGTATAACAGATGCTTATCGTTTAGAGAAAGCTACACGATCGTGTAGGTTTTACTAAGTGATCGTCTAGTAATAGGCAAGTGACGGTTTAAAAAACTCGGCACGCTAAGCAATCGTATAGAAAAGCTAAGCAATCATTTAGACATTGCGTGTCATTTAGACGCGGGGTGTGGGATCGTTTAAGCGATAAGGCTTTATCGTATAGGCTCTCAGCTAAGCGATCATAACGTTTTCACACCTTTTTCTATTTTTTCCGAACTCTTTGCAAAATGAAACCAATTTTTATTTTATTCTTCAGATACAATAATCGAATATTGATCTTCCCACTAACGCACAATCGAGGAGAAGATTTCGGCCAATTATCACATAATTAACCATTTAATTAATAATGAATATCATATTATATTCTTACACTATAGTTTGATTTCATATATCTACTACAGTAATTTCTCCTTCACTTGATATAAATCATATTCATATCTATTTTCCTCCAAAATAATGTATCTCATACATTTAGTCAATTATATCATATATAATTAACAAGTTCAATTATATCATATATAATCAAATTCCCTCTTGTCAATTTGAACATTTCAAACTGACCCAAAAACTGATTCTCAAAGCTCTAACGGTATGTGAATAGCTGACTAAACTCTTTAGCTACGAGATCCACCATCTGTTAACTGGCAGACATTCCACTAAAGACCAACAACTGAACTCTTCTTATCACAGATATATTTTTGTGTTCATTAGATATAATCAATCATGGGACGATGACCCTTCACAGATGCTCGTAAGTACAGTTGGACCAATTTACCGTTTTGCCCTTGTAGTTACATCTCACTCCTTAAGTATCACTGATTCCTCTAATGAACAATACAACATAGTCCAACTATCGTTGAACACCTTTCGGGCCAAGATAAGGTGTGTGGTGCCACATCGTTCAAGCCCTGGAATCAGCCCTTAAGAGAGCTATCTATCTACTTGCTCCTACTTCGGGGAAGGAGTGAATTCCATCTTGTGTAGCTGAGTTTCTAGCTCCCAAATCAGACGAATCCCCAAAATGGTATGTTTGAATCGGTAACCTGGCCAATATCACCAATACAAATCAAAGGACCACCCTCAATGGCAGGAGTTGCCAACTCACTCAGGATTGACGTCATGTTACCTATGGTTATCCTAGTGAAATGAAGTCTCTGTCATGAACGGTGTTATATAACGAGACGTTAACACTTCATGGTCAGGTCTTATACAAACTCTTTGTATAGGACGCCCTCGCTCGCATGTCCTCTACATGAATGATCAGGATCAAACCATCTGTGACAAGTCACAACATTTGTGACCATTCCACAAAGCGGGCTACATCCGTAGCATTACCAAGATAAGGTTTCCCTCCTATATCCATATACTACAGACCATTTTGGTTATCACTCAAGACATGATCCACTTGTATTTCACCATATACATGCTTAAGTTATATACAGATGCCCAAGGATTTTATGTTTATTGGTTTGTGGTAAAGTAAATAAAACAAACAACTGAGAAAAATCAAGATGTGAAGTAAATATCATATATTATACAACACAAGTATTTGTACAAACTGTTTACAAACTACAGGACACGAGACTTTAGGGCATCAACCCCAACAGATGCATATGGAATTCGTTTCATAACCTCAACTTCTTGAGGTGTCTTAGGACATTGTTCCTTAAACAGATGAATTCCATGTCTGAAAAGAAACATTCCTTTCTTGGACTTTTGCATTTTATATCTAGACAACATCTTGTCTATTTGAGATGCCTCAGATAATGCTAAAGTTATATTCTTTCGGTTTTGAACTATTTGGATCCTAAGAACATACTGTGTTTCACCACTTTCATTTGGAATTATGTAGCAAGCCATCTCTTAATGTTAGGCAAAAATTCTACTTCATTTCTTATGAGTAGAATATAATCAACATACAGAACCAGAAAGCGACAGTTTTGTTAACGATTTTCTTGTAAACACAAGGTTCGTCAACATTTTGTTCAAAACCATAAGATTTGATCACAATATCAAATCTTATATTCTAGGATTGAGATGCTTGTTTCAATCCATTGCTCTTGACCGCATTCAATAAACTCTTTTGGCTGAGACATATAGATACTCTCCTCAAGATAGCCATTTAGGAAGGCTATTTTGACATCCAGTTGCTAGATTTCGTAATCAAAAAATGCAGCTATGGACAAAAGTATTCTAATAAACTTTATCATGGAAACTGGAGAGAAAGTTTCTTCATAGTCTACCCTCCTCTATTTGGGTAAACCATTTTGCCACAAACCTAGCTTTGTAGATTTGAACCTTTCTAGCTTGGTCTCAATTTCTCTTGTAGATCCACTTGCAACCGCTGGGTTTTACCCATTCTGGTTGATCTACAAGGTCCTAGACTGAATTGAAGTACGTTGACTCCATTTCAAGGTCCGTGGCTTTGATCCACTGGTCCTTATCCACATCTTCCATTGCTTGTTTAAAAGTTAATGGATCCTCTAAGCCATTATCTGGTATGATGACTTGAGTTTAAATTAACTCATAACTGGTCAGGCTATTATACAACCCTTCCACTACATCGAGATACTCTCAACTTTTGAGAAGGATGTATAGTACCAATTTCATCAACAACTCTTGTCCATGGACCTGTACAATCTATAACTTTTGTAGATGCATTTGTCGTTTCTCTGGTCATTTCATCTATTACCAGCCTACTACGAGGTTAATGATTTTGAATGTGGTTTTCCTTCAAGAAAGTTACATTTTTCGATACAAATATCTTATCTTCCTGAGGTTCATGAAAGAAATCACCTTTTTTCTCTTTAGAGTAACCTACAAATAGGCATACCTTTGAACGACATTTCAACTTCTTAGAATTTTGCACCAACACATGTGTTGGACATCTGCATATCTTGAAGTGATGTAAACTACATTTATGTCCTCTTCATAGCTGATAAGGTATTTCAGAAACACTTTTCGAGGAAACCATATTCAAAATATATACTGGAGTCTGAATTACATAACCCCATAAAGTACTTGATAACTAAGCATACCTCATCATAGAACGAACCATGTCTAACAAGGATATATTTCTCCTTTCTACCATACCATTTTGTTGAGGTGTGTCAGGTATTGTGAGTTGCGACTGAATTTCATGTTCTATGAAATAGTCCTAGAATTTTAAGTCTATATACTTACCACTTCGATCTGATCGAAGTGTTTTAAGATTTTTACCTAATTTGTTCTTAATCTTAGCCTTATATTCCTTGAACTTTTCAATTGTTTCGGATTTATGGTGCATTAGGTAAATATGCCTATATCTTGAATAGTCATCGACGAAGCTGTTGAAATATCCATACCCTCATCTAGCTTTAACATTCATCGGACCATAAAGGTCTTAATGTACCGGCTTCAAGGGTTCTTTGCCTCTAAGATCTTTTTCAGAAAAAGATCTTTTAGTCATATTATCCTCAAGACAAGATTCACACGATGGTAATGAACTTATCTTCTAATTGATTTAGATGACCGTTCTTCACCAATCTCTCAATCCTGTTGAGATTTATGTGACCAAGTCTCAAGTGCCAAAGATAGGCATTTGGAGAAACTTTCCTTTTCTTATTTTGAGTCTCAGCTGTTTTAAACATCTCTATGTTCAAATCAGCTTTTACTTTAGTCGGGTTTAACATGCATAAGTTATTTTCTAATTTTACGAAACAAATATTAATATCTTTGGAAGTAATGAACATTTCATGACTTAATTTTTTTTTTAATTTCGTTCCAAGAAATATGAGACGGATATTAAATTCCTTTTCATAAAAGAAATGTAATAAACATTTTCAAGTAAAATGTAACTATCTCCTATAAATAACTTCATATCTTCCACTTTTTTAGTTGAAACAACCTCCCCGGTCTTTACCTTAAAGGTCGCTTCGCCTTCTGTAAGTTATCTCCAGGAACTTGTTTCCTGAGAGAAAATATAGATATGATTATCAACACATGAATATATTATCCAGGTCTTTTTATCGTTTTCCACTAAGCATGTTTCGATGACTAGTAAATCACATTTACTCTGTCATTCGAATTTTGCATTCTCATCTATATTGTTTAAAAAACTTTAGATGAGTTGGGAGATAGAGGTGAATTCTCTATTAAAACTTGTTTTGAGTCATCATTTGCTAGTAATTTGCATGTTGAATTGTTATTATCGTTAACCATAGTGGAATTGAGTATTTTAGAAGAATTCGACTTGCTAAAATTTTAAACATATTCTTAATAGTAAATTGCAACTAAATCCAAATCAAGTTTTAGCAAAAAGTAACAATGTACCCAAATTTCATTATTTTATTTACAACGATATTATAGTGAGTCAGAATATGTGCTACCGAGGGGCAGTCAAATACTCCTTCACTAAAGCAAGACATTCTTGAATAAAATACTATCTCCAGAATAACTCATATTTCGACAGTCATTTAGCTACCATTTTCGGTTAAGAACTTATTAACACTTAGTAATTCTATAAGCGTGACCCGCCATTTTTCAGATCTTATAGAACGGTATTAACATGCCCCCAAATTGGAAGACAATGTTCAAGATGGAACTATAAGACCCTATTCATTTATGAAGCTTGGGTTGTTCCGAATCCTATGTTATAACCCTCCGAAGGGATTGCCGCAGTTAACGAGTAGCTAGTACTGCCTAAAAATGATAGCACACACAACATAGGAATCTTACGATTCAAACTAATAGAGAAAACTGTAGGATATGTTGACACATTTTCTTCAACCACTTACTATGAACTACTTCCCCTATTCACCTTTTTATTGACCTATGCAAACACTTTCCGAATGGAGCAGTCACGGTAAAAGCGACACAAAGTCGAACATGAATCTCACGATGTGAACTCTTGGGGACGTGAGAGCTAAAAAATATATTGAATATATTGTTAATCTTCCACTTAAGTGTTCTAAATGTTTGGGTATTCTTTTACTTAGGTTTGTCCCGGCTAAAACAACCTAAGTCTTAGTGTTTATCCATGTATAATGTTTATATTTGGATTTAACCTACAATGTCTAGGTGATAAACCAGTTTTAAAACCTTACATCACTTACGTATTGTTCATAAAACTAGTTAACAACGCTCAATTATTCGGCCATAATCTCCATGTAAGAGGTGTTCCGTAAACTGTCAACTTAAATACCCCCAACCTAAGATATGATTATACACCGGTTGAGTTGTAATCGAAGTTTTATAAAATTGCAACCTATTTTAACTATTAAAATAAGTAGTTAGCCTACATGAGCATGCAACTTTTCTTTGTTATGAATTTTAATATCTAACAAATTTTATAACAACTTATAAAACTTTAGACATGCTTTTGAATCCATAACATACATCAAATATCTCATGATTTAATATAACACTTATATTAAAACATCTAAAACCCTAAACATGTATACTATATATTATAATACCTTATAACATACTTTCAATGCATGTAACATGCTTCCTATTGTGGAATTTTAAATCTACATGGCATATTATATGCACATATAAGATTTATTTAATTATAACATACATCACATGCATAGATAAATAAACACAAATTGATATGATTTAGTTTTGGTATTCTCAAGCAAACAAAGGTCTAATTATTATATAATAACCAAAACTGGCTTCAAAACATTTCTAGACTGCTTGAATCACCTTGAACGGAACCCGGACCTCTAATGCTCAAAATTGGACGGAACTGGGCAAAAAACCATTGAGTTCCATCGGGCATCGAGTAATCGAGTACCATCGAGTAAATGCCATCGAGCATCGAGTATGCCATCGATCATATGCCATCGTGCATCGAGTATGTCATCGAGCATCGAGTATGAAGAATAAGGCAATGGCTGAAAATCCAGTTTCTGCTACTCGACCTTCTTCACTTCTTTCTTCAATTACAATCTAATTTCAACTCTAATGACTCCTATTAAATTATAGACACTTAATCAAACATTAAGGCCCATCAATCAAGAGCCAATTAAAAGAATTACAATATAATTGAATAGAATTCATTATCAAAACTTAGAAAAACCATATCAGTTCACCATTTTCATACAACTTAGGAACACCAAGCCAAAATTAACTTGAAATGATGCTCTGATACCAATTGTTGGAATACAGAAACATGCAATGAAAGAAAACAGGATCATTAAGCATTTTAATTTCTCAATTTTGGCATCAAAATAGGCATGTTCATAGGGTATTAAAAGGGTTTCAACACGTACTCTTGACGATCCTCTTCAAACACGAATTTGAATTGCAATCTTTTCTGATTGAAGTTTTGGACCACAAAGAGATCTTCTCTACTATTCTCAACCTTGAATTTGAATGGTGGAACTCACAATTGGGCTGAATTGTGAAGGTTTTGGTGTGGGTTTGAAGAGGGGGAAAAACAGTTTTTGCAGAAACTAGTTTCCAGCAGCCTCCTCTGTCTTTCAATCTCAAAATTGAAGAGTTTTATCATTTTCTTTCATGCTAGCACTCAAGAGACTGACTGATGCCACTTCAAATCCATGGAGTTAATGGGTAATGTGTGTGGATTGGAAGAATTCACCTCATACTAAGAGAATTTGTGATGTTTCCACTCAACTAAATTTTCAATTTTAATTTCTAATTTTAGTTAATTCCAAAATTAACAAAAATCTAATTTAATTAATTCTAAATGCATTAAATTCAAAATTTCAAAAACCAATTTCTCAAATTGAAAATTAATATAATTTTAATTAATTAAACATAATTAATTAATTAATTAATAATTTAATATTTGATTTAATATCAAATATTAAATTAATCAAATCCTAATTTTAAACATGAATCCTATTCATATAATTAATATTTAAATATTATAAACTCTTCAGTTTCGTTTAATTTTGATAAATTAAATGTTAATTAATTATGTCGAATATAATTATACAAACCCTAATTTGAATTTGAACTCTTCAAATTCAAACCCTAAATTCAATTTGAACATTTCAAATTGAAATTTAATTTGAACACTTTAAATTGAAATTTAATTTGAACACTTCAAATTGATATCATTCCAAATTCACTCAATTTAGTAATTCAAGGTGTTCATGTTTTAAGAGCTAGTAGAGGGACCTTATGGACCTACAGATCATGAGTTCCAATGATTTAAGATTAATTGACTAAAACTCTTTAGACCGAATTAATCAATATTCATTAACTACCGAGTCACACCACAATAACTCGATAGTTATACTCTCTCCTCACTGTAGATAATTTGTGTCAACTTAATTTAACCAAATTCAGTAAGTCGACCCATCATAGGTTGTTCGTAATAACGGTTGGGTCAAATGTTGTTTTACCCTTGAAATTACGTCTTGCTCCTTAAGTTCCATTGATCCTCTAATGAACAATTGATTTTTGATCTAATCACTAAACTAGATCCCTCTCGGGCCCATGAGAGGGTGGGGTCCCTTGTTCAAGACTTAGATTCAGCACTTAAGAGAACAACCTTTCTTTTATCCTTAAATTGGGTAGGTGTGAATTCCATCTTGCACCCTATGTCCTCAGTTATTTATCCGGTCTTATCCCAAAATGGGAGGCTTGTTGAGCAATGCTGTTGGACTACTCCCACTTATGCAAATAAAAGGATAATCCCAAATAAATAGGAGTTCATAGTTAGCTCAGGATTAAGGTTAAATTACCTACGTCATCACTATGAAATAGTCAGTCTTAAACAATAAACAACGTTATAAAGTAAGAGTGACTTATTTCTTGATCCGTTCTTATCCAAACTCATTACACGGGATGCCTTCACTTCTTATGTCACCACATGAACGAATCAGGATCACGTCGTTTGTAGCACCTTAAAACAAAATGTAACAACTACTGCGTGTCGCATCCGATAGTGTTACCAGAATAAGATACCCAACCTTATTCGTATACTATAGATCATTTTAACTATTTACTCGAACCTGATCCACTTTTATGTCTCCACATAAAATTCAAGTATTCACATAATAGCCATGGATCTTAGTTTATTGGATTTAGTCTTCATAAGTGCCATGCACAAATTCAATAACAACTTTATTGAAGAAATGTTGAATAACATATTTGTTGATAATAGAAAATGTTTAAGTCTACAAACTTCGAGTTTTAGGACATACAACCCAACAACCTCCCACTTGGACTAAAACTCCAGTAGACAAATATATACAATGTTGAGTTCAATGAGAGATAACAAAAAGAATAAATACAATAAACTAGGGCATCTGATAGCCAATTTTTTCTCCCACTTGCCTTAGTTCTACCTATTTCGCAGGTCTAGTCCCACTAGGTGACCCCTCAAACACTTTAGCCAAGAAGACCTTTGCAAATGGATCAGCCAAGTTGTCTTCAGAGGCAATTTGCGTGACAATCATGTTTTCTCTGTGTGCAATCACCCTGATGAGATGGTGTTTTCATTCGATATGCTTGCCATGTTTATGGCTTCTAAGTTTCTTTGAGTTTGCAATCGCTCCACTGTTATCACAATATAGGTTGACTGACAGGTGCATAATTGGAACTACTTCCAAATCATTCAGGAACTTTCTGAGCTATACTGCTTTTTTTACTGCTTCACTTATAGTTACATTGATGAAAAACAGACTCTAAGATTTCCATGAACAGTGCAACAAGACTATTCCAAATTAGAATCATGAATGAACATATATTTATAGTCGACTTTCAAACAAGCGGTTATACAATTCATACAGAGAAATTACAGCATGAATAACTACAAATACATTAAGGGAAAACTCTACACACATTTGCAAATGCGTCTCCACACTTTTTTGTCCGACTCTGATCGAACAACAAAACCATCAGTGCTCGATCTACACGACCACAACACCGCACGAACACAACACGAACATTTTACGCTCGTCCTCAACGATCTCCTCAGCAAATTCTTTGAACTCGTCCTCAACGATCGCCTCGACCACGAACTCTTTAGCAACACGAACGACCTCCACAACACCACAAACGACCTCCAAAAAACCTCGACGGTGTCGAGTTGAGTATGACACCACCAACAAGGCGACCTTGGTATTCTCGGTGTGAGAATCCAGAGGGTGGGCTCTGTTCGAACTTTGTATGAGGTAGACGAATAGAGGAAACAACGATCGCGTACATGACTGAGCAAGTGGGAGATGGTGGAGACCTATCGTATAGATTGATGCCCAATCGTTTAGATAAAGCTATGCGATCGTTTAGCAAAAGCTATTGCAATCGTTTAGCTCGGTCTGTCTCCTACAGACTCTACACGATTGTTTACCTTGGGCCAATGATCGTCTTGCAAAGCTATGCGATCGTTTAGTAAATACTGCACGATCATTTAGCTCTACTCTACATGATCGTTTAGCTCGCCCATCCGTCATTTAGTGAATCCGAATTTACTTGACGACTACATGAGTTCTTTTGCGCGAGAGAGAAAACTAAAAAACTTTTCAATCGTTTTGTAAAACCTTTTTTTTTCTTCATAAAAGGGAAACAAATTTTTCTTTTAAACTCACGGTTACCATCATCCAATAACCACCCACTACTTTGGTTATTAAAAAAAAAGAATTAATTAACCAATAATTAATATTATTATAAACATAAATGATAACCAACTTATCATACTATATTTATAACTTATAGTTTTAATATTTCATCTCATGAAACATATAAACCATAGTTCTTTTTCTATTCCATGGTACTTAATGTAAATCTCATTTATATCAATCCTCTACTAGATGTATCTTATACATCATACCGATTATATCATATATAATCAAAATATCTATTGTCAATTTGAACATTTCAGATCAACAACAAGAACTGATGCTCAACTGAATCCATTGAGCTACCAAGGGGACCTCAAAGACCTGTAGCTCGAAGCTCCAACAGTACGTGAATAACTGACTAAACTCTTTAGTCACGGGATCCACCATCTGTTAACTGCCAGGCACTCTACTAAAGACTGTCAACTGAACTCTCCTTACCACAAATATATTATGTGTCCATCTTAACCAATCAGCAGTGCGACAACCCTTCACAGATCACTCGTAAGTACAGCTGGGCCAATATCCATTATGCCCCTATAGTTACATCTGTCTCCTTAAGTACCACTGATCCCTCTAATGAACATAAGTCATAGTCCTACTATTGAAGGATCTCATATCGAGATTTCCATGAGTGGGCTTAGATCGCTCCGATTTCATAGTGACTGAAACACAAACGACATGCATTCCAAACATACAGTTATGCGTATAAAACTCATTATTGGCATGCTTAGAATACAATAAAACACAAGGAAAAAAGGTTCATACCAGTTGAACACTCTCTTCGCACTTCTAAACCTAAAGCAACAGAAAACCTCCCACCGATCTATCAGCACCCGACGAGTATGTCGACTGCAACAGCAGGATCCGAACGTACACGAACAATGCCGCGGGGATAACACCACCATAAGAGAAACCTAGGTATTCTCGGAGTCAAAAACCCAAAGAGTGGGCTCTGGTGAGTGGGAGATGAACTCTGCTATCGTATAGCGGAAATACTTATAGTATAGTAGGGCTAAACAATCGTTTAGGAAAAACTGAACGATCGTTTCGGAAAGATGTATATGATCGTTTAGAGAACACGTGAAGTAGACGATCGTTTAGACGAATGAGCTTCTATCGTATAGGCTCTCGCGATTGCTTTCACGAATTCTTTTGGGCGCTGACGATAATATGAATGCACGATTGTAAAGAATGAAAAATGATTTTCATTTCTTTAACTCGCTGGTTACCATAACCATCGCAACCCACTTCCCACGTCCGAACGTGGACAATTAGTTAATTATCATATAATTAATTAATTAATCAATTAATATAATCATATTATATTTATATCCTATAGTTTGATATCACATATCTATTATAGTATTTTCTCCTCTACTTGATATAAATCATATTTATATCTAATTTCCTCCAATTAATGTATCTCATATATTTAACCAATTATATCATATATAATTAACTAGTCCAATTATATCATATATAATTGAACTTCCTTTTGTCAATTTGAACATGTCAAATTAATCCAAACACTGGATCTCGACTTTATCCAAGCTACCCAGGTGACCAAATGAACCTATGGCTCGAAGCTCCAACAGTACATGAATAGCTGACTAAACTCCTTAGTCACGAGATCCACCATCCGTTAACTATCAGTGATTCCACTAAAGACCAACATCTGAACTCTTTTTACCACAAATATATTTCTGTGTCCATCAGATATAACCAATCATGAGTATGATGACCCTTGACAGATGCTCGTAAGTATAGGTGGATCAATTTACTGTTTTGCCCCTGTAATTACATCTCACTCCTTAAGTACCACAGTTTCCTCTAATGAACAATGCAACATAGTCCAACTATGTGTGAACACCTCTCGGGCTAGGAGAAGTTGTGTGATGCCACATCGTTCAAGCCCCGGAATCAGCCATAAGGGAGCCATCTATCTACTTACCCCTACCTCGGGGAAGGAGTGAATTCCATCTTGTGTAGTGAGTTCCCAGCTCCCAAATTAGACGAATCCCCAAAATGGTAGGTTTGAATCGGCGACCTGGCCACTCGCACCCATACAAATCAAAGGACCACCCTCAAGGCAGGAGTTACCAACTCACTCATCATTGAGATCATGTTACCTATGGTCATCCTAGTGAAATGAAGTCTCTATCATGAATGATGTTATATAACGAGACGTTAACACTTTGTGGTCAGGTCTTATACAAACTCTTTGTATAGGAAGTCTGCGCTCGCATGTCCCCAACACGAATGATCAGAATCAGACCATCTGTGACAAATCACAACACTTTTGACCATTCTTCAAAGCGGTCCGCATGCGTAGCGTTACCAGGATAAGGTCTCCCTCCTTTATCCATTTACTACAGACCATTTTGGTTATCACTTAAGACATGATCCACTTGTATGTCACCACATACATGCTTGAGTCACATACAGATAACCAAGGATTTTATGTTTATTGGTTTGTGACAAAGCAAATAAAATAATTAACCGAGCAAAACAACAAGATGTGAAGTAAATATCATATATTAACAATCACTGATGTTCGTATATACTGTTTACAAACTACAGGACACGAGACTTTAGGGCATCAATCCTAACAGTCTTCCACTTGTCCTAAAGCAAAGTAGGGTGTATAAAAACGTAGTAAAAGACAATAAACTAGGGCATAAAAGCCCAGTACAATAAATACTCCCACTTGCCCTAGTTTAGTCATAGACGATCCTGTAGACCCATGCTCCGTAGGTGACCCTCAAACACTGTAGCCGTGAGTGCCTTCGTAAACGAGTTAGCAACGTTGTGCTCTAAAGCGATCTGCGTGACAATCACGTCTCCTCGATGAACTATCTCGCAGATTAGATGATACTTCCTCTTTATGTGTTTTCCACGCCAGTGACTCCTTGGCTCTTTGGCTTCCGCTCACGTCCCCTCGAAGTAGGAGTAAGTAGAGAAATTGCTCCCTTAAGGGCTGATTCCGAGGCTTGAACAATGTGGCCTCACACCTTCTCTTGGTTCGAGAAGGGCTTAGTCATAGTGGGATTATGATCTATTGTTCATTAGAGAAATCCGTGGTACTTAAGGAGTTAGATATAACTACAGGGGAAAAATGGTAAATTGGCCCAGGTGTACTTACGAGCGATTTGTGAAGGGTCATCGTACTGTTATTGGTTATATCCGATGGACACAAAAATATATCTGTAGTGCAGAGAGTGCAGTTGTCGGTCTTTAGTGGAGTGCCCAACAGTTAACGAATGGTGGATATCGTGATTAAAGATTTAGTCAGTTATTCACGTACCGTTGGAGCTTTAAGCTAAAGGTCTATAAGATCCCCTTGGTAGCTCAATAGATTCATGTTGAGAATAAGTTTTTGGGTTAGTTTGAAGTGTTCAAATTAACAAAAGGAAATTTGATTATATATGATATAATTAAATTAATTCAATTATATGTGAGATAATTTATTTAATGTATTTGGTACATTATTATTTGATTGGAGGAATTAATATAAGTATGATTTATATTAAATGCCATAAAGGAGAAAAACAACTATGGTTTATATGTTGCATATGATGTAATATTAAAACTATAGGTTATAAATATAATATGATAAATTAGTTATTATATTTATTTATAATAAATTAATTGTGAGATAATTGATTTTAATTTGTCTCCAATAACCGACTTAGTGGTTGGTTATAGACAGTTTATGGCAACCAGTGGGATAAAGTTGAAAATAGTTTTCATTTTGTTATTCCACACGATACACGACTAAAAAAGTAATCATATTACTATTTGAGAGAGTAAACGATTGTCATCGAGTTTACTATACTATAGTTACTCGCTTGCTAAACGATCAAGTTCTAAAGTCTATACGATAGGCTTATTCATTCTGTCGCCTACTCGATCGTCTCGTTCCTCCATCCGTCTACCCAAATCCATACAGAGCCCACACCTCCCTGATTCTCACACCAAGAATACCAAGGTATCATCGTGGTAGTGTCGACTTTCGTTCGAAGGTCGAGGATCGAGTTTTACTTGATTGTGATAAAGGATTTACCAGTCCGTGTTATTTGTTGGGTTTGATCGTGCATTCGTGTTGTTGGACACATTGCTGGTCGATCGAGGAAATACGTGAAAAAATAGTTCTTCAAAGGTATTATACTCGATCCCTTTGTGTTTATTCTTTGAAGCATGCTTTAATTTTATATTTGATACATAACTGTTCTGTTTGATTGTAAATGTTCATGTTCTTTCACAATGGGATTTGGTACGATCTGTTTTCACTCGTTGGTTCTCTAGTTTTAGAGTTCCTTCAATTGGTATCAAAACTAGGTTGTTATGATATTCCAAATTCCATTGATGTATTGAATTACATTTGCAGTCTTGGTGGGTTTTACTAATTCTGCAATGTGTTTAAGTCTTAGATGTAGTTGTGGATTTTAATTGATGGATGTTTTGGGATAATTTCCTCTGTTTAAGCTTTCTTTTACATTTTCTAAGTTGATTTGTAAGGTCCTCTGTGTTTTTAGGCATAATTAACTTGCTATCGAATATGTATTCGAGTTTTGTTTTGTTTGAGTAATTCGTGTTGAAGCTTCAAATGCATGGAGATGCTGTTCACTTCGAGGAAGAAGCCCAAAGGTTGGCCGCATCGTGTAGCCCAGGCTAAACGATCGTTTAGATTTGTCTATGTGATTGTGTAGAAAAGTTCTACTCGATCATGTAGTATTTATTAAACGATCGCATAGTTGATACTATGTGATCGAGTAAAGAGTTTACTCGATTGTGTTGCGTTGGCTACTTGATTGCATAGACGCTAGGGGTAAACGGTCACTTAGTATATGATACTCGACGCATGATAGGCGCGTGGCCTTCATGCTTCATTGCATAGTCAAAGGCACTCAATCCATGCTACACGGTCGTTTATAATCGATCAGCGTTACTCAACGATCACAAGGAGCTGCTATATGATCAAGTGACGAGGCTTCACCTGGCGGTTCGAGACCTGGTTCGCCTGTTTGAACCGGTTGACTCGATGGCTTATGTAATAAATAGCTCTTATTTCCTTTTTTTTAGGCTAATTATCTCAGTCCATCATTTTTTATTGAATGTACATGTGATGTATGCTTAATTATATGCCATAAAGTATGTCATATAGTTTTTAAAACTCACCATAGGTTATTCATTTTATTCATGCATCATCTTTATATTAAGTGTTATAATATAGTACTTTGCATGATTAAATAACATTAAAGCATGTTCATGCATCATATAATATAAGAGTTATAATATATGCATGCATTTAAACATATTCATGCATCATCTTTACATTATAAGTGTTATAGTATAAGGGTGTATGAAAGCATGTATGGGACCTAAGTATTAAATATGGCATCTTAGGCTTTAATCATAGTATTAAATTGACTAATAAAAGATTAAATATGTACCAAATCACAGTTCTAATGAGATTAAATACCTAAGTCTAATATTTTAATTCGGTTTAATAAGATTAAATTGATTAATAAAAGATTAAATATGTACCAAATCTATCTATAAGGGACCTTTTGTCTAAGGTGGGTTTTGGCTAGACTGAGGTATTTAAGCTGATGAAAATGGAACAGCCCGATTTTGGCTAGGCTAAGGTATTTAAGCTGACGAAAACGGAACACCCGTACCTGAGAACCTACTTGAAAAGGTGAATTAGATAGATTTGTTGCATGCACGCAAATTTGATGATAATCTATTAAAGTGTTTAATAAGACTTGAATCAAACTTATTTAATTATCAAAAGTAAGTATTATTTTTTAGCAAATTAAACACCCACTTAGTTAAAATCAATAGCCGGATTTACTAAGTTAATGAATCCCTAGGTAGAACATTCAGTGGGAGGTACTTAGGGTATATGATACTTCACTTAAACCTCTATACGGTGAGATCTATCCTCAGCCTCGAGGCACCCTAGGAGTGTCCCCCTAAAGGATGGTATTTGGGTAGGTCAATACTAAGGTGAATGAAGAGAATGTTCACAGTAAGTGGGAGCGGGACGTATGACAACATATCCCATGGTCTCTCTCATTAGGTTAGATAACGTTTTCGTGCATCGCCTCGAGGCACCCTGGGAGTGTCCCCCTAAAGGCTGATTGTTTTTGCACAACTCGTTATCTGATCTCCAGAAATTGATAGGGTTGCTTTAGTCTCTTGTCTTAATCTGCTTTTTCCCTACGGTGGGCGCATTAAGGCGAGACTCTAAGGCCTAAAATAAGGGGTTACACTTACGTGGAATTGTTAAGGTTGTTAAAGAATTTTAGACCGAACAATGGTGACTATTAGAGTCAGTTACAAGGAGTTGTTTCTGTTTAACGGTTGAGAATGTCTCATCCTAGTGAAAGGGCACTTAATTACCCCATCAATGATTTTTGTCTTGCCTCGCTGGGGTATCATTGCAAAATAGATGTCACTTAGGGTACAATAGAACTATTTTGCTAAAACCTAAAATTGGACTTAAAAGTGATAATGGAAGTAGACTCATTAAGTTTGTTCTTGTTTTCAGCAACTTTTAAAAAATGGCAACCGCTATGTTAGCTTTATTAGTTGCCGACAAATTGACTGGCAAAAACTACGCTAGTTGGAAAAACATGATACTTATCATCGATCATCTTAGGTTTGTCCTTATGAAGGAGTGCCCTCATATTCCACCTCAAAACGCCACTCGAAATGTTCGAGAGGCATATGAGAAATGGACACGGGCGAACGAGAAGGCCCGAGCGTATATCTTGGCCAGCTTGAATGATGTTTTGGCCAAGAAGCATGAGTTCATGGTCACTGCATGCAAGATCATGGAGTCTCTGAGGGGATTATTCGAACAACCGTCCGCGCAGCTCATACATGACCCTCTGAAGTTCATCTTCAACTCCAAAATGAAAAGGGGTACATCTGTTCGTGAACATATTTTGAACATGATGGTCCACTTTAACATGACGGAGATGAACGGGTCGCATCAATGAGGCCAACCAAGTTAGCATCATTCTGGAGACGTTTCCAGAAAGCTTCCTCCATTTTATAAGCAACGCTGTTCTAAATAGGGTTGATTACACCCTTATGACTCTCCTCAACGAGTTGCAGACATTCCAATCATCTAAAAAGTGCATGCCTTGGGTGCACATCTCCACTGCGGATAATTTAGTGAGTCTATCTTTGCAATCAAGATTCAAAGCTCTCCATCGGTTGATGTAGTCGATGATCGGCTTTCCCTTCCACTGCTTTGTGCTTGTCAACTCCATCATGTTGACAATACGCCTAGTGCTATAAAAGCGGTTGAGGAACTCTCTTTCCAACTATTCCCAGCTTTTAATGACCTCCGACTCTAGATCAGTATACCAATTCAAAGCATTTCCTTTTAAAGTACGGACGAACTGCTAGATTAGTTGGTCTTTCTTGCTTCTTGCATTTTCAAAGGTTTCAATGAAGTGATCAACATGTTATTTTGAATTGCCCTTTTCATCAAACTATTGGAACTTTAGAGGTTGGTACCCAACTGGCATTTTCAAGTTGTCAATTCTCTTGGAGTACGACTTGAAGTACATAAAAGAAGATTGCGACGGTCCTTCATGTTGAGCCCTTATGAAGTTTTCATCATATTCTACAGCTGTTGAATTGACAAGGAAGCGACAGAGGTGGATTATTGCTGTTGATTTTCCTGCAAGACAAACTTTCCTTTGTCATCGACTTTGACAGTTGGAGTTTGACTCATTTCAGCCGTTTTTCGAGCTTGCATTTGACCTTTTAAGGCAGCAATTTCATGATATCGGTCCTTTAGTTTTCATTAGGCTGACACAGCCGTTACGTTAGCCATCATGGCAGGCACTACATCAAAGTGTGATTCTTTCTCTGATGGATCAGAAGTAGAAGCAGAGTTGTCGAATAAGAGATTTTCTCTGATGATGATCCCGCCTGTAGGAAATTCCATCAGGTATTCTCAAATTTTCACTGCGACAACAGAACCTTGTTCTTGCTCGTGCATAACTCCTTTGAACGACTGCTGGTGATAGGTCCCATGTAAGAATTACTTGCAGTAGTCACCTTGGATGCAACTTTCTTTGGTGTCATTGATTTGTTTGAACGTTGAGAGAGAGATAAGAGGTAGAGAAATCCCACTGGGTGTGCCAATTTGTTCGCACAAGGTTTCTGAAGAAACTTGTTTTGTGGAATCCGGACTTTTGTTTTTATATTAATTTCAGTATAGCAAGTATAATCTCTAATACATAATCCTTTGGCGCTTTCAAAATAATATTTAATCTTTAAGCTGGTTGATCTTCTTGAACGATTGGCCTTTGGCCTTATTGATCTTCTTGGATGATTGGCTTTTGGGCTTGATGATCTTCTCGGATGATCGATCTTTCGGCTTGTTGATCTTCTTGGATGATCGGTCTTTGGGCTTGATGATCTTCTTGAATGATCGACCTTTGGGCTTGATGATCTTCTTGGAGGATCAGTGTTCGCACATGGTTTTTGAAGAAATGTATTTCGTAGAGCTGAACTTGTGTTGATGTAGATTTGTGCGGATATGGTTCGATCTCTAGTGCTTAATCCTTTGATTCTCTCTCGGTTGAATGTGTATATTTGATGTATGGAAGTAGAGCGTGTGGATGTTTTTGAAGTTGGAGTCTTGGAAGAATGCTTGTATCTCCAAAGGACTTCAGTCTTCAAATGTGACCCTTCAGGAGTCAAGAAGTCTGCTGATTATAGAGAATTCCCTCTAGGTTCTCTAGAGTATAGAATTTCTAACCCCCACAAATGAAGAGAACCTAGTTCTCTGGTGGGCTTCGTGGGCGTAGGCTTTGCTGGTCCATGGATCTGGCCCTTGGGACCAATTAATTGGATTTGGGCCTAATTTGGCAATTAGGTCAAATTAAGGTCTATTTTGGGCTCAATTGGACTTTAGCCCAAATAAAAGTATCAAATTGGACTAAATTAATTTTATTTAATTCAACGGTCATGAAGAAAATACGTGGCATTATCCAAACTCGTCAATTTATATCTTCAACTTCAATTTAGTAAACATGTCAACTTCTAATTGGTCCCAAATTTGATTATTTGTAATTTCGTCTTTAATTTGATAAATGACCTGGCAATTTATGATTGGCCTTAAATTTCTCATTCAACAGTATTACAATAGTATGAAAACTTTTCAATTCTACCATAATTTATCGTTTGTCATGTTAGCATCCTTTTAAAAATAGCATGAGATCAATTAACATTAGCATGAATTCTCTAATATTTATGAAGACAAATATCTATTGTGAACAAAAAAAAGTATGTTATTCTCGTAGTACTAAACTTTTTTTTAGAGGATAATTTTGATTACTCTTTGGTGATGAAGGGAACGTACGAGAGGAAAGAGAGGAAAAATTATTATAATTTATTTTTCTTCTCAAACTACGAAAATGCCATACAAATACTACAGGCCGTTCTAAATTATGGAATGAAAGCCCATTACAATTTGAAAGACACTGGGCCGGTTAAAAGAAGCCAATAAACAAAGAGGGAAAAAAAAGGCTAATTACCTCTAAGTTTGGGCCTATCTGTGAAAAATTGGAAAAACTTTTGGTTTTTTTTCTTTTCCTTTTTTTTCCCATAAAAAGCAAATTGATTCCAACTTCAAACTTCTTGATCGTCGATCGAGAATGTATGTTACAACTAGTCAAACTATGCGATGCAATTAACATAAAGTGACAGAAGTTGATTTTGTGTTTGTTTTTGTAAAATTGAAAAAGAAAAACTAAATAATAAAACAATCCAGTTGATCCATATATATTTTTTTAATACAACAGGAATAGAGATGTCCAATTTCCCCATGGGGATGAGGTCCCACGAAGATTCCCGATTAGGTGGGGAATGGGAGAGGGAGTAGGAAAAAAAAAAATCTCCGTGAGCTAAATGGGGACGGAGACGGGGACGAAGAATGCATTCCCCACCTCCGTCCCCGCACTGATTAACTTCTTCATATTTATTTAGTATAGTTATCTAATGTTATTTTGTTATTATTATTATATAAATATTACATTTAAATTTCAAATTTGATTATTTATTGCGAAAGATAATGAATATGTTTAAATTGAATATTTAAATTTAGATTATATATGTGAATAATTTGATTAATATTTATTTATTTCTACTAAAAAAATTTAATTAGCTTGTTTAGGCCAAAATTTGAGTAATTTATCATTAAATTCAAATTGTCAGGTAAAAGTAACCATAATAACCAATTTAGTAATAAAGCTAATTATTTAATTACAATTTGTTCATATTAGTTATTTAAATTAATTGTCTTTTTACAAAAAAAAAAAAAGGTAACGGGAAAAAATTCCCTACAGGGAACCCGATGGGGAGGAATGGCACAGGGATGGAGAATGAAGTGGGGAGGGGCATAAGAATGGGGAATGACATCCCTGACCCTGCCCCGTCCCGTGGACATCTCTAAATGGGAATGAGGGAATTTAAACAACAAATCTATTAATCATTAAGATGCTAGTTATCTTGATATTACAGTGGTTAATTAATAAAATCACGCCTATGTTTTGCTAGCTACCAAAAGAAAAAAAAGGAAGAAGAAGAAAAAGCAAAAGCTTAAAATTGTCCCTGATAAATTAGGGATATTCTCTTATTAAAAAAAAATTATACTTGGGGGTATTTCAAGAATTTCACAATTTTGATTCTTTTAGTAAAAATTGAAATAAATGTATTTTAAAAAAAAATGAAATTGAAATGACTGACAAGGACTCAAAATAGTTTTGAAATACTTTCAAAGTATATTTTGAACAATTTTTATCAAAAGAGTTTAAATAATTTTTTTTTTTTGAAAAACACTTTTATTCTCTATTAAATCCATTCAGACCAAAAAGTTCATCAAAATTCTCAATTTTCAATATTTTGTTTTCGGGGATAGCTAGTTTTTGTTTTCTTAATAAATTTTTATTTACTAGTGTCTGATTTATTTATTTATTTTACAACTTGAGATGGAGAGATTGGTAACTCTATTTTCTTCATAAAAAGTATATGCCTTATATTATTTGAAGTATGCTCATGTTTGTTTACTAGAATAAATTTTTTAGGTCAGTAAATATTTAATACAATATATGATTGGTTAAATGACATATGTAGTCCCTCGAGTACTTTTAAAATTTCATTTAAAAGGTTTTGGAATTAGAAAAAAATGTTTAATAAATTTATGATGTTTTAAATTTTTTTTTGATCAATCAATGAATTCCAGTTTTTGTGTGGCATATAGGATTCCTTTAAAAGTTCAATATGTATCTATTAAGCAAAAAAAAAAAAAAAAAAAAAAAATGTTAGGATGCTATTTATATAATAAGAATTAAAAAAATCGAATTGATTATAAAGCTATTTGGCATAATATTTGAAACTTCAAATAACCTATTAGTTTCAACTAAAGTTTATAAACCTTTAGGATAAAAAACTAAATGCTTTTCAAAGTTTATAAATCTATTTGACATTAACCCTTCAAAGTTTTGAAGCTAAAACAGTTATAATTTAATTTAAATAAATAGGAAGATTAAACTTCTTCGGTGTTATTTTATTTTTCTCGGATTACTATGACAAATGAAAGTGTTAGGGTTAATTTTGGACTTATATAGATGCCCAAGAAAGAGAGTAAATCATGAGGGTAAAATTAACATAGTTGTTTCATCCTCAATCGAATCTGAGAATGACTATAAATAGGCTTAAGAGAGTTTCTAGAAAAGTGGGCAAAGAAATTGGGGCATCTGACCAATTGCCCGCCTCGATCTCAGAGGATGAGGGCGAGAAACTTGCGCCTCATTTCGGGTTTATCCTTGATAAACCCCTTATCTAGAACATCTATAGTAGGTCGATCTAGCCTTTGAGAGTCTTGTTCCTAAAAGATTAAGGAAATATGAACCATTTTTCTAAAAATATGAAGGAAACTCTAGCTCTTTCGTCTCTAAAAAAAAAAAAAAAAAAAAAACTAGGCCCACTATATAAAGTGCAGGGTAGCTACGCCACATGTATGTTCATCTTCTTCCATAAAAAGCTTGCTGTTGTGCTCAAAATTATCTTAGGCATTAGAGTGTTTGTAAACATCACATCAATAGAGATGTCCAAAAAATCCATGGAGCAATGACCCCGTAGGAACTCACCCTAAAGGGGATGGGCAATCCCCAAATACACGGGGAATAGACAAGGTATTTAGTACCTATGATATTTCACTGATGCCTTCCCCTATTCTTGCCCCATCTTTGCCCTCCATTTATGCTGCTAATGGGAATTGCATGTCTATTTCTCATATCAATACTAAACCTTCAATCTTCCACATACCTATCATATCCCTAATTTGAATTTCAACCTTGCCTCTATTGGTCAACAGTGTGATCTTGGTTTAACTGTTTCTTTTTCTCCTTATGGTTATCAGATTCACGATCCACAAATGGGGCAAATAGTTGGTATGGGGTGCAAGGTAGGACAGTTGTTTGGGCTCACCTCTCTTCGGCTTCCTGTTTCTCGATCTGTCTCTCCTATTTCTCGATCTATCTCTACAACTGTTACTGACTCTGCCTTATGTCAATGACACCTTCGTCTTCATCATGCTTCCTCTAAAAATCTTCGCAAGTTAGTTTCTATTGGCAATTTAGATAATGTTTCAAAATTTGCTCCCTTTTATTATGTCAATTGTAAACTTGCAAAACAACTTGCGTTATCTTTTCTTCATTCCTCGTCTTGTAGTGATGTACCTTTTGGCTTAATTTATTCTTATATTTGGGGTCTTGCTCCTACACCCACTGTCAATGGCTATCGATACTTCGTCTTGTTCATTGATGATTTTTCTCGTTTTACTTGAATATATTTTCTAAAAGCTCGTTTTTCTTTATCCCAAGTCGACATTAATTTTGCTAAGATGGTTCAAACACAATTTTCTTAAACCATCAAAATTCTTTTTACATATAATGCAATGGAATAGAAGGACTTAGTTCTTCTTTCTTTTCTCGCTCAACATAACACTCTTGTTCAACAAAATTCCCCCGTACCATTCAACACGCCATATTTTGGATTCTGTCCGTGCTTAACTTCTCTCAACTTCTTGTCTTGAGAAGTTCTGAGGTGAGGCTGCTCTTACTTCTATGTATGTCATTAATTGTCTACTTTCCTCTGTTCTTCAGAACATCTTCCCTTTTGAATGTCTCTATGATTCTTCTCCTTTTTACTCTCATATTAAAGTTTTTGGTTGTGTTTATTTTTTTCTTCTTCATCCCCACGAACATACCAAACTTAAACCTCATACTCGTTTGTGCTGTTTTCATGGCTTTGGGATTGAGCATAAATATTTTTGTTGTTGGGATTCAATCTCTAAATGGTTACATGTTTCCCGTCATGTTACTTTTTGGGAGCATCGTGTGTTTTCTAGTATCTCCTCCTTCCATACCCCTCATTCTAATTCTCTTTTTTTTTTTTCTTTATTGATCCTTCTTGTGCCCTTTTTCCTGACCTTCACCCACCCACCTCTATCTCTCCTCTCCCCGACTCACCATTGGATTCTACCCCTATCTCTCCTCTCCCTGACTCAACTTTGGATTCTAATGAAACTTCATCCTCTCCCACAACCTCTCCGTCTGCTCAAATTGCTCCTCTTTGTGATTGCTCGGTATCACCATCTGTTTTTGCTACTGATTCTGAACCTGTATTAGTTCTTCATGTCCGTCACTTCACTGGGGTAAGTAGACCTCCATCTCATCTTCAGGATTTTCACTGTTTCTCCACTAATCAGTCTTTAGTCGAATCGTCATCTTATCGTGAGGCTAGCACTAACCCTCTTTGGCAGCGAGTAATGGATGAGGAACTTCAGGCGTTAGAGAAGATGCATACTTAGGATTATGTTGATCTTTAGGCAAGAAACCTTTTGGCTGTAAGTGGGTTTATAAAATCAAAACACATTCGGATGGCTCTATTGAACGTTATAAGGCTCACCTTGTTGCTAAATGCTACCATCGAGAATACATCATTGACTATGGATAAACATTCGTTTCAGTAGCTTGAATGACATCTGTCCGAAGCCTTTTAGCTGTTGCCACCACAAAACGGTGGCCTCTTCTACGGATGGATGTAAAAAAATGCATTTCTCAGTGGAACTTATCTGAAGAGGTGTATATGAAACCTCCACTTGGCACGAATCATTAACCTAACAAAGTTTTTCGTCTCCGGCGAGCCTTATATGATCTAAAACAAGCCCCATGAGCATTGTTTGCCATGTTCAATTCCATTATCACCTAACTTTGTTTTACTTCCAGTTCCCATGATACCACTCTTTTTATACGGGGTCTGTGGTAGACCCCTCATGGTATTGTTGTTCTTCTTCTCTATGTTGATGATATGATCATTACAGGCGATGATTCTAATGCTATATTTGACTTACAAACCTATAAGGGAAAACATATTGAGATGAAAGATTTGGGACAATTCAGTTACTTTTTTGGTCTTGAAGTCTCATCTCGCTCTAATGGGTATTACCTATCTTAAGCTAAATACGCTTCCAATTTTCTAGCTCGATCTGGAATTACTGACTCAGCCACATCATAAAAAACAATGGATCCGAATGTTCGTTTGACCTCTTTTGAAGGTGTTCCTCTTGGTGATGCCACACTTTATCGGCAAATGGTTGGTAGTGTCATTTTCCTTATTATGACTCGACCAGATGTTGTATATGTTATTCACATTGTTAGTCAGTTCATGGCTGCACCTCGATCTATATATTTTACTGTCGTTCTTTGATTTCTTTGATATGTCAAAGGTACTCTTGGCGATGGATTCCAATTTTCTTCTCTTTCGTCCTTGGTATTATCTTGCTACTCTGATGCTGATTGGGTTGGTGACCCCACTGATCGTCGTTCCACCACGGGTTACTATTTTTACTTAGGTGATTCTCTCATCTCTTAGCGAAGTAAGAAACAAAATTTTGGTTCTCGTTCTAGCACCAAATTGGAATACTACAGATGCTACCTTTAAGTTACTATGGCTTCATTGGCTTCTGGCTGATATGGGTGTTCCTCAGCAATCTACCACTATACTTCATTGTAACAATTGTAGTGCCTTATAAATTTCCCATAATGATGTCTTTCATGAATATTGAAAATGACTGCCATTTTTTTTGCCATCATCTTTGGGTAATACACTCATCTTGCAATCCATCTCCACTATAGGGCAACCAGCAGACATCTTCACTAAAGCTCTGTCACCCGGTCGCTTTCTTCAATTGTTTAGCAAACTCAAGTTTGTTGCTACTCTACCATCTTGAATTTGAGGTTTGAGGGAGGGTGTTGGTTAATATTTTTTAGAAATATATGGGTCGTTGAGGGTTATTGAGGGTTGTTGAGAGTTTCTTGTAATCTAGTTTTGGTATCCTTATGTATATAAATAGCTTACCCTTGTACTTACCGAAGATGAGAAATATAGAATACTTTAATACTTCTTCACATCCTTTGGTTCTCTTTTTCCATGGAACAAGTCTCATGGCCAGATCCTTTTCTAAATCAAAATATAGGAGGTAACTCAGTTTAATCTTTCATGTTCATGGTATGGCCAGAGTCCTTAATTCAATTTTATTCATGATTTTAATTCCATGATGAATTAACTAAAGAAAATCAGATATGGGGATTTTCATGAGTAGCGGAAGGATCATTCTAAATTTCATTCGAAATTGAACATAAATAATTACAGTACAAAAACGGAAACTAACTGGTCATGCACAACAAGAAATTACAGCATGCTTACACAGAGTATCAAGGGATAGAGTATGCGTACCTTTGAAGAACCATTCATCAAACTCCCTCGATCAAACTCCAAATATCCAAGAACAGCAACACAACCCTCGAACACAACAACCGTTGCACAATGATCAACAGCACGAACACAATGATCACGAACCCAACGAACAGCCTCCAGAACCTTGAAATAAATCGAGTTGAGTGAGGATACTACCACATTGGTTACCTTCGTATTCTCGGTGTGAGAATTCAATAGTTGTGGGCTATGTATGAACTTGGTTAAAGGAAGAGAATGGAGGGCAACAATCGTGTAGACAATCAAGCAAGGGGGAGATAGGAAGCTATCTATCGTATGACGAATTCTCGATCGTGTAGTAAAAGGTAGCCTATCGTATAGACTTAGCCACACGATCGTTTAGCTATGATCAACTGAATGAACTATCATATGTCACACTCCACGATCTTTTAGTGAAACACTTTCACTTGATAGCTTTACCGTGAGTCACTTTTTGAATCAAGTAAGTTCTAATTTTAGGAAAAAAATATTTTTCCTTTTATCTCACGGTTACTATAAAACCACCAATAACCGCCGACTCAATTGATTATTAGAGAAAAAGAGATAATTATCAAATAATTAATATTATTATAAATATATATGATAACCAACTTACCATATTATATTTATAACCTATAGTTTTAATATTTCATCTCATGAAACATATAAACCATAGTTCTTTTTCTATTTTATGGTACTTAATGTAAATCATATTTACATTAATCCTCCATTTGATGTATCTCATACATCACACCAATTATATCATATATAATTGAATTTCCTCTTGTCAATTTAAACATTTCAAATTAAACCCAAGAACCGATTCTTCACTTGAAGCCATTGAGCTACCAAGGGGACCTTATGGATCTGTAGCCTGAAACTCCAACGGTACGTTAATAACTCTTTAGTCATAGGATCCACCATCCGTTAACCGTCGGACACTCCACTAAAGATCGACAGGTGTACTCTTCTCACTACATATATATGTCTATGTCCATATCAATCAATCAACAGTGTGATAACCCTTCACAGATCACTCATAAGTACAGCTTGGCCAATTTATGATTTTTCCCTTGTAGTTACATCTAACTTCTTAAGTACCACTGATTCCTTTAATGAACAATAAGTCATAGTCCTACTATGACTGAGTCATCTCTTTCAAGGAAAGGATGTGGCCACTATGTTCAAGACCCAGAATCAGCCCTTAAGGGAGTAATCTATTTACTTACCCCTGCTTCGGGGAAGGAGTGAATTCCATCTTGTGTAACCGAGTTCCTAACTCTCATATCAGAAAAATCCCCAAAAAGGTAGGCTTGTTGAGTTGGCAATCTGACCACTCTCACCCATACTCATCAAAGGACTGCTCTCAAAGGTAGGAGTTCCCAAAACACTCAGGATTAAGGTCATGTCACCTATGGTCGTTTAAGGTGAGATATAAGTCTCAAGTATCACTGGCGTTATATAAAGAGACAAATCATCTCGTGGTCTGGTCTTATACGAACTCTTTGTATAGAACACCTCCGCTCGCATGTCTCCACATGAATGGTTAGGATCAGACAGTCTATAGTAGTTCACAACACTTGTAAACTTCTACAAAGCGGGCTGTATCCGTAGTGTCACAAGGATAAGGTACTCCTCCTTAATCTTTATACTACAGACCTTTTTAGGTTATTACTTAAGGCATGATCTACATGTATATCTCATATACATGCTTAAGTTTACATACAATAACCATGGATCTTTGTTTATTGGATATGTGTAAATGCAAAATAAAATAACTCTTATTTTATTCATAACAATGTGTACAAAGTTTACAAACTACGAGACTCCGGGAGAATTAGGACACCAATTCCAACATTAACATCGCCCATGCATGCTTCCTTATGTTTATACAAACAAAGCGAAAGTTCTTCATGAAGAATTTCCTCACCTTAGGTAGAAGAGTATACTTGGAAGAAAGTTGAAACAAAATGCATTCTTCACCCACACACATGCAGAAAAGAGACGTCTTGTGTTTCGTGTATTTGAAGTTCAAACCTATAACCAATCCTTCTTGTTGCTCATTCTCTTTCAAAGTTGCCACAAGCCAACTCTTGAGTTGGTTGTTACACTTTGTGATTTTTCATTCTTTTGCTCCTTCTACCCTTCCAGATTAATTTGAGAAATTCTGTTGTATGGCCTAAATAGAATATGTTTTGGGGAAAATAGCTTTTTTATTTTTTTATTTTCATGATTTATGGCCAAAAAACATTGGTGCGGAACCCATCAACTAATTTGATTTTCCGAACATGCCCTTGGAGTTCTCACGCCTTCTTCCACGTTTGTAGGAGTGTCCCCCAAAATCGTGTATTTTCTGCGTGTTTGAAACTAACGGTCCGACGTAATTTTTGTGGGTTTAGTTTGATTGTTGTCGATTCTGCCTTCTACGTACCTTCAGTCTCCAGAAAATAGAGTATTTACTCCCTCATTCCGTTTGGTCTGCCGTCGTTTTGGATCATCAGAAAATGTATTTCTTCCCTTATGTCATTCTGGTAGGTTTAGTTTGATTGCAGATTCTCCCTTCTTCGTAATTTCAGTCGCCAGAAAACGTAGTATATCCTTCCTCCTTCCATCTGGTCTGCAGTCGTTTTAGATACAATCAAAATAGGGAAACACAACATCGAAAAAGGGTATTTCTTCCCTTATGCCAATGGGGTTGTTTCCACTGTTTCCCTTCTAATGGGTTATTTTATGAGTTTCTTCCACTCTGCTGGTGTATTTTTTGAGTATAACGTATTTATAAGTATGTTCTTGTCTTGATTCAAAGATACTTGTTTAATGTTAATCATAATTGCAGTCTTTTTGTTTATATTTTACTCGAATCTCGCTTCCGAAGATCACAATTTTATATGGGAGCATGTGGGACGAAAACAAACAATATAACAACTTTAATATTGCTTATTTGCATCTTTCGATTGATTCCAATTTTCAAAAGTTCACAAAGGTTATTGTTAGAAAGTTACTTATTAGGGGTAATCAAGTTATTATCGGTTTAACTATGTATAGCTCTAGATAAGTCAATTGAATATGATTAGGATTTCAGAAGACACAATTGATCACAATTGATGTTTTTTGTGGCTTTCTATTGTTGCTAGTAATATTTCTATTGATATTTGCATAGTTGTGAAATGGGGTGAGGGTGACAATGAGGTGGATTCACATAAAGGGTCTATGCATGACAGTTACAGTCACGTACTTAATGGCTCCAGTAGTAGTAGGATGGTGTGTAGGTTCGTTGATTTAGTTGATGTTGATGTTATGTCAGAAGATGTTGTATTTAAAGAAGGTTATGTTTTTCACAGCAAGATTAAACTGAAGAAAGCAATATACATTTTTTCTTTGAAAGGCAATTTTCAATTGAAAACTGTGAAGTCTAGTCGTACACGATTAGTAATGAGGTGCAAAGAGGATGGATGCAATTGATTTATTCGGTCATCACTGGTTGCTAAAGGTCAGATGTGGATTATTTGTAAATTTGTGGACAAACACATATGTTCAATAGATGTTGTCAAAAGTGATCATAGGCAAGCAACTTCATTCATTGTAAGGGAGTATGTTAAATCTATTTTAAAAGTGAATGATAAGATTCGGTGTCGTCTAATTGATATCGTTGCCTGTCCAATTGATATCGTTGCCTACATGAGAAGGAAACATGGAGTTAGTATTAGCTACGACAAAGCTTGAAGAGGGTGTGAAATTGAATTAAGATCGATACGGGATCAGCAGAGGATTCATATGCCCTGATCCCACTTTTTCAGCTGCTTTGATTGAAAAAAATCCAGGTATGAAATTATCTTTTAATATACATTTTCATTATATTAATTTTGAAATTACTGAATCCTTTAATGAGACTTGTACTAATTATCAATTTCCTCAGGGTCGTATACAACACAAGAAATGGATGATGATTGTAGGTTTAAATTCTTTTTCGAGGCTCTAGTTGCCTGTATTAATGCATGGAAATATTGTTTACCTATCATTTTTGTTGGTGGTGCACATCTAAAGAATAAGTACTTTGGCACCATACTTTCAGCATGCACACTGAGTGGGAATTCGAAAAATATTCCTTTTGCATTTGCTATAGTTGATTCAGAGAATGATCGCTCATGGAGTGGTTCTTTCGCAATTTGAAGGCTGCGTTTGGTGAGCCGGATGATCTTGCTATAGTATCTGATAAACATCCTAGCATAGCTAAAGGCATTAGGAGTGTGTATGTTGCTGCTGAGTATGGCTTGTGTGTATACCATCCACTCAAAATCATTAAGGATAGGCATAAATCGAAATTGTTAGACCACCTGTTTGATTTGTGTGCAAGAGCGTACACAATTACAGATTTTGAATTTTACATGAGGCAATTGGAAGGAATAGTTTCGTCGATTAGGACTAAGTTAGAAGAGGTTGGGCTTCTAGGTGGGCGAGGGCGTTCTTTACTAGGAGGAGGTATGTATTGATGACGACCAATATTTCTGAGAGCATAAATTCAAATTTAAGAGTTGTTTGAGAACTTCCTATCATCCTCCTCCTTGAGTTCGTACGTTCGATGATTCAAAGATGGTTCTACGAACATCATACATTTTTTAGCTTCCAACGGACTGATTTATCTCCTTCGACTGAGGGTGTTATTCGATCAGCATTGATTAAGAGTCGCATAATGGACATGAGTTATTTTTTTAGTACTGTGTATTTGTTCTTATTAACAATTATTTTGTATGTGCTACTAAAATTGTGTATGTTGTATTTACAGTTGTATCCAATAAATGAGTATGAATTCGAGGTTTATGATCGAACAAAACATTTTGAAATCAACATTCTTCATCGGACATGCACATGTAGAAGATGGGATATGGACATGATTCCTTCCTCTCATGCATGTATTGCCTTATGTCGTAGGAACCTTGACTTGCAGTCATTTGCACATGAATTTTAACAGATTTCTACATTAGACCAAGTTTATATTTCGAGTGTGTACCCTATTGGTGGTGTTGATCAACTTATTTCAGTGGCTTCACAAGATGAATATGTGATTCTCCTGCCCAATTCCAAACGCCCGATTGGAAGACCTAAGAAAAAGAGGTTGTATCTCGCAGGGAGAAAGCAGTAAAGAACAAATACGGGAGTTGTGGATTATGAGGTCATAATTCTAGAACATGCAAAAATCTATTTTTTAGTTAGCTGGTCTTGTCATATGAAATAATGCAAGGTTATGTTTCATGCTAGGGTTTTTTTTTTTTTTTTTTTTAAAAAAAGAAAATCATTTGGTTCATGTTCAATAGATTCTTCTATTTTTATTTGTTAGATGAAAATAGGTTTATTTGTTTATGACGAATATCCAATTTAAAATATTGGTTATGTTAATAATATTTACATATACGTTGTATATGGTGCATCATAGTTGGAGCGTGTGGAGCAATTATATTATATCTACTATTTTTGTGTCATTTCCTAGTAGGTAGTAGAAATTTTTGTTCTTTCCCTATGCATCATTTTCTAATTTTGGTAATGTTTGGTCCATTGACATTATAACTTGATCCCGATTCATAAGAAATAATGTGTATCATCTATGTTGTTTTTCTTGGTTTTGTTTGCCAAATAGATTCAGGAAAATGTCAAAATTAAAACATTGAGTATATTAATAATATTTCCATGGTTGTATATATTGCATCAAAGTTGGAGCCTGGAGAGCAATTACATGGTATCTACCATTTTGATGTTCTCATCAATAGGTAATAGTAAATTTTTGTAGGTTCGATTATGGTTGGTTCAGTTGGTATTGTAACTCCACATCAATTTATTAGAAATATCGTGTATCATTTATCTATCTATCTATCTATATATATATATTGGTTTATGTTGCCTAATAGTTTCTTGTAAATGTCTAGTATAAAACATGATCTATTGTGGGCTAAATTTTTGTAGGAACCTTTTTAGGTCTAAACGTGTTATGTAATAAACTATTTTAAGATTTTGCAACTATTATTTCTCCCTAGGTAAATTTAATAACACCAAAATTGATTTTTATATAATAATTTGTTGAAGTTTTCTAGTAAGTGAGAAATTTAGACGCAACTGTTGTAAGCAAGAAAATACCCAAAATATAATTACAAGCATAATCCAGTCTAACTAAAAAACATAAGCCTAAACATACTAAGTAAAGAGTACTATTCCACTATACTTCCGGAATGCATGAACATACTAAGATCTTATGAGTGAAGATACCAAAAGCATAACCCTAAACAAAAGAGTTCATGCAAACAAAAGAACAAAGTTTAATTATGGTCCTGGCTGAGGTGTAGGTCAACTGATGGGGAATTGTAAATATATGGGACTAGTTTGGTTAGCGCATTGATATATATGTCGGTTACTTGGAGTTTCTTCCTTTGTTTTTTTTCATCAACCGAATTGCGTTTTGGCATGTTATACGCATGTACTCCTGGCACTACCAAGAGAGACTTTAGTGGATTTTGTGTATACGTCATTGGGATGACTAATGTCTTTTGTTGTAGATTGTTGTCTATCTGGTACCACCAAAATATCAAACAACTTGTTAGTAAATAAATTGATTCTAAGTACCATTGATATTTTTGTTGATGTGTATATACCTCTATAAGAACCCCTTCCCTTTTAACAACTGATTTGTTTCCAAACTCATGCAACACGGTTGACCCACTAACATTTAATTACATTGTAAAAAAAGGGAAGAAAATAGAGTTAGTTACTATCATGTATGGCAGATTATATAGTGTATAATTAAGTTAGGTCTTACCGCTGTACTAGTTCTTTTGTTAACCACTGTGTATTTAGGTGCATGCTCTTGTGGAAGGTTTCACATCGTTAGAGTCATTGAGTTATTATTAGCTAGAGTATATAGCCGAAAATGGTTTAGTTGTATATAGAAATTTAACAATAGCATAGCTTTTTAAGCTATAATTAAATTCCTCATATACTTCTCTCTCATCTATTGAACGGATTAAGTTGTTTGCTACATCATCAAACTCGTCCAGATAAGCATGTTCCTAGAAGAGTACAATCATTTTTTTAACTACTTGCATAGATTGTTAAATAGTTGTAGGTTCATTCATACCTGTTTTGATCCCTCATCCTTTTGCTTTTACCCTCTTTGTCTCATATTTTCAAGAGTGTTACTCTGCTCTGTCATATTGGTGGTTGGTCCAATTGGTTGTTGAGGAGGTTTTGGTTTGTGTGCTTGGTCATCATCATCTTTTTCGTCTCTCCAGGACCGTAGTTATTGGTCATTTTTTCTCCATCATCAATTTCTTTTTCTTCTTCATTTTCTTCTTACTCTTGTTCCAACTCTCTAGTGAATTCAGTTTTTTCCTGTTTGATCCAAGATACAAGGAATTTAAGGATGCAACAAACAAAATGTATAAAAAAATAATAAATACACTATATTTAAAGAACATACTTTGAAAACTTCAAACCTATTTTCATTGGTCCCATCATGGGCAAATCTGTGTATTTGGACATTTGAAACTATTAAATTCTTCAGATTTTTCGCCATTTGGTTTAGTGCTTCCACGATCTCCTCCATGTGCTCTGTCAGTTTAGGTTGGCTTTTTTTTTAATCTCGATTTATGATTCTTCAATTGACTCCCACTTTTTCTTCCTAAACTTTTGATCATATAAAGATGTTATACCCCTTCCCACTGTTATTCGATCTACATCATGTACCACAACTGGGAAGACTGGTAAGTAACTGAGAAATCTAGAAAATGGCCGAAACAACACTCTCTGAACCTAGATAGGGCTCCCTCAAGGAAGTTCTTTTTTATTTTCTCAATTACTTCCATTTTTGTCTGGAGATTAATTTTCAAAGATTGTGTTATCTTAGACTTCCTCATCAAGTACAGATCACTCTATCAGAAAACACAGTTGGGAGATGTAAACGACATTAATTGTAGCTTGTATGATAAAGTACATGCATTATAATACACACCTCGCTGATTTTTGTAGAAGTATTTTCTTCTACTTTTACCGCGCATTTCTTCTTTCCCTTTTCCTTAGGCTTCTACGAGTTTAAGTAGATGTAGTACAGGCACATAGCATCTTAACGTAATAAACAGTTACGTAGATAGAGTGTATGAAACATATGCATGAACATACAAGTATATATCATGGAGCATTTTCAACATATACAATATAAGTTCATGTACATTGTTGATTATTTAAAAATATTATCCATTAATCATAAGTCTACATCATAACAAAATCACAAGTTTAAAATTAAATAATATACATGAAGCACACGATAAATTAAGTGGGTAATCAACAACCCACCTTAAGAAGTAGCATATACAACATAAGCACAAATACGTAATAATTAAACATATCAATTAACAAATAAGAGTAAGAAGATGCATATACTATAGGTATGTTATTATACAAGTACATTTGTATTTATGGCTATACCTTTTGTAGTGCAGCTGCAGCTTTGGTGACATTTGTTTGGTTAACGTCATTGCTAGTCTCATCTGTACTTGAGTTGGCACAGTCTCTTACCGAGTTTTCTTCTAATTCTTCTTGGGCACCATATTGTTCCTCCCCTTATTTGTACATTCTGGTCTCAGACTACTTAGGAACTTTATAATGTAATTAAGTACATTGTACATACTTCATTCACTTCAACGTTATGTTCCAAGTCCTCTTCCCTAATAAATCTCTTCTTCTTTTTTTCTTCTTTTCCCTCTGTATTTGCTTAACATAGTTTTATACGGAACGATTGTGAAACAAGCACCCAAAATCTTGTATAAAATTACCTTGTTCTTCTTTTGTTTCTTGGGGGTGGTATTTTCAGTGGTTACCTCTTTCATTTTCTTGCCAGGATTTTTTCCTGACTTTTCCTTCGGCGAATCCAACTTCTTAGTTGATTCCTCTGCATGCATTATTCCGGTTATCTTCTGTGGTATGCATACAATAAGCCAATATGTTAGTTTTCCAAGGTGTAAGTTTATAATGGCATTCATACCTCGCCATCACTATCCAGAGTTATGTTCGTTGTGGTTTTCATTTTTTCCTAGTTTGCCTGCTACCCGTAATCGATCACTCGATCTTATTTGTGTGGTTGAAGTCACCTTCTTCATATTCTACAATATGTCCAAAGAACCCAATTAATTTTGTAGAGAAAAGGAACTTACGTATAGCTCTCCTCCGCAACGTGGCTTCTGCAACCACTTCCACCACATATATTGGAATTGGATTGGGCCTAATTCATTTACCTATCAAGCCCAACACAACCACCAAGGAACCTACCAAATTCAATTTGGATCAGATTAATTTCGTGGGCCTCTTTCCTTTATTCCTCCAACAAAAGCCCAACAATGGAAGATTCATGTAAAATTTAATTAATTCAATTCAGGATGATGTTATCGTTATGGGTGTTCAAAAAATCCGGTAACTAGACCAACTCGAACTATCCAACCCAAGGGTTGGGTTGGGTTAGATTTTTTTTTTTGGGTTTGATTGGATTAAAAGTTATAAAAAATGTTATTACTTAAAAAAACAAATAAAATGAAGAAACCTTCGGCAAAAAAAATTTCGTGACTTCGTCGGCAAAAAAAATTTCGTGACTTCGTCTGCCTTCCGCACACACACACACATATATATATATATATATACAGAACAGGTGACCCAACCTAGAAATTTTGGTTTGGGTTGGGTTAGGTTGACCCTCGAAAAATGAACTAATAGAATTCATTATTAGCCAATCCGATTTTTTGGGTTGATCCACAAAATTCTTCCAATCCGGACCACGTACACCCCTAGCTATCGTGTTTGAAGAAGCTGGATTTTGAGTTTTGCCTCCAGTCACGTCAGAAATTATCAAATAAAAACATTCAATATTCATAATATTCGTTTCCCAATGGATTCCACCCATACATTCTAAAAACATGAAAACAAAATACTTGTCCAATAAATTTTCGTTTTTATTTCTTTTTTTTTTAAAAAAAAAAATAGGGCCCTGATTTTGGTTTTATGGAGTATATAATAGTTTTTAGCTGTAATTTAATGAAATATGTATGAGGTAGAAAAAAGATTAGTATTAAATTGTCACACTCAGTTTAGTTGAGTAAGTAAACCATATATGACATAAAGTTTCATTATAATATTCCGCTCTTCTATATTATATTAGGTGGGTAGATTGATAAATAACCCAAAATCGTTCCTCGGTCAATCAATATCACCCGCCATAATTTTACATTATATTAAGCGGGTTTCTATGATAGCATCCATAATCAGAGGAAGTTCCACAATTTGAGGAATGCAAACAACAAATAATTTTATTCAAGAAGAAGAATATGACTCCAAATAGGAACACCATTGAATTTCTCATGGTATAGGTGAACTCCATTCCAATGAAAAGCTCTAATGAAGTAAACACCATGACGATTAAGGTTGAAAGGCACACGAGCAAGTTTTGGATCATTGACTACTAGTAGAAGAAGTTGTGGATAATGTGAAAATCTCTACCAATGTAATAAATTTATTTTAGTGTTTAACGTATATCGAGGGATTCAATAAGCAAAGTGTTAACGTATATTATTATTTATTTATTTATTAGGATAATTAAGGGCAAAGAAAAGCTTGGAAGTTGAAGTTCTTTAGGATTATATCCTAAAAATACTTGCGTCTTCAAACCATATTGTTGCATGAATTACAAAGCAACGGGCAAGTGGGCAAAGTGGAGAATGAGAGCTTTGAGGAATATTTTGTCTAGGCTTCTTATTCTTCATCTTCATCCTCATTCCTTGCTGCCCATGGTTAATAATGTTTTACTTTGTCTTCATTTTCGATGATTTTAAATCTTTTATTGCATTAGGAATAATGCATAAAAGATAGAATAAAAAATCCAAAATGACTTCAAAATCTTATATTGATATAATAAATTATGCATCCATTTCAAAATGGTTTGAATTCAAACCTTGTCGTTTGTTAAGTTATAATCGGAAAACACAAAGTTGAGATAAAGATGGATGTACCTTTACTAAATAACTTCAACGGTTAGAAAAGAAAAAAATAAAAATACTTTTTTTTTTAAAAAAAGTAAGAATCTATTTGGTAGAGAATTTGAAAGCAAGGGATTCAATTCTTTTTTCAACATCCTTTTTCCAATTTTCTTCTTAAATTCTAAATTAATATATCCAAATATTTCATATCTTTTATACATCAAATTTCAAGTCTCATAACAATTAGTTATCTTTGAAAAAAAATCTAATAATTTCATAATATTCATTTGCTTAAATTTTAGATATTCAAAACATTCTTCTTTTTTCAGTTTTTCTACACATTTTTTCCTTGCAAAAAAAAAAAAAAAAGTAATCTAAAAAACATAAAAAATAGAGGAACAAAAGAACTTAGGATCCCCTACCCCATTGGGGATGGGGTTTTTCCCGTCCTACCCTGACCTCGTTGTCAACTCTAATGGTGGATGATAAACAAGATTGAAAGTACCTTAAAACTAGAGAAAACAGCAAAAAAAAAAAAAAAAAAAAAAAAAAGTACCAACTAATATGTTCAAGACCAATTTGATTTTAAATAAAAAATGAATGGCAAGTTATATATATATATAAGGAGAAGGGTGTTAAAACTATAAATAAAAAAAAATTAAAAAAAAAAACTAAAAGAAGCTAAAGGAGGAATGAAAAAAATATTTTAGAGTTGATTGAATTTAAGTTGTTGGGTTTATGAAATTTATTTGTTTAGCGTTTTAAAATCCCACAATTTGGTTCAAAGGAAAAAGTAGAAGAAAATTAAGCACAAACGATATCTTTCTCATTCAAATTAAGAAACAAATAATCCAATTCCAAGTAGTTCTTAAAATCCAAAAAACAGAGTAATCGAAGTAATAGCTCTTAAAATCCAAAAAATAGAGTAATATAAGTAGTAGCTCTAAAAGTCCAAAGAACAGAGTGTAATTATTCCTATCAACCGATTCACATCCGAATCAGAACACAAAAAAAAAAGTTGTTCACTAACCAATTGTTCATGTCGATTCACGTTAGAAACATAAGAACACCAGTTGTGGACTATCCACATTTGTTTACCTTGTAATTTGTTCACAAAAAACATGCAAGGTAATAGAAATTAAATTACTCAAAAAGAAAAATAATAAAACGTAGGAGCATAGACATGACATACCACATTTACTCAAAAACTTCTTTAAAGTTTAATGGTTTGATTGATTCTTGTTGAAACAACTCTCTTCAAATTCATGGCTTCAATGTACAAATTTCCATCAATTTCAAACATACAGGGTAAAGGGAAATACATACACAGTTGCAAATCTTGAGAGCATGAGAATCAAATCTTACCAACAAAAAGTTATAATTAAATTAAAACAATTCATGACCATATTTACAGTAAGATCACAACTAACATGTTAGGAATCTTTCACTTGCACACAAATACCTAATAAAGTTCTCAAAAGAAGAGCAATGTCTTGGGTAAGATCCAAACGCGCTCATGGATCCTCTTCGTTAAGAGATCCTATAATTGGTATCAGAGTCAAGTTCTGATATTCCAATTTTGTTGCAACGAATTGCATATACATTCATGGTGGGTGCATATTTGCTCTATTTAATTGTTAAATTGTTGTGGATGTGTGGATTAATGGAGTTTTCTGGGATGTTAGCCTCGATTTGATTTAATTATTTTACATTTTAAGTTGATTGTAAAAGCCTCTGCGTTTTTGGGCATTATTAATCATTTTCGAGTCTGTAAATCAAAGTCAGTTTGAGTTTTGAGTCGTTCGTGAAGAAGACCGGAGCAAGGGTTGTTGTTCTTTGAGGAAGAAGACGGTCAAGGGTTGATCAGGTCGTGTAGACGATGGGGTAAGCGATCGCTGAGTATTGGACATTTGCGTATCGTTTAACGCACGCGCACATTAAACGATCATTTAGCTTAACAAGCTTCATCACTTAGTAACTGACTAAACGATCGCTTAGTAACGTACGGTAAATCGTTTACCTTTCGCCGCGTTAAGCGATCGCTTAGACGTTCAGGCTTCGCAGCCTTGTTGTCGTCTAAGCGATCGTTTACCTTTTGCGTCTATCGTCTAGTGTACACTGAGCAATCGTTTACCTTTGGCGTTTACTAAACGATGGAGTTCTCCTAGAACCTCAAGACCTAGTTCCCCTGTAGACTGGTTTGCTCGATGGAAAATGTAATTGATAGGTTCATTTCGGTCCATTAATCCTTGGTTTATTACATGCCATGTATGTTTTTTTTTATGTCATATGGATGCACATATAGTAAATCTCACCTTAGGTTATGTATTAGTCATGCATCATCTCTTTATTATAAATGTTATAATCTAGAGAAGCATAATTTAATTATGTAAGAGCATGCTCATGCATCATATAATATAAGAGTTATATTTATGCATGCATAAAAAGCATTGACATGCATCATCTTTATATTATAATTGTTGTAGTATAAGGGTGAATGGAAATCATATTTGATTGGTTATTATGCGTATATATAAAAGTTATGTATAGTAATGACCGGACATTGCATGAAGCATGACACATAGCTTTCTTTATAAGCTTTATAAACACCTAGTTGTGCTCAATGTATGTTAGTTGTTTCTTTTTAAGTTTTTCCCAAAACATTGAGCTTACCTCATGTCAGTTCAATCTTCTCACGAAGATCAAGAATGCCCGAAATAAAGTGCCTATCAACTCCTTTCCTGGAAAGGAAGAGTTGACTTTTATGCCAACTGATGGGGAGGCCCCTTCTGCAAAGACTTGCATCTCAGGCAACTCAGATATGGGACTAATAAGAAAGGTATGCATTCTCACTAAGGTTTAATTCATGTTTTAAAATGTTTAAAACTTGGATCACATAAACCTAAGATCACGGTTCTAATATGATTAGCAACCCTAAGGCTTTAATCTTTTAATTAGTTTAATAGGATTAAATTGACTAATAAAAGGTTAAACTATAGTAAATCTATATATAAGGGACCTTTTATCTAAGGGGGGTTCTGTCTAGGCTGAGGTATTTAAGTTAACGGAAATGTAACACCCCTACCTGGGAACTTACCTGGAAATATGATATAGATACATTTGATGCATGCATGCAAATTTAGGACAGTCCATTAAAGTGTTTAAATGTGACTACTTGAACTTGTTCATATTTCATAGAATTTTTTTTTTTATGAACGGACTTAGAAAGATAACTTAGACTAAAATCTGTAGCCGGATTGTCTAGGTTAATGAATCCCTAGGTAGAACATTCAGTGGAAGGTACTTGGGACATAAGATGCTTGACTTAAACCTTTCACGTTTATCCTAAATAGTCACACCGTGAGATCTACCCTCTACTTAAAGGCACCTTTGGCATGTACCCCTAATGGATGGTGTTTGGGTAGGTCAATATCAAGGTAGATGGAGAGAGTGTTCATAGTACGTGGAAGCGGCAAGTGCGACAGCATATCCCTCAGTCTTCCTCGTTGGATTGAATAAAGTTACTGCGCACCTTAGAAGTGTCCCTCTATAGGATGGTAGTTTTGCGCGTTTCTTTATTTGATCTCTTGTAAAAGGATAAGGTAACTTAGTCTCTTGTCCTAATCTGCTTCTTCTCTACAGTGGACTCTGGCACCGAAAGCGAGGGGTCACACTTACCGGAATTGTTAAAGGTTAACAGTTCTTAACCGAATAAATGGTGGCTGTTAGGTTTAGTTCCAAAGGTTGGTTCTGCCTAATGGTTAACAATGTCTCATCCCAGTGAAGGGGCATCTAATCACCCCACCAGTGACGTTTAGCCTGCCTCACTGGGCATCACTACAAAATAGAAGTCTTTCACGTAGGGCACTTGAAACTGTTTTGTAAAATTACTTGGTTAAAATGTGGTTTAGCAAAATCTAATAAAGTTTTGTTCATATTTTCAGCAACAAGTTTCAAAATGGCCACTACCACGTTAACTTTTCTTAGCGCCGAAAAATTAACTTGTGATAATTTTTCGATATGGAAACACACGATCACGATGATTCTTATCATCGATGATCTCATGTTCGCCCTTACAGAGGTTTGTCCTCCTATTCCAGCTTCCAATGTTGCTCAAAATGTTCGAGAGGCATACGAGCGATGGACAGGGGCGAATGAGAAGGCCCGAGCCTATATCTTGGCAAGTTTTTCTGAAGTCTTAGCTAAGAAACATGAGCCTATGGTCTCAGAGCGTGAGATCATGGAGTCCCTGTAGGGAATGTTTGGAAAACCGTCTAAACAGCTTATGCATGAGGCTCTTAAGTATATATTCAACTCCAAAAAGGAAGAAGGCACCTCTGTTCGTGAACATGTGCTAAACATGATGGTTCACTTCAATGTGGCGGAGATGAATGAGTCTACTATCGATGAGGACAACCAGGTTAGAAAAATCCTGCATTCATTAGCGGAGAGCTTCCTGCACTTTGTTAGTAATGTGATTCTTAAGCAAGTGAAGTATAACCTTACAACTCTCCTTAACGAGATGCAGACCTACCAATCTTTACTGAAAAGTAAGGAGAGAAAAAAGGGCGAGGCAAATGTTGCTTACTCCTCCAGGTCGTTCCATAGAGGTTCGACCACAGGAACGAAGTCTGCACCTTCTACTTCTAACTCTATAAAGGGGAAAAAGAAGAAGGGTGGTAAGGAAAAAGGGAATGTGCCTACTATCCTTCCGCCTGTCGCCCCAAGAAAGCGTCCATCACTGGTTGAAAAGGGAAAGTGCTTCCACTGCCACCAGGATGGACAATGGAAGAGGAACTGTCCTCGGTGGCTAAAGGAAAGGAAGGCCACCAAGTCTAAGGCCAAGGCAGATAAAGGTAAATATGATTTAAATATGATTTATTTGTACTTAAAACTTGTTTAGTGGAGAATGATGATTTTGTTTGGATAATTGATTCAAGCGCACTAATCACATTTGTTATTCTTTTCAAGGGATTAAATCCTGACGACAGCTGGAGGCTGGTGAGATGACGATGCGAATAGGCACCAGGCACATCATCCCAGCTGTAGCAGTGTGTGGGCTCCAGTTAGCTTTACACAATAGGTTTTTAGTTTTGAATGATGTATATATTGTTCCCGAACTTAAGAGGAACCTCATTTCTATAAAGTACTTGTTACAATATAAATGCACTGTTTCTTTTAAGGTGGATAAAGCGTTTATTCATAAAGATGATGTTACTATTTGTATAGCTAATCTGGAAAGTAATTTTTATGTGCTAAGGCCGTTAGCCATTAATTCCCTCCATAACACAAAATTGTTTAAAACTGTCGTAATTCAAATAAAAGTTGACATATTTCTCCAAAAACAAATGCCCATCGTTGGCATCTTCGTTTAGGGCTAATCAATCTCAATAGGATTGAGAGATTGGTGAACAATGGACTTCCAAGTGAGTTAGAAGAAAATTCTTTACCAGTGTGCGAATCTTGCTTTGAGGGTAGGACTATTAAATGAACTTTTACTAGAAAAGATTATAAAGTCAAAAAGCCTCTTGAGTTAGTACATTCTGACCTTTGTGGTCCTATAAATGTGCGAGTCCAAGGTGGCTACGAGTATTTTATCAATTTACTGATGATTACTCTAGGTATGGGCATGTTTATCAACGGAAGTCTGAATCATTTGAAAAGTTCAAAGAGTTCACGGCTGAAGTTAAAAATGCATTGGATAGATGGACTAAAACACTTAGATCAGAACGAGGTGGAGAGTTTTTGGACTCAGGATTCTAGGACTATTTGATAGAACATGGAATCGTTTCCCAATTCTCAATGTCGGGTACATCTAAGCAAAATGGTGTGGCAGAGAGGAGAAATAGAACCTTGTTGGACACGGTTAATTCGATGATGAGTTACGCTTCCTTATCAGACTTGTTTTGCAGTTTTGCAGTAGAGACTGCGGTATACACACTCAACTTTGTTCCTTCCAAGAGTGTTATGAGAACACCTTTGAAGTTGTGGAATGGGCGTAAAGCTATTTTACGCCACTTTCGCATTTGGGGTTGCCCTGCACATGTGCTTGAGGCAAACCCCAAGAAGTTGGAACCACGGTCAAGGTTATGTCTTTTTGTAGGCTACCCCAAACGTACATGAGGGGGTTATTTTTATGATCCGTTGGAAAATAGGGTGTTTGTTTCAACGAACGCTACTTTTCTGGAGGAGGATCATATAAGGGAGCACAGTCCACAAAGTAAAGTCGTGTTGCGTGAGCTTTTCATGAAACTACTGAAACTTCAATAAGAGTTGTTGAAGAGCCTGCTACATCAGCAAGAGTTGTTGATGGGAGTTCATCTAGTAGGTTGGTTCCACCTCAAGAGTTGAGGAAACCTCGACGCAGTGGGAGGGTTGTGAACCCGCTCGTTCGTTATGTGGGTTTCACGAAAATCCTTTCTATGGTAGCAGATGGGGACGTTGAGGATTTGTTGTCTTATCAAAAGGCAATGGAGGATGTTGACCGGGATGAATGGGTCAAGGCCATGGATCTCGAGATGGAGTCGATGTACTTCAACTCAGTATGGGATCTTGTAGATCAACCTGATAGGGTAAGACTTATAGTATGTAAATGGATCTACAAGTGCAAATGGGGTACTAATAGGAAGGTACAAACCTTCAAGGCTCAACTTGTGGCAAAGGGTTATACCCAGGTAGAGCGAGTGGACTATGAGAAGACTTTCTCGTCTGTGGCTATGCTAAAGTTGATCTGCATCCTCCCATCTATTGTATTATAATTATGAGATCTGACAAATGAATGTCAAGACGACCTTTCTGAATGGCAATCTTGAGGAGACCATTTATATGGTGCAACCCGAGGGGTTCATAGCCTAAGGTCAAGAGGAAAAGGTTTGCAAGCTAAATCAGTCCATTTATGGACTGAAATAGGGGTCTCGATCTTGGAACATACGATTTGATACTGCGATCAAGTCATATGGCTTTGAGCAGAACGTTGATGAACCTTGTGTCTACAAGAAGAGCATCAATGCTTTAGTAGTATCCTTAGTGTTGTATGTAGATAATACACTACTCATTGGGAATGATGTATATCTACTTACTACAGTTAAGAAATGGCTAGCAACTCAATTACAAATGAAAGATTTGGAAAAGGCTCAATTTGTTCTAGGTATACAGATCTTTCTGGATCTTAAGAACAAAGTGCTAGCACTGTCTCAAGCATCGTACATGGAGAAGAAGTTGCTCAAGTACTCGATGTAGGACTCCAAGAGAAGCCTATTGCCATTCAGGCATGAAGCCACTTTGTCTAAGGACATGTGTCCTAAGACGTCTCAAGAGGTTTTTGGAGATAAGACGGGTCCCATATGCGTCTGCCATTGTCAGTTTGATGCACGCGATGCTCTGTACTCGTCTAGACATTTTTTATGTTGTAGGCATAGTTAGTAGGTATCGGTCTAACCCAAGCTAAGGTTACTGGACCGCAGTGAAGAACATCCTCAAGTTTCTTTGTAGAACGAGGGACTACATGCTCGTGTATGGATCTAAGGATTTGATCCTTACTGAATAAACGGATTTTGAATATCTGACTGATAAGAACTCTCGCAAATCCACGTTAGGGTCAGTCTTTACTATTAACGAAGGAGCTGTAGTGTGACAAAGCACTAAGCAGGGGTGCATTGCCGACTCCACTATGGAGGCAGAGTACATAGAGGCTTGCGAAGCTACTAAGAAGGCCGTCTGGCTTAGGAAATTCTTGACAGGACTAGAAGTTGTTTCAGATATGTCTAGGCCCATTACCCTCTATTGTGATAATAATGGAGCAGTGGCAAACTCGAAGAAGCCGAGGAGTAACATGCGCGACAAACACATAAAGCGAAAGTATCATCTGATCCGCGAAATAGTACATCGAGGGGACGTGATCGTCATAAAGATTGCTTCGGAGCACAATGTTGCTGACTCATTTACAAAAGCTCTCACTACTATAATGGGTCTACAGGAGCGCCCGCGGCTGGACTAGGGCAAGTGGGAGATTTTCTTGTATTGGGCTTTTATGCCTAGTTTATTGTTTTATACTAGTTTCATGTACACCTCACTTCGTTTTAGGACAAGCGGGAGATTGTTGGGGTTGATGCTCTAAAGTCTCGTGTCCTGTAGTTTGTAAACAGTTTGTACGAACACGTGTTCTATAATATATAATATTTACTTCATATCTTGATTTTGCTTAGTTGTTTGTTTTATTTGCTTTTCCACAAACCAATAAACATAAAATCCCTAGTTATCTGAATGTAACTTAAGCTTGTATGTGGTAACATACAAGTAGATCATGTCTTGAGTGATAACCAAAATGGTCTGTAGTATATGGATATAGAAGGGAAACCTTATCCTGGTAACGCTACGGATGGCCCGCTTTGTAGAATAATCACAAGTGTTGTGACTTGTCACAGATGGTCTGATCATGATCATTTATGTAGGGGACATGCGAGTGGGGCGTCCTATACAAAGACTTTGAATAAGACTTGTCCATGAAGTGTTAACGTCTCGTTATATCACACTGTTCATGATAGAGACTTCACTTTGCTAAGATGACCATAGGTAACATGACGTCAATCCTGAGTGAGTTGGGAACTCCTGCCATTGAGGGCGGTCCTTTGATTTGTATGGGTGCGAGTGGCCAAATCGTCAATTCAAGCCTACTATTTTGGGGATTCATCTAATTCGGGAGCTGGGAACTCAGCTACACAAGATGGAATTCACTTCTTCCCCGAAGCAGGGGCAAGAAGATAGGTAGCTTCCTTAAGGGCTGATTCCAGGACTTGAACGATGTGGTGCCACACACTTTCTCTTAGCCCGAGAGGTATTCACACATAGTTGGACTATGTTGTATTGTTCATTAGAGGAATCAACGGTACTTAAGGAGTGAGATGTAATTACAGGTGCAAAACGGTAAATTGACTCAGCTGTACTTACAAGCATCTGTGAAGGGTCATCGTACTCATGATTGGTTATATCTGATGGACACAAAAATATATCTGTGGTAAGAAGAGTTCAGCGGTTGGTCTTTACTGGAATCACTGACAGTTAACGAATGGTGAATCTCGTGGCTAAAGAGTTTAGTCAGCTATTCACGTACGGTTGGAGCTTCGAGCCACAGGTTCATAAGGTCCCCTAGGTAGCTTGGATAAAATCGAGAAGGAGTTTTTGAGTCGGTTTGAAATGTTCAAATTGATAAAAGGAAGTTCAGTTAGATATGATATAATTGAACTGGTTAATTATATATGATATAATTGACTGAATGTATAAGATACATTATTTTGGAGAAAATTAGATATAAATATGATTTATATCAAGTGGAGGAGAAATTACTATTGTAGATATATGATATCAAACTATAGGGTAAGAATATAATATGATTATATTCATGTATTTATTAAATTGGTTAATTATGTGATAATTGGCCAAAAACCTCTCCTTGATCGTGCGTAAGTGGGAATCTTTATTTGGTTATTGTAACTGAAGAATAAAATGAAAATTTGTTTTATTTTGAAAAGAGTTCAAAAAAATCGCTCACGGTGTGAAAATGTTTTGATCGCTTAGCTGAGAGCCTATATGATAGTGCCATATTGTCTAAACGATCGCACTTCTCGCATCTAAACGATTGCACACTTTTCTCTAAACGATTGCTTAGTTTTTCTAAACGATCGCCTAGCGTGCTGTGTTTTCTAAACGATCGTTTACCTATTACTAGACGATCGCTTAGTAAAACCCACACGATCGTATGGCTTTATCTAAACGATAAGCATCCCCGCTATACGATAGCCTTCTCTCCTACTTACTTATCGTTCTACATGATCAGTCCGTTCCTCCTACCTCTACCAAATTCAATAAAGACCACGCTTTGGATTCTTACTCCGAGAATACCAAAGGCTCTAAATGGTGATGTCGTCCCCGTTCCTACTTGATCGTGCTTGTTCGTGTACACGATCACGCTGTCGTACCTGACTGTTTTGTTGGGCGGTAAAGCTCGTAAAGGTTGCTTTCGTTGCATTGAGTTCGAAGTAAAGAAAGTCTTCAATTGGTATGTGAACTCAATCCCTTGTATTTTATTTATCAAAGCATGTCGTTAATTTGTGTTAAATTGCATAAGTGTTTGTTAGAATGTGTGAGTGGTAATTTCAGTCACAATTAAATTGAAAAGATCCGAATGCGCTCATGGATGCTCTTCGTTAAGAGATGCTTTAGGATCTCCGTTTAGCACAATCTTCTGCTGCCCAGATGTGAATGTCATTCTTAGGCTGGGCCAGTGTACCTTCATATATCCCATATTACATAATTAGATCATTCCCAAAATCACATCCACCCTCTCGAGTTACAAGGTCAAGAAATCTTCAGTTACGGTCAACTCTGGAAGTACAACCACTCCAGCCATTTTCGTTACCCATAAAAATCCTGTAGTTCGAAGTATTGATCACTAGCATATTCAAATCTTCCACTAGCTTCAGATAAATAAGTTGTGGGTGGCCCCACAGTCGATCATCACCACCACTTCTCTCCTGGCAAGCAACCCTTTTAATTTCATAGCTCCCTTAGTCGAAAATCCCAAGATAGATGGTAAGGACATCTCGACTTTTCTACTACCTCCAATGCTTTGATTCCCGGCTGAAGGAACCTTTGAAGGTCCTTGAGCGAAGGCGTGGATGTCGATCCAAAATTTATTTTCACATAATCAAAATTACAGAGTAGGGGTGTACATGGGTCAGGTTAGAGTCATTTTGTAGACCAACCATAAAATTCGGGTTCGCTTTAAATGAACCCTATCGGTTCATTTTTGAAGGGTCAACCCAACCCAAAATTTTTGGGTAGGGTGATTGTAAACATACATGAGTCGGGTTATCGAGTTTTCTAAACATCCCTATTACAGAGTACAAATGTTATGCATAATCACAAATTTACAGCATGCAAAAAAAGAAAAAAAAAAGGACAACAACCAATATGGGTACTAACCCTTGAAGAACGATTTCTTCACGTATACTCTTCTCCGCTAAAACACAAACAAGAAATCCTTAATTTTCCCAAATGGCCACTACCAATATGGGTTCCTCTGTATTCTTTGGGTGAGAATCCAGGAGCTTTGTGGGCTATAGCTATTTTGGAAGAGAGTGATTTTGATAGAGATGAGTGGAAGAGGAGAATGGGTAAGAATATCTCTATTTTCTCTGTATTCTGTTTTGTTTATTTTTGTGAACGTCAATGGTAATAGAAAGAACCAACCCTCAATATTCCCCACTATAACGTAGAAGAGAGAAAAGAAGGGGAAGGAGTTACAACTCCTTCCCAAAATGATTTTTAAAATGAATTAAATTAATCTAATTAATTTTAATAAATCAAATTAAAATATATTTATATGATAACTACCTTATCATATAATATATATTAAACTATATGTTATATCAAATATAACACATAACCTATAGTTTCTATATTGTATCGAATACAATATAACTTATAGTTTGTATTTTCTCATCAATGACATTTAATATAAATCTCATTTATTATATGAATCAAATTTATATAATTAATATTTGATTCAAATATTTATTTCTTATCAAATAAACTTTATATTATAATGTATCAAATATATTATAGTGATTATATCATATATAATTAGATTAAATTAATTATATCACATATAATTAATTCCCTCAATAAATTTAAACAATTCAAATTAATCCAAAAATTAATTCTCATTAATTCCCATTGAGTTAGAGAGGGAACCTCAAGGACCTGTAGCTTGAAGATGTAACAGTACGTGAATAATTAATTAAACTTATTTAATTAAATTGTTCACCATTCGTTAATTGTCGATACTCCACTAAAGACCGACAGTTGTACTCTTCGCACTACAGATATATTTCTGTGTCCATTGGATATAACCAGTCAACAATACGTTGACCCTTCATAAATTGCTCGTAAGTACAGCTGGGCCAAAATTATCGTTTTGTCCCTATAGTTACATGTAACTCTTTAAGTACCACTAATCCCTCTAATGAACAATAAATCATAGTCCAACTATGACCAAACCCCTCTGAGGCTATGAGAAGGTGTGGCGCCACATTGTCCAAGTGCAGAATCAACCCTTAAGAGAACAATTTATTTACTTACCCTGATGTTGGGGAATGAGTGAATTCTTTCTTGTTTAGCTGTGTTCCCAACTCCTCAATTAGATGAATCCCCAAAATGATAGCCTTATTTAGTCTGTGATCTGACAACTCCCACCCATACAAATCAAAGGACCGCCTTCGTAGGTAGGAGTTCAAACCTTACTCAAGATTTAGGTCATGTTACTTATGGTCATCCTGGTGAAATGTAAGTCATTATTATGAACGTGTTATATAATAAGACTAGTCATTTTGTGGTATGGTCTTATACAAACACCTTTTTATAGAATACTCCGCGCACATGCCTCCACATGAATGATTAGAATCAGATCATTTGCAGCAATTTACAACATTGTAACATCTACAAAGCGGGTCGTACTCATAGTGTCACCAAGATAAGGTATCCAACATTATTCATCTACTAGAAACCACTTAGGTTATCACTAAAACATGATCCAGATGTATGTATCTACATACATGTTTAAACTATAAGATAACCTTGGATGTTAGTTTTTTGGCTTGTAGGTTTAATGCAACTGAATGTAAAATAAAACATCACACATTTTATTAGATAAATAAGATGTTTGTACAATGCAATTACAAACTATAGAACCCTTCGAGGTTTAAGGCATCAACCTCAACAATCTCCTATTTGACCTAATGCTTTTGGAGTCAGATTATAAAAGTCAAATTAATATATAAAGTATACAAAACAATAAACTAAGCATAACACGTATCCAGTACAGAATATCCCGCTTGCCCTAGTCTAGAAGTGGCATTTCCCATAGACCCATACTCTGTAGGCGACTCTCAAGTACCTTAGTCGTGTGAGCCTTTGCAAATGGATCAGCGCCTTTGCGCTTCGAAGCTATCTGTGTGACGATCATATCCCCTCGATGCACAATCTCTCAGATGAGGTGATACTTTCGCTCTATGTGCTTCCTGCACTTATGACTCCTAAGCTCTCGGGAATTAGCCACAGCACCACTATTATCACAATAAAGTGTGATGGGCTTTGACATGTCTAAAACGACTTCCAGATTAGTCAAAAATTTCCTGAGCTAAACAGTTTCTTTAGCAGCTACGTACTCAACCTCCATGGTGGAGTCAACAACGCACCTTTGCTTGGTGCTCTTCCAGACTACCGCCCTTCTTTTAAAAGTGAACACTGATCCTAATTTGGATTTCCTAGAATCTTTATCAGCTTGGAAACCAGAGTCTGTGTATCCTATAAGGATCAGATCCTTAGAACCATACACGAGCATGTAGTCCCTTGTTCTACGTAGATACTTGAGGATATTCTTAATGCCGGTCTAGTGATTATATCCTGGATTAGACTAATATCTATTAACTATCCTTACTATATGGCAGATGTCAGGTCTAGTACATAACATCGCTACATCAGGCTGGCAACAGCCGATACATAAGGGATCCATCTCATTTCCTCAACTACAATGAAAATTTAACAAACATCTTGTCAATGTACGATGCCTGAGACAGAGCTAGTGATTTGTTCTTTCGATCTCTAAAGATCTGAATTCCCATAACAAACTGAGCCTTTCCCAAATCTTTCATTTGGAATTGGGTCACTAGTCAGTTCTTAACTTCAGTCAATAGACCTACATCATTCAAAATGTGTAGGATATCGTTTATATACAACATTTGAAAAGCTACTGAACTGTTGATGATCCTCTTGTATACACAAGGCTCATCAACATTCTGATCAAAGCCATAAGATTTGATCGTATCAAATCTTATATTCCAAGATCGAAAGGCTTGCTTCAATCCATAAAGGATCGATTAAACCTGGAAACGTTTTGCTCTTGACCTCGGCTTATGAATCCCTTAGGCTGTTGCATATAAATAGTCTCCTCAATATTTATGTCCATTTACCCAATCTCCTAGTCATAATATGGGACAATGGACAGGAGAATTTAGATAAACTTTTAACATGGAAACAAGTGAGAAAGTCTCCCCATAGTCGACTCCCTCAACTAGGATATAACCTTTTGCCACTAGTTTACCTTTGATGGTTTGCACCTTCCCATCAGCAACCCATTTTCTCTTGTAAATCCATTTACAAACTATATGTTTAACCCCATCAGGTTGATCTATAAGAACCCAAATCGAATTAAAGTTTGTCGACTCTATTTCGAGATCCATAGCTTTGATTCATTCATCTTTGTCAACATCTTTCATTGCCTTCTTGTAAGACAATGGATTCTCAACATTTCTGTCAACTACCATAGCTAGATTTTTGTTAAACTTATATAACGGACAGGTGGGTTCAAAACCCTCCCGCTACGTCGAGGCTCCCTCAACACTTGAGGTGGATTTGACCTGCTAGATGATCCAACTTATGGTCAAAGAAATAACCGCCTCTTGTTCCTTTGGGGTAGCCTACAAATAGGCACAGTTTTGAACGAGGTTCCAGTTTCTTAGGATTTTCCTCAAGCACGTGTGTCGGACAACCCTAGATTCTGAAATGACGTAAACTAGGTTTACGACTATTTTATAAGTTTAAAGGTATTCTCATAACACTCTTGGATAGAACACAGTTCAAAATATACGCTGCAGCCTGTACTACAAACCTTAAAATGAATCAGGTAAGGAAATGTAACTTATTATAGACTGAACCATGTTCGACAAAATTCGATTTTTCCTTTCTGATACACCATTCTGCTGAGGTATACCAAATGTTGAGAGTTGGGGTATTATTCCATGGTCTATCAAAAAGTTTTGAAATGTAAGATCCAAAAACTGTACACATCAATCAGATCAAAATGTCTTAATTGTTATATTTAATGTATTTTCAAATTCGGCCTTGAACTCTTTGAACTTTTCGAATGATTCAGACTTCTGTTACACTAAATAAACATATGCATATCTTGAAGAATCATCAATAAAAGTGATGAAATATTCAAACCCTCCTCTTGCTTTTACATTCATCGGACGATAGGGGTCTGCATCTACAAGTTCTAAGGGTTCTTTGGCCCATGATCTTTTCCAGTAAAAGATCTTTTAATCATTTTCCCATCAAGACATGACTCACACACAGGTAAAGAGTTTTCTTCTAACTCGTTTAGAAATCTATTCTTTACCAATCTCTCAATCCTATTAAGATTGATGTGCCTTAATCTTAGGTGCTAAAGTTGGGCATTTTCTTTACGAGAAATTTTAAATCTTTTATTTTGAGTTACTGTAGTTTTAAAACATTTCAGTGTTAAGGAGGGCTTTAGTCGCTAACGGCCTTAGCATATAAAGATTGTTTTCCAGCTTAGTAGAACAAATATTGATACCATTCATTGAAATAAACACTTTATTTACAGAGAATTGAATACAATAATTTTGTTCTAACAAACACTTTATAGAAGTTACGTTTCTTTTCAGACCAGGAAAAATATATACATTTTCAAGTAAAACATATTTATTCTGTAAAGTCAGCTGGAGTACTCACTGCCACAAATGAGACGACGTGCTCAGTTCCAACACGCATTGTTATTTCCCCAGCTTCCAGTTGTTTGCCAGAAACTAATTTCCTTGAATGAAGAACAAACATGGTTAGTGACGCCGGAATAAATTATCCAAGTTGAATCATCATTCTCCACTAAACAGGTCTACAATACAAGTATATCATATTTACCTTGCTTGACCTTCTTCTTTTTTGCCAAGCATTTGGAACCGTTCCTCTTCCAAACATGTCTCTACATGCATGTTTAAGCTATAAGATAACCTTGGATGTTAGTTTATTGGTTTGTGTGTTTAATGTAACTAAATGTCAAATAAAACATCATATATTTTATTAGATAAATAAGATGTTTGTATAATATAATTACAAACTATAGAACCCTACGAGATTTAGGGCATCAGCCCAAACATCGACTCTACCGTTTCCAACTTCAGTAAACCTTCCTCAAATTCTTCCTCGCTTGAAAATTCAACAAGTTGAGTTCATGTTTCTCCTTCGACTGGCAGCGATGGTCGAGAGAATATTTTTCATCACAGTGGAAGCACAGTCCATTTCTATCTTCTCTTTCTCTTCCGATATGGATAACCTTCGAAATTGTCCTTCCTTCTTTTTTGGGCCCTAGCGACATAGGTTGTCTAGAGGTATCCTTTTAGGCCGACACTTGGGCTGGGACCATTTCCTCTTTAGCCAGTTGTAAGGCCATATTCCTGTCACTAATCGCACGGGCCTTTTTTAGACAAGCCTCCAAGCCCAATTGGTGTCGGCTGACAACCTCAGCTTTTATCTCTAGTGATAGGCCATTCAGGAACGTCTCTTCTAACACCTCCTCTGCCATTTCAGGAATGGATGCCTCATAGGTCTTAAACTTAGTCCGATAATCCTCTTAGGACCCCACCTGTTTAATCCTAAGCAAACGAAAAATAAGAGTACCTTCTTATGTGGGATGGAAGCGATCCAACATCTGTTGCTTTAGGTCCTCCTATGTCTAGATCAGTCGTCGATTATGTGCCCATCGAAACCAATCCATTGTATCAGGTGATAAGGTAATAACTGATACCTTGATCTTCTCTTCGTCTATCAGTTTTTGGATCTCGTAGAAGTATTCCACCTGATAAACTCAAGATTCGGGCTGTTCGCCAGTGAACGTCAGCATTTCTAATCTCTAATACTTACTTTAATTAATTGTCCCTTCATTCGCCTGTACTTGTGAACTCTCGCCTTTCTCTCCTGTCTTACCACTCTTGGATTTCTGAGACCCTATTGTCACCTCCGACGTCTCCCTCTCATGCATCTCCACCAGATATTGCATCGTAGTAGTCAACTGCTCTATTTTTTTCTTCAGCTCGTTCATTCCCTCACACAGCTCAACGATCCCTCTAATATTGTTGTTGATTTCTCTCGTTCATCTCCCATTTCTTCTCTCCTCTCTTTTTTTTTTTTCTAGGTTTGGAGTCTAGTGGCTCTGGTACTAATTTGTTAGGAATCCTTCACCTGCACAAAAATGCCTAACAAAGTTCCCAAGAACAGAACAGATGCTCTAGGTAATTTTATTTATGAACTTCAAGGGAAATTACAATCTAAAATGAAAAGTACTCAATAATTCGAAACAAGGAAATAAGAAATTGAACCTTAATCTCCAGCACATTCAAGAGGGCTGAAATTCCTCTTCTTCAAGCTATGCTTGATCAATTCCCTAAGATTATCCTCCTATCCCCCCTACACAGCCTTTCTCAAACCCCTCACCTCTCATAACCGACTGGTCTCCACTTCTAACAAACAACAAAATTCTCACCAATTAATCCCTCATTTCCCCTTATTACAACCTTCTTACTCCTACGTTTATATGTATTTATAATTGGGGGCCTCACATAACAATGATTCAAGGCTATAATTGCATGCTATGAAAAGTAGGAAAAGAACAAAGCTAAGTTATAACAAACTTTAAGCTAACAACATAATAGGCCTTAAATGTTGAGTTCCTTTTATGCTAATCAGTAGACCAGAAAATCCAGAGAAACAAATAACCCATATTAAACCAAGTACAAATCATAATCCCTTCCCTTTCTCGAAAGGGATATCCCACTATCTCAAAGAGAAATCAGAAAGGAATTTCATTAGCTCAAGGAGAATGAATCTTACTTAGTATTTTGATAGCTAATCTTTCGAAACATAACGTAAGGCCACTGATTCTATTGTATGGTGCATAGTAGCTTTGACACTGAAAATAAAGAAAGTTGACAAGGTATGAAAATAAAATAGAGCAAGTCAAGAAACTCAATTTTAAAGTGAAACCATTCCATTGTTGAATTTAATTTTTCTTTTCATGTTGACTTTTGCAAGTAAGTCTTTTCTGACATTCTTTTCCTAATTCTTTTCGCCTTCCACTGCTAAAAAATTAACTAGATATCACATCAAAGTTTGAAATATTTTAGGGTTATTTTTGTTCACATATCGTATTGATAAAGGAAATTATAAAATAAATATAGTTTCCAAAAGTTAGAAGGAATGGGTAACAACTAAGTCTATATGATCTTCATTTGAGTGATACAAGTGGTCAAGCCACACATGTAAGAAACTGGACCATAATAAAATTTTATAAGTTCCAAAATACCATCCGTTACAATTGGTAATTGAATCAGACCAGTGAAATCGAGAAAAGAGATCCCAAATCCCGCCGAACAAACAACCATCCTCGTGAGACTCAACAAGTAATCTATTAATGATGATTAGAGGGAAAAAATGAAAATTAGAAGAGATTTGAATTGAACACGATCTTTTTACATTGATATTATGTGTTAATTCATCAGTATAGACTCAAAAGCTTAGGTTAAGAATTTAGTGTATATATTTAGTACTTACTATGATACAAGTTATGCTATCAAGACTCATTGAATTACCACTACAAGAAATCGAACTTCTCCCGACATCACAAATCATTGGGAAAAGGTGGAAAATGCATCAGGGGAGCCTTTCTCGATGAATAATGGATCGTCAGGAGTTTGGTCAGAAAAATCCCGTCGGGAGAGGAACTCCTGACGCATGAAAGGAAGGCGTCAGGAGTTAGTCGAGGAACTCCCGATCCCCTATACATGCGTTGGAAGTTCATCGACTAACTCTCGATGCCTTGTTCTATGCGTTGGGAGTTCTCGAACTCCAGGCGGTTTGTTTCATGCGTCAGGAGTTCTCGAACTCCCGACGGTTTTTTTTATGCATCGGGAGTTACAGGAACTCCCAACGTAGTAATATATGTGTGGGGTGTTTCTTCATTAGTTGAAAATTGTCTTTTAAATATTTTTTAATTTATAGTTTGTATTTTTTTAAAATTTTATCTGAATAACTTGTAAAACATAATTAACCCACTAAACAGATTCACATAATAAATAAAATAACAAAAACGAAATCCATACTATAATAAATAAATAAATAACAATATCTTAGAATAAAACAAAGTCGATACTAAATAAAAGAAATTTGTTTTCACAAATACATAGAAGAAATAAAATGAAAACAACGTCCAGAACACATATAGAATACAACATCTTGAACAATTGTGCAACCTCATCTCCAAACAACATTCTATAATAAAACAAAAACATTCAAAAGTCATCTTTAAACAACCACAACATGTTCAAACTTCATAAACAAAACATCCACAAATACATTAGAACTTCATAAACATTCATAAACACACAAGAGTTTTAAGTTCAACAATAAAACGAGTATAATCAAACTCTACCCTCCCCCACGAAAATCATGAAACCTCTCGAACATAAAAAAAAAACACCCAAAAACACACAAATTCCATAAACAAGAACGAACACACTTAAAACTCAAACTTTGTCCCCAAAATGGTTTAAACCAATCTCAACCCACCCCCCACAACACATTAGAACTTCATAAACATTCATAAACACACAAGAACTCCAAGTTCAACAACAAAATGAGTATAATCAAACTCTTTCCACCCCCCACGACAAACATGAAACCTCCCAGACATCAAAAAACACACAAATTTCATAAACAAGAACGAACACACATAAAACTCAAACTTTGTCCCCAAAATGGTTTAAACCAATCTCAACCCACCCCCCACAACACATTAGAACTTCATAAACATTCGTAAACACACAAGAACTCCAAGTTCAACGAAAAAACGAGTATAATCAAACTCTGCTCACCCCCCACGACAAACATGGAACCTCCCAAACATCAAAAAACATACAAATTTTATAAACAAGAACGAACACACATAAAACTCAAACTTTGTCCCCAAAATGGTTTAAACCAATCTCAACCTACCCCCCACAGCACATTAGAATTTCATAAACACACAAGAACTCCAAGTTCAACGACAAAATGAGTATCATCAAACTCTACTTACCCCCTATCAGAAAAATGAAACCTCCCAAAAATCAAAAAACACACAAATTTTATAAACAAGAACAAACACAGATAAAAATCAAACTTTGTCCCCAAAATAGTTTAAACCAATCTCTACCTGCCCCTACAACACATTAGAACTTCATAAAAATTCATAAATACACAAGAACTCCAAGTTCAATGACAAAACGAGTATAATCGAACTCTAACCACCCCCCAAGACAAACATGAAACCTCCCAAACATTAAAAAAAAAAAAAAAAAACACACACACACACACAAAACAACAAAAAGCACATCAAAATCTAGTTGTTTAGCTACCATAACTACAGGATAGCCAACAATTCTTTATCATAAAGCTACTTAAGACATAACTACTTTGCTACCATAACTGCACGATAGCCACATATTAGAACACTAAATAATGTAGTAATCATACCTAATTCGATGGGTCTTCTCTCTGTGATTGTATCATGTCTTCAATCATTTTTTTTCATTTCTTCCATTTGTCTTGCATGATCCTTTTTTATTTGTTTCTAAACATCTCCAAGTCCCTTAATCCTTGATTGATCGAAATTGGCTCTCAATTTCTCCATTCCCCTCTCTGTTCCTTGAGTAGATGACGAACTCGATGAGATACTACCCCTTCTTGACTTAGGTTTAGGGCCCCAACCTTGGCCTTTTGTATATCTGGGTGGTCTACCCAAAACCGTTTCACAGATTTCATCCCTGTTAGTGGTTGAGAACCTTCTAGAGTGCGTTGGATTGTAATTCCAATATTTGATTATAGACATATTAATTCCAACATTTGATTATAGACATATTAAGTACAGGTGACTAAAGTTAGAAATGAAAAACAACATGATAGTAAAATAAAAAATGTTACATGTGCATTTTCAGTCGCTTCGTTCACGAACTTTCTACCTTTAGAGTGTGTTTCCCCAAATAGGTAAACACGTCGTATTTCTCGACCTTTCTTTGCCTGCAACTCTACCTGAATTTGCAGGAATGACTTCGATCCGCCTACGTGGTCGAACGGTAATTTCTCTCTATTCTTCCGTTCGTCTCAGACATTTCCAACATTTCAACAAAAGATAAATAACAAAGATTCTATAATAGTAACTATAGTAAATGATACACGCCCTAAATTATGTTAACCTGAAATGCTTCATTCTCAAAGCGGTCATACAAAAAATACCAATCTTCTGGCCTATTTTTAAGGCAAGTTGGCACATGCTTGCTGAGGACCTCCACATTTCCTGTAATGTCTGTGCAAATCTGCTCTAAATTCTTTAAAGGAGTTTTGCATTTGATATTCTATAAAATGGTTAAGTCGTTGACTGGATAGATCAAGTTTGAAATGAGGTTACAAAAGAATGAAGGAAGAATTAACATAGATGATGTTCATGACTCTTAGTCTACAATTGACTTTAAAAGAATAAACTTATAATTACTTACCAACAATTGACTTTTATCCAATTTTATAAACTTGTTCGGAACCTCAGCAAAAGTACGACATCGTACTAGAAATGCAGATCTCATGACGACACCAATCGCATTACTAAATCGTGCCGAGTGTTGAGAAATTAGCTTTGTCTCCCCCTCATTTATCATGATTGTAATTCGACCATGTTTTTTGACGTATTTTTCCAACTCAATGTTACGCGAATGCTGTGTTTCCTCCGAGTGGATGTTGAGCTACTATCCAAGGAATAAAAAAATTTAAACAGTTTATGATGTATTTCAGTTAACATAATATATTTCAAAATATACTAACCTGAACTATCACCCACAGAAGATCCCGTGTTGCCTAGATATATCTCCTGGAATTCTTCATCAGCCTTCTGTTGCCTATTAGGGGTTGAGATTGTATCTATACAAACACAAAAAAGACAAAAAAGTATTAAATTAATATGAACTAAGTGTAAACAGAGAAAAAGAGAATTGAGTAGATACATCATTACTCATCATCGTAATCTAATTCAAATTATTCATCAGCACTTGAACTGTTATTGGGAGATAATTTTTCTTCGTCAACATCGTTTATGAATTCATGGTCCCCATGTCCAACAATTGGTCTTTCCACAACTATAGGATCAACGTCAACTCTGCATAAAGTAACCTCATCAATGGTTTCATCCACTTGGACTCCACCAACAATTTCTAGTAAATCTAGTTGTGCATTTTCAACTGGTACATCCCATATTTTCTTATTTTAAACTACTTGGACAACTTTCCAATTGCTACCATATTTGATGTCATCAATGTAAAAGACTTGTTGTGCTTGGATAGCAAAAATGAAAGGCTCATCGACATACCAAAAGTGTGATGTATTGATCGATTTATATCCTAAATCCACATATGTCCTATTACTTTTGTTGTTATCTATGTCAAACCATCTACACTTCAACAAAAAAACACGTCTTCTGTTCACATATTAGAAATCTAATACTTCATCTACAACACAGTAGAAATTGTTATCCACACTTCCGTTCCCACTGATCTCCCCGGCCACTAGGACTCCACTATTTTGTGTAGCTCGACAATTATCACGCTCTACAGTGTGAAACCGTACCCCATTAACAATGCATCCAGTGTAAGAGCGCACCTCAAACGAAGGTCCCATTACAAGTGAAAAGAAATCATCGGAGATATCTTCTCTCCCGCGCCGTTGTAGAATCTGATTATTAATTATACATTAAAAATGATTATGAAAAATGAATCATCTCTCAACTGTTGCCTACAAAATGACTATGTATACCTGAGAACTAAACCAATCGAAAAATTTAAGTTCATGTTTTATATATAACCTCAAGTGTTGCCTACAAAATTGATCATTTGAAAGTTATATCAAAGGATTTACCCTAGAACTTAGAAATTTATAAAGTTTGAACATATTTGCGATAGTTTATTATTTTCATATAATTGTTGAGAATATACCAATGTGCGATACGCTTTTCCTTCGCTGATTGCGTCCATAAAGTTGACGCCCCTAATGGTCGTATCCTCTGCCTAAATAATTCAAATTCACCAAATATCTCATAATCGTAATATTATCATCATTTCGTTCATGTCTATTGAATCTCGTTTCAATCCCACTTAGATATCGCGAGTAGAAGTTCCATGATTCATTCATTGCATATCCTTCCGCTATAGACCCATCGGGACGTGCTTTATTTTGTACAAATTGTTTTAATGCTCGTATACTTCTTTCAATATGATACATCCAACTGTAACTAACTGGACCCACCACTTTGGTTTCATATGTGAGATGAACTGCAAGGTGTACCATTACATCGAAGAAGGCAGGCGGAAATATTTTCTCCAACTTACAAAGTATGACTATGATGTCTGCTTGTAGTCTGTTCATATCATGACTATGATGTCTGCTTGTAGTCTGTTCATATCACTTACACATATTGTCTTTGCACATAAGTCGCGAAAGAATGTACACAATTCAACAATAGCAATGGATGCGTTCTTCGGTAGGTATACTCGAATACCAATAGGGAGTAATCTGTAAAGCAACACATGGCAGTCGTGTGTTTTTAGCCCCGATATTTTTCCATCTTTTTCATTCACACATCGTGATATGTTAGACATAAATTTATCAGGAAATTTCACTGATTTGAAATACTTACAAAATGAAATCCATTCACCATTGGTTAATGTGTTTGCTACGTGTGGTTTTACAAATCCGTTATCGACTTATATTATGTGTAGGTCCTTCCTTATCTTCAAATCTTATAAGTCTAATCGAGCGTTTGTTGTATCCCTTGTCTCTTCTACAATATTTAACAATGTGTCCACCAAATTGTCGCATATGTTTTTTCCAATATGCATTACATCCAATTTATGTCGTAACAATAGTCTGGACCAATATGGAAGTTGGAAAAAAATACTTTTCTTAGTCCAGTTTAGAATTTGTTTTCTTTTTTTTATCTTGCTTCGACGGATATTTGCTAAGCACAGAAAAGTTTAACATATTTATTTGTTGTAAGATCTCTTCTCCATTCATTACGACTGGAGGAGGTCTACGTTCAACTTTTCCATCGTGTTGCCTACTTCAACGCCAACTATGATTCTCTGGAAGATAACGTCAATGTCTCATAAAGGATATTTTTCCTCTTATCCCGAAGGACGAATTATCTTCTTTCCATATTGGACATGATTGATAACCCTTTGTACTCCACCTAGATAGGTCATCGTACGCAAAAAAGTCATTAATCGTCCATAATAAGGTAGCATATAGTTGAAAAAACTCACCAGTAACATAATCATAAGTTCGCACACCAATTGTCCATAACTCTTTCAACTCTTCAATCAACGGCTGTAAGTAAACATCAATTTCCTTTCCAAGAGATTTTGGACCAGGTATGAGCAAATACATAAAGAAGTTTGTTTCCTTCATACATTTCCAAGGGGGCAAATTATAAGGAATTATCACCATATGCCACGTACTATAAGAAGTGCTCATATTTCTAAACAGATTGAACCCATCTGAAGTTAATCCCAAACGAAAATTTTGGGGATCTAAAGCGAAATGAGGAAATTCATGATCAAAATGTTTCCACCCTTCTGCATAAGCTGGATGTCGCAATACATCCTCCGTTTCAACTCGCTTATCTTTATGTCATCTCATGTCAGAAGCACCTTCTTTTGATGCAAACAATCGTTTTAATCTCGGTATCAATGGAAAATGATGCAATACCTTATGTGGTATTTTTTTACTCTTGCCATCAATAACTTTGTACTGAGACTCACCACAAATGGGCCATTGTTGTAAATCTGCAAACTCTTTCCAATACAATACACAATCATATTTGCACGCATGAATAGACTCATAACCTAGGCCTAAATCACACAATTTTCCCTTGGCTTCATAAAAGGAAGTAGGTATAGCGGTGTCAGCTGAAAACGCTGCTTTTAACAATTCTAGCAACATGTCAAACAATTTGTTACTTCAGCCGTCGAGAACTTTGATATGCATCAACTTCACTAAATAGTTCAAGGACGAAAATTGCGAACAACCAGGGTATAATTCATTACGTGCTTTGGTCATTAAATCCTCGAATAAGTTAATGGTATCTCTTTCTTGACCATTAGAGGACATTTCATTCTAGATCCTTTCTTCATTTGCATTTTCGTTTCAATTGGAACTTGTAAATCGTTTATAAGATTCAACATCTTATTTTCTTCGACAACATTACCCTCTATGCTATCTACTTCAACATTCTGTATTGAATAAGTTGTATGACTTTTAAAACCTCTAGATAAGTTTACTGGTTCTCCAAGATATACCCATTCACAGTATGAGGGAGATATTTCATATGTTAATAGATATCGTAACGATATCTATTTTTTCCCAAATTGCATTCATACAATTCTTGCATGGACATCTTATTTGTCTGGAATCATTAACATGAAACTTCACCATATCTAAAAACTAGGATACTCCTTCTTTATACTCCACTAATAACTTATTCCTTAGTTTAATCCATTCTTTATTCATCCTTAAAAATAAATCTTTTCTGACCAACTTGTAATCCAAAACAATAACCTGGATTAGAGGACAAAGTATAAAGTCTTTATTAAAAATGAATTTTGATTCATTTAATACAAAATTTCAAGTTTATTCGGAGAATTTAAAATTTTAAATAATTTATAATAAGTGAATTTGACTTTTTTTTTGCCGCCTAAGTTATTGATTTTTTTCCCCTAAACTAAGTTCCAAAAATTAAAGTAAATGTAACAATCCATTAATCCACAATAAATTGCAAATTATAAAATCCATTAATCTATAAGTTTCACAATAATGTAAAAATAAGTAATCCATACCTTATAGAATTAAAAGGAAAGTTTAGTGTACAAAAATTACTATATATATATATATATATATAGACGAAGTTAAGTACAACATCATTTCGAATGTGACTATAGAAAGGAACTAAACGAGCAAAAACTGAGTGCTTAAAGCTAAACCAATCATCCCTACCTTACTAAATTTGATAACTTCGTATTAAATTTTGCACAGCCACTACGCCCTTCCTTATAACTTCTATTAACTATCATAAAGAAAATAATTGATTATATATATAAATAAGAGAGAAAATATGTAGGAGAGGGCTTCACTATAATTTCCCATTCAACTTCTCTCTTGGCTTATACTTTCCTTTCAAGAAAATAGATATTTGATTGGCTAACAATCAAAGTGAATTACTATGTTCAAGTACTTAAAGAAAAGAACGAGAAGGAAAAAAAAAATCAGAACAAAAAATAAGTTAAAATTCATGGTTAAGATGCAATGTCATTGGATTCAAATGAAGAAAAATAGTTAATTCTAAATCAAATTTATAGTTTAACTCATTTTATTTGACATAATTAATTAAATTTATTGAAACTATAAAACAAAGGAAAATATAACCAAGAAAAGAAGAAACTAACAACAAAAAATTATATTCCTATATTTTTTCCAAAACTAGAAATAATAATCAAACCTATTCATTTTTTAGTTTTTAGAAAATAATAACAAAAAAAAGCCTAAATGTTGTCAAATGGGCCTTACTATTTGTTTTATAAAGTATTAAATTTAGGTACTAGTTTTTGGCTTGGCCCATACCCGACCTATCCTGGGATGGGGCCAAAAACTAGTCTGGTTGTCCCTTCCCGATCTCGCTCCCCTTCCCAATCAATCTCTCTCTCCCCAACTAGCCCGATCCCGCCCCAGTTCAACCCTTCCCAGCCCCCTTCTCAGTCAAGCCTTCCCCGGTCCCGCCCCCCTTCCCGATCCCCAATTTCCCCTGTGAAGATCTAAAGAAGTCCGACTGGGCTTCATCAAATTGGAGATACTCAAAATTCAAAAATCGGAGTTTAAAGAAAAAAATGGTTTCTTAGTGTACAAATCAACTCATATACTATCTATAAGCCTCAAAATCATTCTAAAATACAACTTTTTTAACAAAAAAATCTAAAAAATTATGTAACCCCATGAAAACCCATAGAAAAAATCCAAAACCAAAACCCTTGTAAAATGTATGAACTTGAAGATGATGAACCAAAATATTGAAGAAAAACGGAAAAAATGTGAGGAGTTGTGAGGAGTTTTAAAAGGAATTTGAAGGGTTGCAAGAAAATGGTGATGGAGGAAGGGATTGGGATTTTAAGTCTTTAAGGGTCAAAAATACATTCTTTTTAAAAGGGATCGTTTTTTAAAAAAAAAAAAACAAAAACCACCGATATGTCATTTTCCCTAATAACCCCTTTTAACTATAGTTTAGAGAATTGTGTATAAAGTGCAAGGAAGATTATTATTAAAATCTAACACTCAATTTAGTAAACAATATCGGAATGGAGAGAATTAGAGAAGAAAATGATAAGCTTCATTACTCAATTGACCATATTGCAATTGCAAGTGTAAAAAACTTTCAATATAATATTAATATTTCAATCTTTTACATTATATTAGCTACATAAATAAATAAATAACCAAAACTTATTCATTGATCAGTCAATACCACCCACTAGAATCTTGTGGGGAGGAGCAAAATTAAAGGAGTTAATTTGACGAAGGAATAAATGTTCCTTATTGTGACCTCTCAGTGGTAGGGTCGTATAAAATGAAAAGGCGCCCATAGTAAAGACACAACATTTTCTCTTGGGTGAAAATTTAATTTTCAAAAAGATAGAAAATCAACCTTTGGTTAGAGAATCCCACCTTGAAAAATTTTGATTTGAAAGTCTTGCTTATGTACTCAAACCTTGAGCTTTGGATTTGAATCCCAAAGGATACTCATATTTTGGAGGGAGTGAGGACCGTCTGGTTGGTCGAGCGAGGTGCATGTGTGATTATTATTATTATTTTATTATTAGTTTTAAAACCGAAAAAAAAGAGAAAAGGAAGAAACTTGGTCCTCCGCGTCTTCTGGCGAGTCTTTCCGACCGAGTCTTCTGAAAGGCCCCTTGTACGTTATGAGGCTCTTCGCCTCTTTCTCACTCGACCGTTCCACGTCGAAGGCCTATGAAAGTCGTGGTCTTCAACAGGTCATTCACACAACTTTTTTCTTCCATTCGAAAGTTCTCCTCTCCTCTCCTACTCTTCCATTTTTCGTTTTCCGAGCAGTGAGTTAGAAAGAGTGTTTTCGAGCAGTCGGTATCGGTGCATTTCCAATTAGGTTTTCCTTTTAGTCTGTTTTATCAGCCACGAAACGTCTTAAAGAAAGTGAGTTCCACGACTCAGCCTATAATGAATTTCTATTTTGTAGGTTTTATTCTTTACTTGACCATCGTGCCTTGACTGTTTATTCTTCGTCATCTGAGGATCTTGTCATTTCCAACATCATCCCATCCTCACAAATGTTGATGAGTTTAAGGTCCAACACTTGGGAAACTTCACTATTAGTATCTGGAGAAATTCTCACAATTTTAAAAGGGATGTGAACAACAAATACTTTAATCAAAGAAGAAGATTGTTGCTCCATCTTCTACACCTGGATCTCATAAAATCGGGATCCTAAATAAAAAGTGAGATAAAGGGTGCCATTAAGGATCCCAAGGCAAACTTTGTAGATGATGAATTCTCTTCCATCATCTACTAATCCTTCATCATGGGGAAAAAATTGGAACATCGTAGAATTTCTGATGTTCTACATCAAGTCGAAATATGAGAGGAGTATTTGTCTGGTGTGGGTGAACTCCTTCCCAGTAAAGGGCTCCATCGAAGTCAACACCATAAGAATTAAGCTTAAAAGACACAAGCAAGTTTGGACCATTGACCACTAGTAGAAGTTATGGCAAATGTAAAAATCTCCACCAAGATACCATATTTTTTCTTATGAGTGTCTTACAGTTTTGTACTGTGTTGTCTTAGTGCTAAATCCAAATCCGTAATGATAAACATGCTTAGACTTAGAAGAAAGTTGGATATACTCATTTGTCATGGGATTCAATATACAAAGATCGTTAAAGTCGGATGTGGTTAGAGTGGTTAGAAAAAGAATTAGGAGTCCATTGCAAGTAAAGTAAGTGGAACTTGGAATAGTAACGATAATAATGATGATAGATAAGGACAAAGAAAAACGTGGAAGTTGAAGTTGTTTTCAAATCATCAACGACAAATTTGCATCTTAAGACTAGATTGTTCCATAAATTATAAACCAAGCGGCAATAAAGAGAGTTTTGAGAATATTGAGTCAATAATATCATCGGGAAAATGACGATCCCAATCAATCTTCTTAGTCCTCATAAGCTTCTTAATATCTCAATTGAATCAATGATAATGTTATTGTTATGCTTCATCGTCATCGTCATCGTCATCTTCGATGCAAGTTTAACTTAGATAGATGGGTTCCAAACGCCTAACTTAGATAGATAGGCTTCGTCATTATAAAAAGATTTTTCGACAACCACAAATGAGAAGAGTAAGTAATCTCAAAAGAAGAGGCATGACCTTAGTTTTTGTGTATTTAGCTAAAATATACAATCCATGTACTAACTTAGACATCAAAGTATGATAGACTTGGTACCATATCAATGCAACGATCTCTTACGCATGGCAGCTTGGAAAGATCGAGACCATACTGAAAGGAGCGAGTTGAAAGTTAAACCCACAAAGGTCCTGCAACGACAACGAATGTGGATAAGATCCAAGCTCTAACAAGTTACTCTTTAAATAAGTAGAGAAAAAATAAAATTCATGAAAAGTTACTACTATTCATTTGATTTCAACATTTGGAATGTTGTGTACACGTGTGAAAATTATATATACATTAACAGTTTTAAAATATAATGTTAACAAAGGATTTAAATTGGTTCATTGTGAAAATTTAGAATTTTAACTTATACAATTAATAGTATGAGATTTTAATTAAGTGAAGTTTAGAGTATAAATTGATTTTTTTTTTTAAATGTACGTAATAATTATTGTTTGTAATCGTTTCTTTGTTTTAATCTATACTTTTCTTCGGGTACTTTTGTAATTTTAACCAACCATTCATATAAAATAACTTTTGTTTTTTTTGAGAAAAAAAGGTTCTATTTGAATTTTCTCAAGGATGAGACTAAATTATAAAAATATGTATTTAGATGCTTATAAAACAAAATTTGTTGGTAAACACACACATGCTCTGCTTTCTCTTTATTTTTCTTTTCATTTTTTAACAGTCATGCTTTTTAAAAACATGTAAAAGAGTACCATTATTTTTATTAAAAAAAAAAATATCACAGATAAAAAGATCGTTAACGTATAAAGTCCACAATATTATAAATATGTTAAATTAGATTTAATATAGATATCCATTATTAATGTCTATTGTTCATTCTTCTTTATCCATACCCCATGTGTTGTCCATATGTCTCAAGATTGTCCATGTAATCAACCTCCTACTTGTCACATTGCCTATAAATAATGGCATTTTGTGGATTTTAAAAGACATACATATTGGTAATCAATCCATGAAAATTAGAGAAAGTGGAGAATTTAGAGAAATTTCTTATTTTATATTTTACTAATTTATTTTACTCTAATTATTTATATATAAGTTTAATTTATTTTAATATTTATTTATTTTATTGTTATATTATATTTATTTTGGTATTCATGTTCTTGTTGTGCTCCTCAAATTCACAACACGTTATCAGCACGAGCTCCTATCGTTTTCCTCGCTAAAGGTAGCTCTTAAAGATATGTTAGTTTTTGTCTCTTCGTTATAACTAATAAATTTAACGATATTTTGCATATTTAATATCTATTAGATTTCTAATATAAATACAATACTTTTTTATAGTGCTGCCATGACAAATCTCACAAAATTAGAATTTGTTGCCTTAGATATTAACGGCAATAATTATTTGTCATAGGTACTTGGTGCCAAAATCCACCTGGATGCTATGAATCTTAGAGAGACTATAAAAAAAGAAATACAACATCCAATTATAACAAAGTAAAAACTATGATTTTCCTTCGTCATCATCTCTACGAGGGATTGAAAATAGAGTATCTTACAATAAAAAATCTTCATATCTTGTAGAAATAAATGAAAGAGAGGTATGTGTTGGGTTTTATATCCTAAACACTCGCAGTTTGTAAAATGATAAACATTTTCTATAATCAATAAACTTGTTATTGATCTCATAAATTGTATGAAAATCTAAATCCAATAAACTAAGACTCATGACTATTGTATGAGTACTTGAACTTTATGTGGAGACATAAGAGTGGATCGGGTTCGAGTAAATAGTAAAATGATCTATGGTACATGAATGAGGTTGGGTACCTTATTCTGGTAACACCATTGGATGCGGCCTACTCTGTAGTTGTTATAAAGAGTTGTAAAGTGCTACATACGATGTGATACTAATTCGTACATGTTATGACATGAGGAGTGGGGGCATCTTATGTAATGAGTTTGCATAAGATCAAGACCAAGAAATAAGTCACTCTTATTTTATAACGTTGTTTACTGTTTAAGACTAATCATTTCACCTAAATGATCTAGGTAACTCAATCTTAATCCTGAGTTAACTATGAACTCTTGTTTATTCGGGATTACTCTTATATTTGAATAGTTGAGGGTTGGCTCAACAATGTCGGTTCAATAAGACTCAAATTTTAGGAGTAAGACCGGATAGATAGTTGGAGACATAGGATGTAAGACGGAGTTCACGCCTACCCGATTTAAGGATAGGAGAAAAGTTTTTCTCTCAAGTACTAAATACAGGTCTTGAGCAAGGGGCCCCACCCTCTCACTGGGCTGAGAGAGTTTGGTTTGGTGATTGGATAACAAACCAGTTGTTCATTAGAGGATTAGTAGGACTTGAGGAATAAGACATAATCTCGGGGGTGAAACAGATATTTAACCTGACCGTTATTACGAACAACCTATGAAGGGTCGACTTGCTGACTATGGTTAAATCATGTGGACATAATTTGGTCTAATGAGTTTAGCCAATTAATCTTGGATTGTTGGAGCTCATGATCTGTAGGTCTGCGAGGTCTCCCTACTAGCTCGTAACGGACTAGCTCTAGATTACCGTAATAAGTTAATTTGAAACGTTCAAATTAGAATTAAGAGAATTAGTAATTATATGAGATATAATTATGCTTAATTTTAGAATTAAACGGAATAGGAGAATTTATATATTTAAATATGATTTAAATATATAAATATGGATATGTGTTAAAATTAATTTAATATTTGATATTAAATTAATTGAGTTTTATTTTATAATTAATTTATGAAATTAATTAAATTTTTATTTTTAAAATCAAAATAGATTTCGAAAATCAAAATTTGATTTTGAGATAAAATTGAAAAAGCAAAAACAAACAAAACACTTAAATGGAAAAGGAGGATTTTCTATTATCTATCTTTTGAAGTAGATCACACATATTGCATCTTCTTGCCTTTGTCTTCTCCAAGCATGAGCTGCAACTCATGCAAATCTTCTCTTTTCATATTGATCTGCAATGTAATGAAGAGAATGGAGTGAAAATCGGGCATGCAATCATAGAGTTTTTTAGTGAAAACTGGTTTGAAGAAAGGTTTTTCAAAAAAGTTGCAGCAGTGAGCTTTTCTCCTTCATCTCTTGATTCAAGCTTGTTTTGAGTTCTACAACTCAATCTAGAGCACCAAGAGAATAGTGGGAAAGATCTTGAGGTGGTCTACAGCAAGATTTGGAGAAGATTGCAACTGATGAAGGAGCTTTGAAGAAATTCTACAAGAGGTATGTCTTGAAACTCACTTTTTCTGCAATAGCATGTTTTATATTTTGCCAAAATTAGTGAGTTTGAATGCTTAAACGATCCTTGTGCTTCCACTGCTGTTGATACAATCTTACAGTATGATCATAAAAAAATAGTTATTCTTCCTAAAACTCGTTATGAGTCGATGCACTTAAGGCTACAAGATTTAAAATCAATAAGTGATTATAACTCTGCATTATTTAAAATCAGTTCAAAACTGTTGTTATACAAAGAGAAAATTATTGATATTGATATGTTATAGAAACCATTTTCTACATTTCATATCTCGAATATGCTCATGCAGAAGCAATATTGAGAAAAGGGTTTTAAATAATATTCTGAACTAATTTCATGTCTTCTCGTTCTAATCACTCAAATTCCAAAAGAACCACACAAAATTATGATCACAAAGGAAAAGCTCCACAAGATTCTTCAAAAAGTGTTGAAAATAAATGCTTCTGATGTGGAATGACTGGACACTAATCACTTGTCTGTCATATGTCAAAAAACTTAGTTGATCTCTATCAAGCATCCCTGAAGAAAAAAGAGAAAAATTGGAAGCAAATTTTGCATACCAGAATAATGACATATTTGACCCATCTCATATGACAAATTTCGCTTCTTTGAATCTCCTGAGGACAAAATCGACAAAATTGATAGAACATCAAGTGTTTCCTTTGACTTTGAAAATATCTAGACTTAATGTTGGTTTTTTTTTTTTTTATTCATCTCTATGTTTTTTTTCCTCTTAATAGATGTTCATCATTGTATATTCTAAATGTTGTTTTTCTTATTGTAATTATTTTCTTTTAATGAAGAAGTCTAGATCATTTTCTTATGTTGAGTGACTCAAAATGGGTAAACAAGATCTATGTCTGGCAGACAGTACAACTACACATACAATACTTACAAGTAGAAAATATTTTCCAAACGGACAATGTTTGAAGTAAAAGCCAATAAAATATCAAGTTCTGCAAACCTAATTTAATGATTTGGAAAAGCAAATACTTTTTGCCTAGAGGAACAAAATTTACAATTGAAAATGTATTGTTCTCTATTCAATCAAAGAGAAATCTACTTAGTTTTAAAGATATACGTTGCAATGGTTATCATATTAAAACTGATAGAAAAAATAATATGGAGTATCTTTATATCATATCTACTGTCTCATATGAAAAATGTATGCTAGAAGAGTTGTCTGCTTTATTTTCTAAATTATAGTATACTCATATACGAGTAATTGAAACATATGCAACAATGAACCTGAAGTTCATAAATCCAAACATATTTACAATTTGGCATGATAGATTAGATCATTCAGGCTTTATAATAACGAGAAGAATTATTGAGAATTCAAATGAGCATCTATTGAAGAACCAGAAGATTTTTCAATCTAATGAATTATCATGTGATGTTTGCTCTCAAGGAAAATTAATCATTAGATCATCAACAGTCAAAGTGAGGACTGAATCACCTGCCTTTTTAGAACGAATTCATGGCTTGATATATGTGGACCTATTAACCCACCAAGTTGATTATTTAGATATTTTATGGTATTAATAGATGCATCCAGCAGATGGTCACATATGTGCTTAATATCAAGTCGAAACCTTGCATTTGCAAAATTACTTGCTCAAATAATTAAGTTAAGAGTACAATTTCCTGATTATACAATTAAGACCATTTTTCTTGATAATTATGATGAATTTACATCCCAAGCTTTTGATAATTATTGTAGGTCATTTGGGATAAGTGTTGAACATCTTGTAGCTCATGTTCATACACAAAATGGTTTAGCATAACCATTCATAAAACGTTTGCGATTAATTGCTAGATCATTGCTTATGAGAGCTAAGCTTCCTACATCTGTATGGGCGACATGCTATTTTGCATGCAGTGTGACTTATATGCATTAAGCCAATATCTTATCATAAATACTCGTCATTACAATTAGCTTATGGTCATAAGCTAAATATTATCCATCCGAGAATTTCTGGATGTGCAGTATATGTTCCAATTTTTCCACCACAACGTACTAAGATAGGTCCTCAAAGAAGGTTAAGAATATATATTGGATATGATTCCTCATCAATTATCAAATATCTTGAACTCCTGACAGGTGATGTATTTATTGTACAATTTACTATTTGTCATTTTAATGAGACAAATTTTCCAACATTAGGGGGAGGAATTGAGAAGTTGGAAAAATAAATTACATGGAATATATCATCATTGTCTCATTTAGATTCTCGTACAGATTAATGTTAACTTTAAATTCAGAAGATAATTCATTTGCAAAATATAGCAAATTAGTTACCAGATGCATTTATAGATGTAAAGAAAGTAACTAAGTCACATATACCAGCCGCAAATATTCCATCAAAAATTGATATCCCAGAATAGCAAGTTGTCACTAATGAGTCTTGAACACCTAGAAGCGTGGTAGACCGGTGGGTTCTAAAGATAAAAATCCTCGAAAAAGAAAAATAATCGATAGTCCAGGAGACTTGGTTGAGGATGTAAATACCCATGAAGAAATTCATAACATGATTGATTAGGAAGGTGGAATACATAAAGATAATAAGAGATTTCAATAAAATATATCATGACAGAAAAAAGATGAAACCGAACTCATGTAGTTATTGACAACATTTTTGTATATAAGGTTGTTCTTAATATTATATTTGAAAATGAGAATTCTAAACCAAAATCTGTGTAAGAATGTAGACATAGAAAAGATTGGCTTCAGTGGAAATAAGTAATCGAGGCAGAATTAAACTCACTTTCAAGACATCAAGTTTTTGGACCATTAGTTCGAACACCGGAAGGTGTAAAACTAGTGGGATATAGATGGGTATTTTTTTTTAGGAAAAGAAATGAGAATAATGCGGTCACAAGATATAAAGCAAGACTAGTTGCATAAGATTTTTCACAAAGACCTGGTATTGATTATGAGAAGATGTATTCTCTGGTGGTTAGATGCAATTACTCTAAGATATTTAATTGGTCTAACTATGTATGAAAGTATGGATCTGCATATTATGGATGTAGTCACAGCATATTTATATGGAACTCTTGATAATGATATTTATATGAGAATCCCATAAGGATTTAAGATATCTGAAACATATAAATCAAATTCTCGAGAATTATATTCAATAAAGTTACTGTATCAGAACGAATGTGGTACAATCGCTTGAGTGGATATTTGTTGAAAGAAGAATATCAGAACAATCGAATATATCCATTGAGGGATAAAAAAGAAAACAGTTTTTCTATTGTTACAGTTTTTCTATTGTTCACGTGTGTTATCAGATTCACTTTTGAGTGCCTAAAAGATAGGATCGAGTTTTACTGTACAATACTACTCTTATCTAAACGATCGAGCATCGAATCTATGCGATAGGCTTCCATCTACTACACGATACTTTCATCGTCTACTCGAGCGTTTCCTCCTTCACTCCAATCTTTCTCTCAATCCAAAATAAGCCAAAGCCAACCACTCCTAAATTCTCACACCGAGAATGCCAAGATAACCTAGTGGTTGTGTCTGGTTGTTCAAGAATCGAGTTGATACTCATTGTGGTGTTTGAGGGAGCTCGAGTTTGACTTGTTCGTTGTGTTCGAGTTTGATCGAGGGATACACTTGAAGAAAGGTTTTTCAAAGGTATTGTTTTCTTGATCCTTTGTATATAATTCTAAAGGATGTTGTAATTTATGTTTAATGCATAATCTGTTTAGTATGATTGTAAATGTTTGAGTTCTTTCACAATGGAGTTTGGGACGATCCGCTTCCACTCATAGGTCCTCTTTATTTAAAGTTCCTTCATCCATGTTTTTTTATAAAGAAATCACATTCAAGATTTGTTATTATAATTGTATATATTGATGACTTAACTATAATTTGGACCCTTCAAAGGCAATAAAATATCTTAAGAAAGAATTTGAGATGAAACATATCGAGAAAAAAAATTGTCTTGGCTTGCAAATTGAGCATTTAGCGGATGGGATATTTATTCATCGGTCAACTTATACAGGAAAAGTTTTGAAAAGATTTTATATGGACAAAGCTCATCCATTGAATATTTCAATGGAAGTTCGTTAACTAGATGTGAAGAAATATTTCGACCTCGATATGATAATGAAGAACTTCTTAATCCTCAAATACCACATCTTAGTACAATTGGTGTGCTTATGTATCTTGCTAATAATACAAGACCATATATTGCATTTTCAGTAAATTTATTATCAATATATAGTTCTTCTCCAATAAAAAAGACATTATAACGAAATTAAGCATATACTCCATTATCTCCGAGGAATGATCGACATGGGTTTGTTTTATTCAGATAAATCAAATTTTGATCTAGTTGGTTATACAGATTCTGGATATTTATCTTGATGGTATTGACATTCAACATGCAAAAGCAATTAGGATCTTAAGCACTCTAATTCCATTAATTTTAGCAATCAAGCAAGCATGTTCATATAAAGAAAATAGGGTTTCTTAGGTATACCTTTGAAGAATTCTTCAATCCTTCAGTTTCAGCTTGAATCTTCACTCCAAAAGCTTGTAGACCACCACGATCTTTCTTACTATTCTCTGGGACCTTAGATTGGATTATGCGATCCAAAATGAGATAGAATTATAGGTAATCTTGGTGAAGTTCTTTGGTTTTAGAGTCTTAGAAATTGAAGAACAACTTCTTCAATTCTCAGATTTCGCCTGAAATAAAATCTCAGCAAAATGAGCTGAGTTTTGTTCAACTCCACCAAGCAATCTGATTGCATATCAGCTTGACACCAAAACATTAAGAAGATAATGGAATTAGAGGTGGATGAAGTGGGAAACCCCACTAAATATAATTTTTCAATATAATTGATTTAAAATTATTTTTATAAATTGAAATCGAAATCAAATTTCAAAATATGGAAAAAATAATTTCAACCAAAATTAAATCCAATAAATAATTTTTTTAATTATTTCCAAATCATTAACTAAACTATTCAATTAATTAAATTTTGATATCAAATATCAAATTATTAAACCACTAATTTCTAATCCATGAATCCCTATTCATGTAATAATATTTAATCATATGTAAATATTTTTCAATTCTCCAATTTCGTTTAATTCGATAATTAAATGTATAATTATATCTTATAATTACTGATTCCCTTAGTTCGAATTTGAATATTTCAAATTCTCTCATCACACTATTTTAAGGTCTAGTCCGTTTGTGAGCTAGTAGGGGACCTAATGGACCTATAAATCAGGGGCTCTAACACTCTAAGATTAATTGGCTTTAAACCGAATCAATCCACATTTTTTAACTATCGTGTCACTCCACTAAAGCTCAGTAGTTACACTCTTTCACTGTACATATATAGTTTTGTCCATTTGATTTAACCATAATCAGTAAGTCAATCCTTTACCGTTTGTTCGTAATAATGGTTAGGTCAAAAGTTGTTTTACCTCCGAGGTTATATCTTGCTTCTTAGGTCCCACCGATCCTCTAATGAACAATTTGTTTGTGATCCAGTCACCAAACCGAGTCCCTCTCGGGCCAATGAGAGGGTGGGGCCCTTTGTTCAAGACTTAGAGTCAGAACTTGAGGGATCAATCTCTCTACTATTTCTAAAAGTGAAGGAAATCAAGCATGAGGATTTCCATGAGTAGCGGAAGGATAGTTCCAAATTTCATTCGAAATTGAACATCAACAATTACAGTACAAGAATGAAACTAATAGGTCATGCACAATAAGAAATGAATTTCATCTTGTGTCACTGAGTTTCGAGCTCCCCAATCAGAAAAATCCCCAAAAGGGTAAGCTTGTTGAGTTGGCAATCTAGTCACTCTCACCTATACTAATCAAAGGACCCCCTCCAAAGGCAGAAGTTCTCAAAACACACAGGATTAAGGTCACGTCACCTATGGTCGTTTGGGTGAGATGTAAGTCTCAAGTATCAACGGCGTTATATAAAGAGACGAATCATCTCATGGTCCAGTCTTATACAAACTCTTTGTATAGGACACCCCCGCTCGCATGTCTCTACATGAATGGTCAGGATCAGACTATTTGTAGTAATTTACAACACTTGCAAACTTCTACAAAGTAGGTCGTATCCGTAGTGTCACCAGGATAAGGTATCCCTCCTTTATCCTTATACTACAGACCTTTTAGGTTATTACTTAAGGCATGATCCACTTGTATATCTCATATACATGCTTAAGTTTGCATACAATAACCACGGATCTTTGTTTATTAGATATGAGTAAATGCAAATAAAATAACTCTTATTTTATTCATAACAATGTGTACAATGTTTATAAACTACGAGACTCTGGGAGAATTAGGATACTAATCCCAACAAAAATGGGTAGAAATCAATTTCATTTTGCACTCTATATCCCTTGCTATCTACCTGGTCTTATCCCTAAATTAGGAGGCTTATTGAGTCGGCGTTGTTGGGCCAACTCTCACCCATGAAAATCTAAGGATAATCCTGAATAAATAGGAGTTCATAATTAGCTTGGGATTAAGGTCAAGTTACCTGGGTCATCACTTTGAAATAGTCAGTCTTAAACAATAAACGACGTTATAAAGTAAGAGTGACTTATTTCTCGATCCGGTCTTATACAAACTCTTTGCATAAGACACCTTCACTCGCATGTCTCCACATGAACAATTCAGGATCACATCATTTGCATTAAATATAAAGTGGGCCATATTCGATAGTGTCTCTAGAATAAGATACCCAACCTTATCTGTATACTATAGACCGTTTTGGTTATCTACTCGAACTGATCCATTCTTATATCTCCACATAAAATCCAAGTACTCGTTTAATAGCCATGGATCTTAGTTTATTAGATTTAGTTTTTACAAGTGCAATTTATATATTCAATAACTGTTTTATTGAATAAACCTTAATAACTACTTTATTGAAAATAGAATATGTTTAATTTTACAAACTGCGAGTTTTAGGACATACAACTTAACATATCTTATCCACACAAAACTAGATCTCAAACCGGTTATCTGTTCACATGTGGAGGAACTGCTATATCATGGCGATCAGTGAAATAGACATAATAGCCATTTTCTTAAATCATGCTGAAATTCTTGCAATTCACGAGGCTAGTCGAGAATGTGTATGTCTAAGATCAATGACTCAGCACATTCATGGAATATGTGGTTTGTCTTCTAGTAAAACTCTTCCGACGATATTATACGAAGACAACACAACATGCATATTCCAAGTCAAAGGATGATATATTAAAAGAGATAGAACAAAACATATTTCACCAAAGGTTTTCTACACTCACGATCTTGAAGAAAATGGCGACATCACTATACAAGAAATATGTTCAAAGGATAACCTGACAAAATTATTTACAAAGGCATTACCTACCGCAACCATTGAAAAAGTGGTGCACGCATGGAATGCAGCGACTCAGAGATCTCAAGTGATATTTTCATGGGGGGAGTAAATATACTTTTTAAGAGTATAGATTATTCGAAATATGTACCTTTTTTTCCTTCACTGGGATTTTTTTCTCAATGGGTTTTTTCCTAATAAGGTTTTAACAAGACATATTTCATATGTAATGAGTACATATTATATTATAAATTTGTTAAATTAGATGTAATATAAATGCTCATTATTAGTGTCCATTGGTCATATGTTACTTATCCATTATCCTATGTGTTGTCCATGTGTCTCAAGATTACACACTATTAATGTCCATGTCACCTTCTACTTGCCAAATTGCCTATAAATAGTGGCATTTGGTGGGTTTTTGAAAGACACACACATATTGGTGATCAATTCAAAAAAGATTGGAGAAAGTGGAGAAATTCATTCTTTGTTATTTTATTTATTTGTTTTAATATTTATTTATTTTTATATATTATAATTATATTATATTTTCTCCATATCTATGTTCTCGTTGTGCGCTGTTGTACTGCAAATTCACAACACATAGTTTATTTCGATTCTCTTTTTAATGTAATTAAAAAAAAAAAAAACTAAAATGGCCAAAATTGTAATTCGACAATTCTTTGGAAAGAAAAATCTTATGCACATATAATACCCTCTTTAGGGCTTTTAAAACCTTAAAATTCATTCACCAATAAATCAAAATCATTATCATGCTCTTATAAAATCTTGTAATGTTTAAGCTACACCACAATATTTTTTTTCATTTAATAATCAACCAATGAAATGGTTACACTTGTTACCAAGTTTGGTTTGAGTGACCTGATATTTTGGCCAAATCATCTTTAACATCACACTATTTCCCCTTCTTACAATTAATTCACCCATTATTTCAAAATAATTAATAAATACATAAAAGCTTATCAGAATAGTTACCAAATATCACCCAAATAATTTTCCATTCAATATTCATTGATTAACATGTTAGAAACACAAAAGTCTACCAAATCATAAATTGTATTTTTATCACTAAAAAAAAAAAAAAAAAATTCATATATCGTAGTGATACATCTACAATCATTTGGTAATATTTTCATTTTTTTCTATTCTCTTATTTCTTCTCTCGTTTTTTAAAACATTTCCAAACCTGTGCAAAAATTTTGGAATTAACTAAATCAAGTCTTATTTTCTTGTTTATTCACCATACCGTTGAGAATAAGATAGTTAAAATATGAGCAAAGTCTAATTGTCCGACTATATTTTTATTGATATTTTTTTGTGAAAGATATTGAGACCATTGACATGTTTGAATTGTCGTGTTTATAAATTATATTGATTTTTTTTTTTGTTTGTTAAAATTATTATATTTTATGTATGTGTGTTCTAACAATAATTTGATATCTTGAAGAACAAAGAACTTCATCAACCAAGTACACAATACACATTCAATATCATTCTCTCTTAAAAATTACCAATCTATTGATCATATAAACGGATTCAAAAGTTACAAGAACCATCTAACTCTTATGAATAACTATTTTTCAAAATTACAAACTATTTTAATCTCCACCATATATTTGGAAATATCTTCAAAATGACAAAAAAAAAAAAATTATCAACTTGTAGCGATCATTCTAAAGAACAAAACATTTACACAAAAGTGTACGACAATTCTATGTAGGCACCCAAAAAAAAATCCCACATGAAGAATTCCAAACGAGTCATCATCATTTTGTAGTGACCAAAAAATTTAGCTCACTCTACTTGGATTTATCCAACTTAGATTGTAAGTATGAGCAACATTATGTGTCAAATAGTATTTAGCAATAAATAATAAAGAAAAAAAAATCAATTTATATCTTTAAACTTTGGAAGTTGTATCACTTCAAAATTTCAAACCAATAATTCATATCAGTTTAAATCTATACAGAGAATTTTAGATAGTGGGCGAAGATTTGAACATTAAATTTTGAACACATTTGACTAATTAATACGTTAATTGACTAATCTATACTTGTGGAAATAAATGGGTTATATGAAGCATTATTACTACGTTGAAATTTTACCTCTCTTATTTTGATCCTTTGCACCATTTTAGAGAAAAATTCACTACGACGAACAACTATCAAAATTTTGGCAAACAGGACTTTTGATGGAATTGCCATTTAACAAACGGAAGCAATCAGGATCTAAGCACTCTAACTATATTAATTTAAGATCTAAAGCATGCAAGTTCAAGAGTATTTAGGGTTTCAAGAGAATGCCTTTATAGAATCCACGAAATACTCCAAATTTAGTTGAAAATCTCCTCTCCAATTACTTGTAGTCGCCACAAGATCTTCTCTACTATTCTTTTGACTTTAGTTTGGATAGTGGAACCCAAATTGAGTAGGAAATTGGATGGAATTTTGGAGTTGAAGAGAAATTGTGCAGAAAAATTAAAACCAGAAGTTTTTCTTTCAAATTGTGATCTTGCATGAACCCTTTTTTCTAAATTAAATCTACTATTTTATATAAAAGTAGCATGAAACTCATTTAAACCCCAATTTTACACACAATTAATCAATATAATAAAATAATTAGGTGTAATTCAATTAGAAATGTGGGATAATCCCACTTTCTAATATTTTACTTCTTTACTTTAATTTAAATTAATTTAAACAAATTAATTTAAAATTCTAAATTTGAATTTCCAAAAATTCAAATTTAATTAATTAATTAATTAATTTAATATCTAATATTAAATTAATAAAACACCTAATTCAAATATGATCACTATTCATATATATAATATTTAAATCATATTGAAATATTTTTAAGTCTCCAAATTTATTTAATTCGAAAATTAAATGTTAACTATATCATATATAATAATCCAAAACCTAAACCAATTTTGAACATTTCAAATTCTCTCAACACACTATTCTAAGATTTTCCATTTACGAGCTAGTAGAGGGACCTAATGGACCTATGAATCATGAGCTCCAACAATCGAAGATTAACCAGCTAAACTCTTTTAACCGAATTAACCAACATTTGTCAACTACCGGGTCACTCCACTAAAACCTAATAATTGAACTCATCTGACTTAACCATGATCATTAAGTCAATCCTTCACAGATTGTTCGTATTCACAACTAGGTCAAAATTACCGTTTTACTTTTGTAATACATCTACAAGTGGTCTATGGTCCTACTAATAAACTGAGTCTCTCTCAGTCATAGTGAGGGTGGGGCCTTTTGTTGAAGACTAGAAGTCAGTACTTAAGGGAACAACCTATCTATTATCCCTGAAAGCGAGTAGGAGTGAATTTCATTTTGCAAGAATATGTCCCCAACTATCTACCTATTGTTTACCTCTAAAATGGGAGGCTTATTGAGTGGCGATGTTGAGCCACTCTCATCCATACAGACTAAAGGATAATCGCGAATAAATATGTGTTCATAGTTAGCTCAAGATTGAGATTAAGTTACCTTAGGTCATCGAGTTAAAATAATCAATTTTGTTATAAAAAAAAAAAAAGTGACTCTTTCGTGGCTCAGTCTTATGCAAACATCTTTTGCATAGGATACACCCACTCGCATGTCTCTACACGAATAATTTTTGGATCACATCGTTTGTATCATTTACAAAGTGAACTGCATCTATAGTGTCAACAGGATGAGATACTCAATCTTATTCTTATACTTATTGACTGTTTTTGCTATATACTCAAACATGATCTTCTATTATGTCTCTACATAAAGATTAAGTATTCATGTTATAGTCAAGGGTCCGTTAGTTTATTGAACTTAGGCTACAAGTGCAATTTATATGTTCAATAACAACTTTATTGAATAAACCTTAGTAACAACTTTATTGCAAATAGAATATGTTTAAAGATTACAAATTACGAGTTTTAGCACATATAACCCAACAACTTCATCATCCAGAAAGATGGACGGCACTCCAAACCAAACAATACCTTTCAGGGATTGAGACATAAAGGTGCGACAAAGTCCTTGGTGGTTGAGTCTCTCGATATTGAGTCGACCTCGCTCCAAGCAAGCATCGAAGGAATTAATCCAATGTTGGTCCAGGTAGGAAGAAAGGAAATTTCATACTAACTTCATTTAATGCTTGTCACGTTATCTTGCTTTTAGAAATAGTGTAAAAACCACTAATATTAAACTATATATATTTATTCTTGGTGCAGGATACTCGCACATTATTCTTCGTCGATGTGGGCTTTTTTTCGGCCCACTTCTCTGGTCTAGTTTCATTCTTCAAGCTGACCTATGTGAGAGTCACTCACACCGGTGTGGTATCAAGTCTATGGTGCCTAAGCTAGTATAGGGAATGTATAGTTCAGATAAGCATAAAAAGAGTAAGGTCAATGCTCTCTTTTGAAGTTTACTTACTTCTTTCACTTATGGGTTGTTGAATGAGGCTATTTATACATCCTTCCTATGATACTTGCCTCAAGTTACATGTAATGTCGGCGTTGAGGTTGCATGGTGCCAAGATTGAACTTGGCTAGGTTATTTCCTAATTCGTATATATTCTTCAGCTCGGCTAGACTGCCCGAAACTCGAAGTTCTTCCTTTAAAGATGCATGTTTTCTCATATTGTCTCTCATTCTTTAGGTTTGGACCCGTTTGTGAACTTTGAGTCTTGCTTTAGCAACTCTGAAAATACTAGTGTGAACAAAAGTTAGTACTTTGTTTTATTTACTAAAAAGAATTTCCACCAGTCTTACTTTTCACCAAATGTAAAGTTGAAATTACAAGGTTTCTTGTGTTTGGTGATTTGATTGCAATAAATCCGCCACCTCATTGAATAACCATATCTCCTCAAAGGGCCCACCCCCACGTTCTAACTTTTTTTTTTCCCTCACGGTCCTTGGATTTATTATTACTTTGAAATTTTCAGTTTTTTTTTCCTATCCCCATTTGAAAAAAAATTTGTTATTTTGTCCCCAATTAACTACCAAATTTCAAAATCCTTCTGTCTTTTGTACTTTCTTTTAAACCTTTTATTGTTTATAATATATTTTTTGCTTCTTTGGTTTGCCCTCTAGCTTTCATGTGTGGTTCTTTTTGTTAGATTTGAATTTGTTGCATCAATTCTCCAAGTATTTGTAGTGAATTTATTATTTTGTCTCCTTTCATTTTAATATGTTTTTTTAAGTTCAATTATACGAATAGTGGATTTAAGCCTTTAACGTATTAATCAGTTTTTTCTTTAACAATGTGGGTAAAGAAATCGAACCTTTGATCTCAAAATTTGTAGTTAAACTATGCTTCAATGGGTCTTTTGTTTGTGTTATTACCTTAATTTCTCATTAGTAATGGAGCACTTTAAAAACCCTAATAGTTAATTATTAATCAAATGAATAAATAAAGTATATCTCCATAATGTAGGTTTTTTTATTAATAAATATATTAAAAATCATTAATTGCAAAAAATAGAATAAATTATGCTTAAATACTATTTTGGCCTCTATACTTTGAAATTTGTTTGATTTTAGTCACTCTACTTTCAATTCCAATTTAAATCTCTATACTTTTAATAAATCTTAAATTTGATCTCGAATACTAGTTTATTGTTGGTTTTCTTTAAAAAAAAATGTTGTCTATAACATTTTTACTATATTTTATTTTCTTGCATAAAAATAAATTTTAAATTTGGTCCCGAATACAAGTTTATTGTTGGTTTTTTTAAAAAAAAAAACTTTTTAGTATCTATAGCATTTTTTCTATAAATTTTGAAAATATATTCACTTTTTTTTTCATGAAAATTATTATAATTATTTAATTAATTTTAGTAAAAATTAACTTTGAGGAATTAAATTTAAGATTTATTGAGGATATGGAGCTAAAATTGAACTATTAAAAGTATAGAAACTAAAATTGAACTAACTTCAAAATATGGGACCAATAACCCATAAATTAATAAACGAAATTAAACTTGTTGTATTTTTTAAATAATAATTATAATAATTGGGAGTAGAATTATGAAAAAGAAAGCAAGGAAGAGTAAGGGCAAGGTTGGTATTAAGGGAAAAAAAACGCCTCCAACTACTAACGGGAAACAGAATATTCCGTTGTGAAAGCACATGCAGAAGGAGCCAAACTAAAAAAACTCCCCCCGTGAACCCCGAATTACCCCCACTTCTAATTTTTTATCACGTTTATGTCCCTACCTCTCTACCGCATATCTCGCCCATCACAACATCCCTTCCTTTTTTTTGTTTTTATCCATTTATTTTATGAAATATGTGAATAATTAAGAGGTCTGTAATTCGAATCTTCACTCTATTACAAAAATGATCTATCTTTTGATTCTTTGAAATTATTTTTGAAAGAGTAATATTCAATGATGCAACCACCCATCTCAATGGATCTACTTCAATTATAAAGAAAATGTTACTACTAAAGTATATTTTTTAAAAGAATAATAATGATAAATTTGACACGTGACAACTTATGATTGTACACTTGATAGACTACATAAAGATGAATGCAATCCAATATGCGCGTAGGACATATCTTTCAATTTCAACCATTAAAGGAGCGTTTGAGTCTCAAGTTGCCTTAGATGAGTGAACTATAGCCTTCAGTCTCCCATTATAATAGTCGAAGTTTCCAATTATTATAACTCATACTTAGTTACCATAGAACTCATTTTGTAACCGTTCTCTCTCATTTTGTAATTTGATTAAAATGGTTTAACACAGTCTATTATAATTTCGACTAAAATTACACTCAAATATAGATTATGCACATCAAACACTGACTATAATAATCGACTTAGTGGTCCCAGGTTCAAATAATGTCATTCTTAGTGTGGTTGAACTAAGAAAATGGGTAGATAAAGAAAAGTTAAAAAAAAAAAATGAAATCTCCCCCATCAGCGGCGAGGAATGGTACATTCGTACGGTGGGTATTTTTCGAGGTTTGTTTGTTCACTGAGAAAGTGTGGCAAAAAATTAATCTCTCTGTTCCGGCGCCGCCGTCGCCATCCCTAATTCAAACTTCAAACACATCCTTCCTTATCAGATTTCATACCAAGATTCCCTAATTCAATCAACATTTTCCCACAAAACCCACTAACTTTCTCGGAATCCAAACAGAAATTACAGAGGAATATAGAAATTCCGATTTGATTTCAGTATTTTCACAGTCCAATTCAATCCATGGAGTATCAAATTCATCCTTCCAAAAAAGAAAAACAAAAAGGCAAAATCAAAATCTCGTATCGTCTTCTCCGAAGGAAGGGTGTTTTATATTTACATCAAAACCAAGAAGACGATCCATCCATCCATCCATCCATCGATGTCTACAAAGAAAAGGAAAAATTAAAAACAGAAAAAGGGTAATTCACGACTGCCCTAGAGGAAATCGCCGGAGAGAGAAGAAAGAAGATCGTTGAGATCACGTGAGTCGTGGTCACCGATTCTGATAGCTTCAAGTACTCGTTCGAAAACCAGCACGTGACAGGGGATTCGAAGAACTCCTTTCTGTTCATAACCGTACTCTTGAGCCGATTTCTCGAGTAAAGTTACGAAAACCGGGTGGTTGAGTAACTCGGCGCTGACGGCGAACCGTTCCATCTCGTCGCCGACGTAGACCGGGACGTGGCCTTGAGGAACCGGAACGGCACCTTCCGATCTGGAGCGACGGAATTTGTTAGCGGCGGCGGCGCGGAAGGAGTGAGCACGGCCGGGGCGTTGGGCGGCGACGGCGTCGGTGGGGCGGAGGAGGCAGTAGTGGGATTGGGAGGAGTCGGCGACACGGGAGAGACGGCGGATGAGCTGCTTCATAACGGAAAATGTTGGAAGAGAGAAAGAGGAATTTGGGGGTTTGTGAAACAGAGGGAGGGAAGGGAATGAGTATATAAAGTGAGAGAATGGGGAAATTTTTTTATTTTTATTTTTATTTTAAATCAAATTGGAAAAAAAAATATTAATAATGAAATTATGATGATGAAATAGGAAGGGAAGGTTGAGAGACTTTGTGAGAGGTACAGGTAAAGCGTACTTTCAAGGTACAAACCAAGTCCCTTCTTTCTTCTTCACCCACTTTTTCATATATTTTTTTTTAATTAATTTTTTCTAACCCACTTTTTATTTAACCAATTTTGCATTCGGAGATTCAAATATCTCATCTTTGTAGTCGAGTTTAATTTATCTTTTTCATTAATTTATTTTTATAACATTTATAGGATTTGTTTTTTCAGATTTTTGTAGTTTCTTTGTTTTGAAAGGTTAAATTTTTAAGTCCGATTTAGTAATAACCTCGTTTTTCATTTTTTATTTTTTAAAAATTAAATCTATTTTTTCTCCAATTTTTACGATGATTTACATCTTTGTTAAGTATAATAGTTGAATTCTTAGTCAAATTCTAAAAACAAAAACAAGTTTTTAAAAGCTATTTTTTTTAGTTTTCAGAATTTGGCTAAGTTTTTGTGAATATTAGTAAAAAGAAGATAATAAAAGAATAAATTTGGAGATAAAAGTAGTATCTATAGGTTTAAATTTTAAAAACAAAAACCAAAAACCAAAAACCAAAAATTAAATTGGTTACTAAATGACGTCTTAATCATTTAAATTTTGGGTTTGATTTCAATTCAGTCTTTAGACTTCAAAATATTATAATTTATGCCTGACATTTTGAAAATTTTGGATTTTGAAAATATTGCAAACAATATCTTCTTTCCAATTACAGGCTAATATCCAAAAATTGATATCTAGTCCTAAGTATATAGGAAAATTTATAAATAATTAATTTTGGCACATAACTTTTTGTATAGCATCTACGTGGATGGGATCGAACTTCTAATATCTCAATCATCATTTAGCTAAACTTATTTGGACAGTTTTCATAAAGATTTAAAGCATAATCTAACTCGTTGAAGAAGTATATCTTCACAATAAAAGTGAAAGATCCAATTTATTTCCAACTGTTTGAGTTTAAAATAAAAATTTAAACACACATGTTTACCATGCTAAAATGGATTATTCATAATCTAGGGTGGGAGCATGAGTAGGAATGACATTTTGAATCTACGAAAAGAAAAAATTAATTAACCATCATTAAGTAACTCATATTGTCAAACTTATAGTTATGGCCTATGCCCTCGACCAACGGTCAAATTTAGGGTAAAAATATTTCTAAATTTTAGAGTTGCATCACTTAAAACTTCGAACCAAAAGATATACCATCGCTATTTTGCATGTGTATAATTCTAATATAAATGCAAGATTAACATGATATTCAAAATAAATTCTCGAATCAAATGAATACTAATAAATTTTTTATTTATTAGTATGAGTAGTTTTTATCTCCTGTATTCCTCTATTGTTTTTTTACTTATTTAGGAAAAAAGTTACCTGACAATTTTTATGGTGATTGCGAAGTTATATTTTATACTAATTGAACTATGTTAATTTGTTAGTGATTAAATTTTTATGATTATTAGTCTAGATTTTTAATTGATACAACACTCAAAATTTAAGAATATGATTTTGTTTGTACTGCAGATTATAGGCTAGAGCCATTTTTTTCTTTGTGAGAATATGTTTGTTTAGCCTTTATCCTTAAAACTTTTCACCTTGTATTTTTATAATATGTGGGATCAGAGAATCGAACCTCAGACCAAGAGATTAAAATCACAAACTCATGTCAATCGAGTTGTGTTCACATTGGAAATATTTTCTTGTCCTTCTAATTATTTTTATTAGATATAAAATTAAAATTTGTGCTTAAGAACTAAATTTAGAATTTAGTTTTAACCTAAGTAGTATTTTTTATCTAACTTTTTTTAGAACACATATTTTGTAATTAAAACCTATAGGAATTTTGATAGCTTGTAGAAATACAAGCTATTGTAGCCTTTTACTTAGAATTATGAGAGTTGATGAGCAAAATATGCATTGAAAATACTAAGAATTCATGTGGAAAAGTGAGCTTGCGTCAATTAGCACCGAAAATTCCCACTAACCCTATATCATATGTTATTCTACGTAAAAAATCTATTTATGTAGCTATTGCGGGAATTGATTACATGCGTTGATCCTAGACCATCGCAGAGTTGATCGCATGTGTTAATCTTCATTAAGACCAATTTGTCGCATGGAATGCTGCAACTACATGAACGAAGGTCGATCACAAGGTGGGTGGAATGCGTTGATACTTCAGAAGAAACAATCATGAACGCATACCTTGGGAGTATCAAAGAGATAGGATGATGTTGCCATTTCACATACCGCGTCAGAAAGGGCAGTGATTTAGATTTGGATTACCAATGCTGTCAGGCGTTTGAGCTCTATAAATAGAGCATTAGAGTCAAAATTCAAAGCATCTGAGTCTCTGCCTTGGGCAGATTCTTGTGATCACAGATGAGAGCGTGAGCAATACATTCTTTGAGAGTTCTTCATTCCCTCAACACTTTCCGAGTGACGACCGGAACTTCACCAGAGATAGAGCTCAAGAGAGACTACTCCACCGCCCATCTATGACACCACCAGTAGCCTTGACATACATCTGATGGAAGCAAGAGATTGTCTTCATCTAGCCCTCCACCTCTCTTCTTATCTTTGTATTGTATTACATTTTGGCTTAAGACATTAATACATTTTCTAATTAATACATCTCTTTAGTTCCTTCAACACCATTTTCCGCATCTTCTTCTACTTTACCATCTTTTACCTTCATCACAATTAGTTAAGTGTTGACTATAAGAGTTATTGCATACGCAACCATGCAGCATAGAGATATGATGTATGGAGCAACCTACCGAAAGGTGTGCGTTGTGCGAATATAGTGAGTCAATCTCTTTTGCTTAGTGCGAGGCTATCACAATGCTTGTCTATGAGCTGAGTGGCTATAACCAACTACCCGAGAAGGTAAGTAGTGGAACTCACTAAGCAAAATAAGCAATGTTCTTAGAGATAGGAATAATCTTATGCTCAACGCAACCATACGTTATAGAGATATAAGCATATAGCTAACCACCGAGAGGTGTGCGATGTGTTAGTGCGGCGAGTTGGGATTACCCTTGCGACCAAGCTTAATGATGTGGTAAATTTATTCCCTCCACAATTCTTTTTCTCCATGCACCTTATTACTTGTTAACAGTTGTCGTATCTCTACCAATTCTCATAGTCAAACTTCTATTATTCAATCTGTTTAGCTAGGAGTAAGAGTAGCGCATAGTCCATTAACTTCTTTCTTTTTACTTTTATTCATCACCTCAAACGTATTACTTCACAAACATCACTTAGTTACAAGTCCTTGTGTTCGACCTCGGATCATCCCGAGAAACTTGCGTTCTCGTTAAACTAGGCGATAGAGCAAGGAAACTTGTGACAGGAACACATGGTTCGCATACATGATTAACGCATAATGCATATTCTTCAATTCAACGCATGACCATCACCACATAGAAATGAACACATATAAAAAGAGGTTACATTTTACTCTCATCAAATTCCAAAAGGTAATATATAATATTATAAGATCAATTAAATCACCACCTAAGCTTTTATCGGGAACGTTTAAAGTTTTTGATGTAAGCTTGACTAATTAACTATATATATATATATATATAAGAAAAACCTGATTTATTTTTACCACACACGCACCCACGCCGAAAATTATTATTTATATTAATTAAGTAATTAATCTTAGCGTAAGGATTGGACCTTCTTTTTATTAATTATTAATTAAGAGTAAAGTATCAATTAAATGCTATCGTTTGCAGCCACGTCGACGTCCAACAAATTTTCCTATTTTTATGGTCAATATATTTAGCTTTTTTTGTAATTATATAACTTATAAGTAGAGTTATCAACATATTATTTTGAAAATTATTTTCAATTAATAAAGTAATCGTAAGATCTTCTACATGTGAATTTCTTCCAAATTTCTTTGAAAAGAGAATTTATTAATATGTGACATGATAATATTAATTAAAAAAAAAAAACTTGAATATTCTACCCTATCTAATTTTTAAAATATATAAATATAACGACCAACTAAGTCAGCGATATGTAAAATAAGGAAATTTTAATGACCTTTTCATTTACTTATGACATTCTAGTTTGCGTCTTGAATGAGATTATATGATAGGAAAATTTGAGAATAAAATCAATTATATGTTGAATATTGCAAAGAAAGCGATAAGTAATAGTGAAATATAATTGGTTATTTATACTAAGAATGGTACGTGCCGGCCATAAATGAAATGTCCTTTTTTTTTCTTCTTATTCTTTAATTTGATTGTAAGAAGGAAACATTTAAATCACTATTTGTAAGGAATAGTCTTAAGGTTTTTGTGTTTTGGAAGGAGACAGCCCCACTAAGGTTGTCGTTTTCGTTAAAATCTTATTTTGAATTTCTTTTTAATACGTCCATTTGGCAGACTTTTAAACGCAAAATAAATAAATAAATGTATTAATATTAATATAACATATAATAATATATAAAATAAAACAAAGGTTTGGGGGAGGCCCGGCCAAGAGCGGCGGACCCCGGTGGCGCAATTTCCGATTTAGTGATTGGCTTATATTGTTTATCAGTTTAATATGCTATTTGTTTGTACTTTTTTTCTAATGATCAAATTTTTAACTTTAGAATAGTGGACAAGAAATATTAGTTCATTGTAAATAATTATTTCTTCATCCCTGTTAGTAATATCAAATCTTTTTATTGTAAGGGTGTGTTTAAAATTTAAGATAAAAGGGAAAAAAAAAAAAAAGACATAAATGATTGGACCAAAATCAATGTTTTGAATCAAAATAGGCATAAGTTAACTCATATAATTTGTACAAACGACCTTAAGGTCAGGTTCGATTCTCCCCACCTTACATATTACCAAAAAAATACTTCGAAAATATATTGATTTTAATACATAAAGGTAGCAAAACAAATAAAATGTAGCACATTAAAATAATTGAATAAATTATAAGTTTTTTAGTCAAAGAGAGTTTGATTCAATGATATTGACATCCGCTTTGTCTTTAAAGGTCGGAGGTTCAATCTCTCACTCATGTAATTGTTACACTAAAAAAAATGTAAGTTTTCTATGAGATGGGAGATCGAACTTTTGACCTTTAAAGAATAAGGTTGTGTCAAGCTTACTTTGAAGATTCAAGTCCGTATTTGTGTCTATTGGATAGTATTGGTTGTTTAAAAGGTTTGAGCACTTACTAGACTAAATATTTATGGTCCAATTAGATATAAAATTTAAATTCTATTTTATGTTTAAGTTGGTTTAAGATAAAAAATCATAGACTAAATTTGTAATTTAATCGAAATAAAAACTCGACCCCACGAGGATGGACAATTTTTTAAAAAAAAAAAAAAAAATTATAAAGATAGAATGGACAAAAGCTTAAAAGCACGAGAACCGAATAACATATTTTAATTTAATTTGATAATTTATAATATGTATTATTAAATTAGGAGAATTATAGTTATTTCCGTAGCGCATTTCAGTACAGTTCCGTGACTCCGATTGCCTCTTTTAACGCATTCCCAATCTTTATAGTTTTTATATAATTCGTTACTTCACCACCTTGCTCGTAGGCGCGTGATTTACACGCTACAATGGACATGTAGTCGTGAGCTTCAGACGAGATTTAGGATGTGGAGCCAGCAAGGCGTAGTGACATGTCGGCCGAGATTGGAATGGAAGTGATATTTCATGTTCCTCTTTAATTTTTTTTTTATTCTTGAAAAAATAAATAAAAAGGTTGGTGGTTATTATAGGTGATGAAGGGCCGAAAGTGTGAGTTTCTTTTTTTTGGGGGGTGGGGGGACAAATAACAAAGCAGACATTTGTATTGTCTTGTTTTTTTTTACGCTAATTTTATGTGCTCCTATGAAATGAATCATTTCATAGGCAACTTGTTAAAGTTCTCAACTTGTACACCTCTCAATTATTGTCAAATACTTGTATAAAGTAAGCATTTTATTGAGATTGCCTAAGTAATATTGAAACTCAAGAGAAATTGAAAGACAAACATGAAGAAACGTGTGCTCCCAAAGATAAAAGTTTGAGACTTTCTTAAATCACTAATTGACTCAAAAATTTATATTGATGGGTGAATGTAAATTTAATTATTTTAGAGTTTTAGAATAAACCATCATCATGCTATAAATTTATTTTGTGATAATCAATCGACATTATACACTGCTCAAAATCCATTTTTTCATGAACGCACAAAACACATTGAGGTAGACTGTAATTGTGTTTGTGATGTAATTCAGAATACCATCGTTTTTACACGTCATGTTTCTACTAATGTGCAACTTGCAAATATCTTTACGAAAGCTTTAGGAAAACAACAATTTCTTTATCTTCTTCACAAGTTGGGCATTTGTGATCCTCGTGCTCCAACCTGAAGGAGGGTATTGGGAAATATATTCCGTACATGATTTGTAAATATATTTCTATGCATGTTTTGTAATTATTTTTCGTTTAAGTCTTTTATGATGTATTTTGATTTTAATCTATTATTAGATTGTACATATTGATTTGATTCTAAATGAAAAGGTAAGGAAAGCTTTCTTGACAAACTCAAATTTCTGGGCTAACCAACCAAGCTAGTAAATATATACCAATCAAGAAATAAACAACTCAGTTATGCATCATGAAACTACTTTAATATTGCAAAAGTTTAATGTAACCATAGACGACTGTCAAAAAGGGTGTATTATATAAATGTTCTTATTTAAAGACTCTAAAATGTAGATGGTAACTAATCTTCAAATGAGAGCTCTTATCTTATTTTTGTGTGCTTAGTTGAACTATACACTCAACGTACAAACTAATGCATCAGAGTGTAGTAAGTTTGGCACCACACCAGTGTAAGGATCTTTCACGTATGTCAACTCATAAAGTATTAAGCGTGAAACTAAATAAACTCTCATATCTTTATTAATGAAATCAACCATATATATAGACAAAGCATACCTGAGACAAAATAACTAATTAATCTATTAGAAATCAAGATCAAATAAGAAGAAGTAGATTAGAAGTCAAGTCCACAAGAGGCTCCGACGACAACAAACGCATGAGAGATCCCATTCTTGTTGTCCTAAAAAAAATTACAAGATTGTTTTTGGATATTTTATCTTGGGAATGGTTCGCTAGTTTATATTTTGAGAAGAAAATTTATTGCTAAAATAATCTTATTGCGTTGTTTCAATTTAAATAAATAAATCAGAAAAAAGTTTAAATCAATTATGAATAAGATCCACAAACTAAATTAAAAATAAATTGGGTGAATTGCGTCTCAACATAGTGGAAGTAATTAAATAGTTATAGTTAGCAAATTATCTAGATTATTAGAAAAACTAATTTGAAACTTTACTATTAATTAAATTTTGTATTCCTTAAAATAAAATAATTAATAAATAGATTTTGCAAATCAACTCAATTAAAAAGTTGTTTGACTAAAATTAATATATAACCAATTTTACACAACATTAAAAACTTTTTTTTTTTAATAAAATACATTTTCGTCTCTAAATTTCAAACTTATATTTTCACTCGATATTCACTTCCAACTATTGATTTCAATATTTATTAATTAATTTAAAATAATCAAATAATTACTTTTTACAATTTTTCCATTACTATTAGAATTAATTTTAAAAAAATCACATCATAATTTTTTAAAATTAATTAAATAAAAAATTAACGTCAAATAGCAAAGTGATTATATTACTCAAGAGACAAAATATAAAATTGAAACCTAAAGACTAAAGGAAATTTAAAGGTAAAAATGTAGCATTCTAAAAAAACTTACAAATCAAATGGAAATTAAACTTAACATTTTGAAACTTAAAATACCAAATAAAAACTAGACTCACAATTTAGGTACTAATAATTTTTTTTAATTATTATTCTTTTTATAACCTTCAAAATCAACATCAAAATGCACCAACACAATGAAGGTATCTTTTCTAGACTATACAATAAAACAAAAATATATCAAAAATGCAAAAATCATGTGCTTTTTTTTTCTCTCTTTTTTGAGAAAGTCGTATGAAAATGATTAACAACCTTTTTGAAGTAGCCGAAATTTCTTGACCGTAGGATCAGCGGATCAGAAAAAGCAAGATAACAAAAGGAAAAAAGAAAAATAAAATAAAGAGAAAATGTTTAAAAATATAAAAATAATGAAAACTATTTAAACAAAATAGTAAAATTTTATTTTTATTTTTATTTTTTTACTATTTCTATAAATAGTTTGATCTTTTTTTATATATAAAAAAATTTCTCTAAAATACAACTAAAATATTAATTGAATTAGTTGAGGAAATATAAAAGAAAATATAGTGATTGGTTCCTGATTCAAAGGAAGAATGTTCAAAATAACAAAAATTCCAACACCGGGAGTAGAAAATTTTGATAAATTATAATTTTTGTTGATTTAAGATTTAGATTCGTTGTTTACTCGTGAAATTTCCAGCTGGCTTCTCATTATTTATTTTAAAATTTAATATTTCTACAAATTAATTGATATTTCAAAAATAAATAAATACCTCAATTTTTTTAAAATATCCCAACCTCCCTATCAAAAGAAAAGACCTAGGAAATTGACAGCCACGTGGTCATGGGTAGTTTAGTCCAATTTTTTCAATTATTTAAATTTTGGCTCGGTTTACTTATTAAGAATTGAAATGAGATAAAATTAAGCCTAACAAAATATTATTCATTTTGCTAACAATAACATAACTCAACTGGTATAGTGTTCATACTATCAACCTCGTAATGTTATAATTTTTATTAAAAAAAATGTTATGTATGGAAAGAGAATATAATGTCTGGGAATGTATTGTATTTTTTATGTAATCATAAAGTATAAAATTAATAAAAAAAATTATTTCAATAATTAATTTTTGTTTGTTAATTTATTTTTATTACCTTAAGTTATTAAATTAATTGTAAGTCAATAAAATTTAATAAAATTTACCAACTCACCCTCCAATTTAATATATTTATTATCAATTAAATTTTTTATATTGCACATTATTTAAAAAAAATATTGATAATTAATTTAAATATCTATTTTATTTCTTTTCCTTTTTTTTTTTTTTGTATTTTTGTTAACTAAAAAGCCAATTAGCTAATTGTTTAATGTCAATTATAGACCTTATATATATACAAAAGAAGTTGGTATAAACGGATTGATTTTAAGTCATCAAACAATGTTTTTAATTTTAAAAAGTAATTATAATTATAGATTAAAACTAGAATTATAAGTATACAAAGATTGTTTAATTGAAAAAATAACTTATTTTATTATTATTAATTAATTAATTAATATTTTTTTAAAGACTAATTAATAATTTTAATAAATAATTTATGATGTTAATATATATTACCAATAAAAAGAGATTTAAGCAAATATAATTATGGTTATTCATATTTTAAAAAAATATATGGTTTTTCATATTAATTCATAATAATAGAATAAATTGTTATATTAACATCAATTATTAATAAAATTAATAATACAGGCCAATTTTAAATTTAATTTAAACATATTTATAAAATTTAAGTAAACGAATCAATATTAACAAAGAAGAAAAAAAAAAGTAAAAAGATAAAAAGTAAGAAAGAAAAAAAGATCATTGTAAATGGAGAAAACCTACCTATTTGGGTGGTTATGAAAAACATTCATGGATGAGAATATGGAATGTCTTGAAATAAGATATTTTTATTCTAATGTTGAAAACTTGTACCAAACATGATGATAAAATATCATTTCCATTCCGGCCTCTTATTTTGATGAACCAAACAGACCAAAAAAGATTTTCAATACACCCTTAAATTTTCATCATAAGATTGATATTTTCATTTAAGTTTCCGTAATTGTTAAACTAAAATAAAGCTATATTATGAATTATGTTGAGTGTATTATTTAAGATTTGTATGATGTGCACGTTCATTTTAAGTACTTTAAATGAAAGTTATTTCAACCATATTTATTAATATAATAGTTGAACTAACCTAGCTAACTACATGATCTATAAGACACAAAGTTAAAAGTTCACTAACTTATTAAAAATGTAAAACTATAAATATTAAGACCTCGTCTAGTTTTTTGTATTTTTTTAAAAGAAAAAATTAAACTTAAAAACAATAATCACATCTATATGTATATTAGTTTTGTTATTTACTTTTGAACTAATGTTTTCAAATATAACAAAGTTAGGATTTTAAAAATAAAGTAGTTTTGAAAATTTGTTTTCGTTATTAGAATTTGATAAATTAAGAATTCAAGTGTTTTTTTAAGAAAATGTGAGAACCATAATATAAAAAATTAGGGAAAAAATCAATATTAAAATAAAAAAGATAGAAAACTAAAAACAAAATCATTACAATTGAATCATGAATAAACATAAATTGCAAATTTACCTTAGTGGCATGTCAGGTAAAGTGATTTTCCTTGATCACGTGTTAGCATCAACAAAACTTATAAATTTCATATATTTTTTTTTAGTCAACAACTGCAGAGTGAAGGATTGAAGCTCCAACTTCTAAGGATGAAACACATGCCAACAACAAAAACAAAAACAAAATAACAAAGTTGAAAACCATTGAAAAAAATATTATAAAAAAACAAGTACAAATTTGAAAAACCAAAATAGCTATCAAATAGAGCTTTTAAAAAATAAAAATACAATTTATTTTTTTTATTTCTTGTTTAAAAAATGTCAGAGCAATCTTTATCTTCAAGTTAAAGATTCAAACACTATCATTTTCACATTGAAAATATGACTAGAGTCTCATGTTATTAGGTATAAGGAGATGGTCATGAGTATATATACTAAGATAACTATCTCCACTAATATAAAATCGTTTTGAGGTGAAACAACAAAGTCATAAAAATTTACGTTAAAAATGAACATTACTATATTATTACAAAGATATTTAAATGGGGGTTGTCCTTTCCTTAACATTCTATTGTCGGTTTGAACTAAGAAAAACATAATTCTAAATATCTTTAACACATTATGAAGACTAAAAACTTGACAAGAAGAACGCGTCTTGAAAAATAAGTTTTTCTTCTTCTTTTTTTCTTTTTTTCTTTTTAGTAGTAAGAATATTTCAAATAACATTTTAAGTTTGACCAGAACAAATGAAGTTAAAAAAAAAAAAAAAAAAAAAAAAAAAAAAAAAAAAGGACACCCTAATTTCAACAACATCGTAATGTGTGATGTTAGGTTTCTTTTCGTGTTACTATAAAGTCAATTAAAATAAAACTTGATTAGAAATTTATACGCAGGCTTTGTTTGGTAGAAGCAAAGACATAAATTATTTTCAATTATTTTCCCAATTTGATACATTACATTAATACATTTATTATTATTTGTCACTTGTCGTTTGGTTCTAGAAACAAGATGAAAAAAAATTAATTTTAAATTATGTTTGAATTTACCATCATTTTTATATTTTTGAATTTGGTTCATTATGGTCTATCTACTTTTAAATTATTGATTTTGAACCATATACTTTCAATTTTTGTTCATTTTGATACTTATACTTTTAACTTTGGTTCATTTCGAATTTTGTACTTTTAAAAAATGATTATTCTGATTAATTATTTTCTTTTTTATGGAATCTAAATGGTTATTTTTTAAAAGCTCAGTGACCAAAATGAACCAAAGTTGAAATTACAATGATCAAAATGAACATTTTAAAAGTATCGATACCAAAATGAACCAAAATCAAAAGTATTTAAACTAAAATGAACATTTTAAAAATATATGAACCGAAATGAACTAAAAGTAATAGTATAGGGAAAAAATAATATTTAAAAAATGAAGTGACCGAAATGAGGGACAGGTGGCAGCAAGAGGGGTGATTGAATAATAATATATGGTTTAGAAGATAAGGATACAAAATAAAATAATTACTATTATTCACTCCAACCGTGGTACGATACACCCAATAATGTCAAACTACTTAACACGCCATTTAATTTCAAAACCAACCACATCAAATAAATAAATTCATCCCTGTCATATTAAAAATCAAAATAATATTGTTTATTTTTATTTACGACAAATATCAATTTATATCTATGAATTTTTTAAGTTGTATCAATTTAAATCCTAAATTAATAATTGTATAAATTTAAATCCTGAACTTTAGAGATTGTATCAATTTAAATATTGGATTTTTATAAATGTATCGATTTAAACCCTAATTTTTCATAAATATATCAATTTAAATTCTGAACTTTCATAAGTTTTTTCAAAGAAAGCCATATGGAAGTTTAAATTGATACAACTGTGAAAGTTTAGGATTTAAATTGATACAATAATAAAAAATTTACGATAAATTAATATAATTATTAGTATGGAGTTTAAATTTATGTAAACTTAAAAAGTTCAAATTTTAAATTGATATAATTATTATTTTATAGGTTTAAATTAATACAATTCCAAAATTTAGGAGTATAAATTTAATATTATCAAACATGTTTATATATTTTTTTTTTCTAAGAGAAAAAAATAAGGTACAATTTACCAAACATCATTCTATTTTTTATAGAAAAAAACAAGAACAAGAAACAAGAAATTGAAACGTCACGAAAACGTACCTTTTTTGCCTCATGAAGTTGTCAGGTTACATTCATTTATTTTAATCGTACGTCAAGCTTATCTTTCTAGATTCATCTTTCACACACAGACACATACATTTCATTTATACTTCTTATATGACAACATTCAAATATAGATTTTCTCGATATTTCAGTTTTTTTATTTTTTGTTCAATAGAAACATAAGCAACCAAATACTATTGAGTGTGTGTGAATCTATTAGGTTATATTCATTAATTTTTACATCAAAATTTGGTACCAACTATAAATTTATAATGTTATTGAGGAAATGAACAATCACTCTGCACAATAAAGAAAACCTCACATTGATGTGGTGCTTTGTAGATATGTTGAAAAACATGTTATTGAACAATCAACATACCTTTAATGTCACAAGCATTTTTTGATTATATAGGAAACAAATGTTTTGAAATAGTCACTTGGCTACAATTAATCTTTCAAATAATTAATTTGGTTGTTACTAACTTAATCTAACCATTACGAGTTCAAGCACTCGTAGCTTGATCATATTTTGGCCATCACGGTCAACCCTATTAGTCATTTTCCTTAAGCTAGGGTCAACCTCCATACTAAGGATTATGTTCCTTTTATTACCGACTAAAATGAATCAACCTTCTCAACTTCCATGGTTGATCTTGTGAGTCAACTTTTATAGTTCCTATTAATTCGATGATAGGAATTGATCACTCAACTCTCACGGTTGAGCTTATGAGTTGGCTTCCATACTTAACCAAATAACTCATTTTTTATTGAAACGACCTATTGGATCATCCTTTGTATGGTCATATACTTAGCGATATTTTATTTTACCCAAAACAACTACAAAACATCTCAAACCTAATTTTTCAATCTCATCGTCTCGCAACTTGCACACCGAGCATAAATCTTTTAAAACTTTACCTGCATTCAAAATTTAACATTCCTTAGCAAATATTTATATAGAATTAGAAGTAATAAAAAAAATAATAATAATAAAGGGAGTTGGTGAAGGTGGGGCCCAAAAAAAGAAAAAAATAAAGAAAGATGGTCCATCCGTGATGCCGTACGGTCAAAACGTACAAGAGCAAAAGTACAAGCAAAACGGTCAGACCCCACTCAAAAATCCTGACTCATATTTCCACGCAAACCCCTTTTCCTCTGTTTGGTAACGGTGTTAGATAAGCCAATTATGTGGATAGCTATGTCTTCCATTCGTTTTCGTTTTGGAGATGTTTGGTTGATTGATTTTCCACTTACTCAACCCCCTTTCTCCATCTATTTAATGTTCTAGATAACCATCACTTACTTACATATTTATTCTAAAATTAGTTGGTTAAGGTTTTAGTTTATCAACTAAATTATTTAAGTTAAGTTACTAAAATAAGCATAGTTCGATTCACATCAAGTATGTACTATTCATTTCGAAATTAGAGGTTCGATTCCTCACTCTACATATTGTAAAAAAAAAAGTACGATTTTTCTCATAGTGTGTCGAACTAAAAAAATACGGAGTATTTAGTTTTTCTTGTATGGATGGAATAGAAATTGTTAACTTTGAGTTTGATTCATGTTAAATCTCGTGGAGGATTTGGTGAAATTTTGATTTTTTTTTTAAAAAAACAATTATAGGATAAATTACAAATTTAGCTTATGTGACTTTGGAGAAAGTTAGAATTTAATTCATGTAGTTTTAACCGTTAGAATTTCGTCCTTAATAGTTTGATAAATGATAGGACCCAAACAATATAACAACAACCCACTAGGATCTCTTCAAAAACAATCAACCAAATAATTGTTCTCCAAAATACCACAAATAAATCACTAAATAATCACCAAGCGATCAATCAACAATGGACAACAATAAACCATAAAATTATGGAAGACTAAAAACAAAGAACACACACGACTTATACATGGAATACCTCTTCAATGTAAGAATAAAAAGCACGGGACTTGTGAGGAGTCCACCCTTATCAAGTTCTCTTATTATGATAAAATTGAAGGGAAAAAAAACCCAAATCAGAGAGATAAAAGATTTTCACCAATATTTTCATACATAAAAGATGAGCACTTGAGAGATAAAAAGAATGAAAATTACCCAGTTTTCCAGATTCTGTTTGCCAGCGATTACGGGCAAACTAGAGTTCCAAACAACGATCCAACCATTTAAAACGAACCCTATGTGTCCTGAACAGGTTAACCAAATTTCAGCACAATCCAATGGTTCAAACTCTGACAATCAACAACTTTGTAAATGTTGTCATTGAAAAATGGAAATGTTGTATTTCCTTCAATTTTCTACTTCTTTTCACTCTCTATTTTTTTCTTAGGTCATTCTCATATCACATAAAAGAAAATCTAGGGCTTTCAATATGGGCCAACCTAAAAGATTAGTTCTAATTGGATTCACAAACCTAAAAGAAATTTTTTTAATAAACGACTAGAATTCCTTTTAAATGAAAGATAAAATCTCACTTTTAAGGTAGGTGAATTAAATTTATAATTTAACCTAATTATTTATTCACCTCGTACTTGAAAGAAGAAAAAAATGGTGTAGGTTAAAGGTATGAAATCGACAATGTTTAGTGTCAAATGGGGGTATCAATTCGTTTTGGTTGTAATTAAAATCTTGGGGGAATACTTAAATTCATACCCAAGAAAATGCCTTTGGTTTGAACATTGAGCCAGAAATTTAAAATAAAAATTAAAAAGAATTAAACGCCCTTCTGAGAAATCAAAAGGCAGAATAGATAAGGGAATATATATATATATATATATATATATATATATATATATACTATATAATAAAAATAAATTGGTCCAACCAATCAAAATCAAAGTGTTGAAATTTTTAATGAAGAAGGCCAAATTTTGGGGGAAATATTTTGAAACCCCAAAATGCCCCCACCACAAAAGTCCCCCAACTTATTATTGCTGTTATGCTCTCCATCTATCCCTCCACTTCCCTTTTCAATCACATCATTCCTTTTTCCACTCCATTCTTAATTATCAATTTTTGGTTTAAATACTATACTTGTAAATTATTTTTTTATTTATTTTAATCTATATATTTTCAAAATGTTATTTTAACTTGGTGATTTTCATAATTTTAGTAAGTGGTCATTTTGATCTATTTATTTTTATTTATAAAGGATCATAATGGTCGATTTTTTAAAGTTTGAAGACCAAAATCCAATGTTGAAAATACAATAACCAAAATGAACCATAGTTGAAAGTGTATGGAAGTAACTTTTTAAGATTACACGAACCAAAATGAACTAAAATCAAAAGTACTGGAACCAAAGTACTATTTAAATCTTTTGAGCTAACTCTCTTGCTGGTTTGGCTTCCTCTTCTGATGACTTTTTAAATTGTACTCTCCCTCATTCATAAGAACCTTTTAATGTAGTTTTTGAGGGTGTGTTGTCTGGTTTTTGCCTAAAAAAACAAAAACTAGTTCAGTCATTTTATTTTAAATTTTGTTTCATTTTAGTTTTCCTACTTTCAATTAATTTTTAAAAGTAATCTCTAATTATTAGTTACAACAAAAAAGATTTTCCATGACACAAGAGGTAGATTAAATCAAAAGGGTGAAATTTTTTTGTATTTTAAAAAATGTATGACAATTTTTCAATTTCGTCAATTTATTAAATAGAATCATTATTTCATTAATAATATTATTATTTATTCGATTTCAATAAAATTTAACTTAAAAATAAAAGAATTAGATTTTGACATTGGTAAGTAGAAGGTGGATTTTCAAAAATAAAAAAATAAGGAAAATTATTTACACAAAATAGAAAAATTTTAATGATTGAAATCGATGGAAATTTATCATTGATAGACTCATTGATAGACAAGTCTATCAATATATATATATATATATATATTCTATTTTTATAAATAGTTTGACATTTTTTCTATCCGTGAAAAATTGTCGTACTTTAATCCATACTTCTTTTGATTATGTAACAATTTAGTGTATAATTTAAAAAGTTAAAATTTGTGTTAGTGTTAGAAAATGGAAGTGGAATGATCCTTTTGATTAAAGGTTTAAATGACTAATTAGAAATTAAGGAACGAAAATAAAACAAAATTAAAGTATTTAAAATAACTCTGGAGGTCAAATTAGGCAGAAAGAAAAAAGCATATAAAATTAAAACCATAATCTCATCATTAAAACTTCATTATCATGTCTGACTTGCTTAAAAAGATTGCACTTTAACTAAGCAAATCCAAGCAAGATTTATCTCCTACATATAAAGTAATGATCAATGGAGCTTTCTAAACAAAAAAAATAATAATAAATAAATAAAGTTATTCCCTTTAATTTGTAATTTCAAATATTTTTAATTAATGATGATAATAATAATATTGAGTAGATAAAAGAATAGCATGAGCAAAGTGGAATGACGTTAATAATCCATTTAGAAATCCTCTAATCAAAGCTTATTGCAAATGGCTTTTTACAGTTCAAATTATGTAGTGAGTTTTGAACTTTTTAATCTCTCAAATTTATATATTTAGACTAAAATTGAGTTTAAATTTATCAACCAATCCAAGGATTAAAATTATGAATTTTGTCTCTAAGTTTAAATTTTCTAACCTTTTGATAGCATCGCCCTTTTTTTTTAAAAAAAAAAATATTATTTTCTCTTTTTTTCTTCCTCTTACTTTCAATTCTGCTCACTTCCTCTGGCTCTCTATATTTGGTTTGTTTAGTACATGAAAAATTTTCATTTGTTTCTACCAACCGACGAACGTTGTCAGATGAAGAAGAAACAACTTTATCCGTTATCGTCGTTGATGGCGATACATAGAAAAAGGAGCATTGTTGTAGCCATAAACAAAATATAGAGAAGAAATCTAAAGAAAGAATAAAAGAGGACGAAGAAAAAAGAGATAAATTAAGAGATAAATAAAACGAGAGTTGAGAGAAAGGGTTGAGAGAAAAGGGAAGAAAATGAAAAATATATATATAAGCTCGACTCGGCCGAATCAAAGTGGATTTGTGTGTAATCAACTCCAACTCAGGAATCCATAGACGGATTTTGAAGAGTAAAACATAATCGAATGAATCGATGTCGTCCATGCCAGTGATAGAGTATGACATATGAGCTCAAACCCTTATGTGAGCTTACCTACGCTAGCCTCCCCGCACGTACTGATGTCCGCCTCGCTCCTTTATTTTCTTTCAAGCATATTCCACTAATTCCTTATTTTAAGTAAGGGTATCATATCATTCCGCTCCTATGAAATAACACATTTTTTCGCACGTGGATCTACCTCTCGTCTGAGATCTATGATATTTATTGCTTTAACACGTCCCGTATATTGTTTAAAAGCCGTAAAACCTTATTTTAAAAAATCAAGTCAAATAATATCTTGGCTCAATTTTTTATATTAATTAATCAAATACTCCATCAAAATGCCAACACGATCATAATTCAACTAGCATAGGTTTATACTATCAATCTAGCGTTTTTAAGTTCGATTTTCCTACACATATTTAGAAATAATAATAATAGTTCTTCATAACATTGTAAATTATTCCATAAAATTTAATACACTGCCCACTGAAAATTTTACAAATCTGTTTTTTTTTTATTCTATAAAAAACAAAAAAGTTATATCTATATTTATAATGTTGTGAAGATATAATAAAGTAGAAAATCTTGAGTTAGAATAAAAGAATTATAAATATGTTGAGTTGAGTGGGAATTTTGATCCGCATACCTTATCGTAAAAGTGCATTAAAGCCGGAATCTTTATTGAATCGCACTGTTGGTTATTTATTTATTTATTTGAATAACCACTTCGAGGATTTGGACCATAATTATAAAATATAAAAAAGATTGCTTGGATAATTTTTTTTTCTAAACCATAAATTTCTTTGACTTAAATTTTTCTAATAAATTATTGAAATTTTAATTTTGTATTAATATGTAGTGAAATTTAAAAAATATTTAATATTTGTATCTAATAAATTATTGATATATTTATTTTTTAATTTACAAATTATTAGAGAAAAAGTTAAAAGTTATTAACGAAAATATAAAGGGGGTGTTTGGAACGATGATTATCCTAAGACTATACTGACCATTTCTTACTACAATAAATGTTATTTTATATTATCCAATTAGATAAGTTAACATTATTTCAAAACATCCATTTGCTATAGCTTTTACTATTTTATATTCATCATTTTTTTTATTCTTTGCTATAGTGTTTACTATTTCCTTCTCTAATTAAAATGGGGCATTTGGGGCAAGGAGATGATTATAATAATTTGTGTTTGAGGTATAGATTATTTTAGTTTCGATTATAATAGTATGTGTTTGTGGTATAAATTATTTTAGTTTGAGAAGAAAATAGTAAACACTGTAGCAAATAATTAAAAAAAAATGATAATGTAAAATAGTAGAAACTGTAGCAAATTAGGGTTTTGAAATAGTATTGATTGCAGCTAATTTGGGATTTTGAAATAGTATTTACTGTAGTAAGAAAGAGTCATTATAGTTTTAGGATAGTCGTTGCTCTAAACGCCTGCTAAATAGTTTACACCTCAAACATATACTATAATAACCTATACCCTAAATACAAATAGTTGTAATTCAACTATAATAATTTAGGATTATAATAACCAACCACTTGCCCCTAATGTCCCGAAAAATTTAAAAACTAATCTCACAATTATTTTTTTTAAGGCCCCTCTTCTTTCTATAAATTAAATAACTTCCAAGTTGCAAGTTGCATATGCTGAAGGGTACGGATTTGGGGATAAGCTAAAAATGAAGGAAAAGAGTAGGAAATAGGAGGGACAGGACAAAACTTAATGCCGGTTGGAATGGGCAAAAACAAACCAACAATATTAAAGGGAAAAAAAAGTTTTTTTTTTTTTCTTTTTTAAATTATGAAAATTTAGTTTACAATATTTATCAATTTCGTTAAATCGTAAATTTGGTATCTATAATTTGAAGAAGTTAGAATTTAGTATCTATAATTTTACATTTGAAATTTAGTCTTGATAAAACTTTGTAAATAGTCCATATAACTGGTTTGAGAAAATCCTCATATATAATACATGTTGATACCAAAATTTAGATAGACAAAGATCTGATGTCAAAGTGACAGTAACGATAAATTTATAATTTGGAGGAAGAATATCGCCTGTAAATTAGCCAGAATTGTACATTGATATGTCGTAGGCCACACACTCCGATGTTTAAGTCATAAAGTTTGAAGATTCGTTTTAGTATAGAGTTATTTAAAGGTGAAAATCATTTTTTTGTTGGTAATTTTCAATTTTATTTATACAACTACATGGCTTTTGCAAATTGCCTTAAGTTCAATATACCTTTCTTAGCTTATAAATTTAGTTTTTCTAAAAATTTGCAAACTTGTTAACTGTTTAAATAAATATATATTTAAATTTTAACTAATTGAATTATTTTTTTAATTTTTTATCAAATAATTTAGATTAAGTAAAATTAGTTGAATGTAAATCATGTATAGTTTTAACAAATTATAAATGGATTATTCATACAAAAAAAAGAAAAAAAATAAGCCTAGTTTTTTCCGTATAACTGATTTACACCACTTTATTATTAATTTACCAAATATCAAAAGTAATTTTTTAATTTAAAATTAAAATTTACCAAACTCTATTTTACTTATTTTCATAACTTATTCTCCTAAAAGCACAATTATCAGCAATTATTTCAAAAGCTACAATAATTCCTAATGGAGTCTCAATAGTCAATAGCCCTTAGTTTTATGGGTAGATTATTCCTCTAACTTGCAATATATTTAAAGAAAATTGTCTAATCATTTAAATTTGAATGAATTTGTGACCATCTAAAATAAAATAATTATGGTGTGTTTAGAATACATTTTCAAATATTTAATTTTAAAAACAATTTTTTTTTAAAGGAAAAATAAGTATCTAAAAACCACTCAAAATACATTTTGAAAAAATGGGTTTATAAAATAAGTGGTTAGCAATGAATCTCTCATTAATTGTATAATTATTAAAATAATCAAAATGTTCTAAAGTCATCTACCTCACTTTTACTATTGTTGTCGTGGCTACCACTGCACCGTCTTTGTAGGCCAGCTTCGACTGTCTCCATCCTAGACAACCACCTCTGGCCACTGCAACCAGCCAACTTCGGCAACCATTGTCGATGACCAACTCTAGCCACCACTTTTGATCACCACCCTGGCCAACTTCGACAGCCATCATTGGCCGCCACCTCTGACCACCGTTGTCGACCATTCCAGCCAACTTCCGTCACCATTTTAGGCCATTACAATTAATGACTACCCCAAACAACCCATTTCAACGACCATTATTTTAAATTATTAATTCATAATATTTTATAATTGCTATTTAAAGTAATGTGAGATTAATAAAAACATTTTTAGTATATAACAAATCAAACAACACTTTTAGTATTACAAACCAAACAAAGTTATATATAAAAATACTTTTAAAAAAAGTTGTCAAACACATGAGTGTCTTTATTTTAAATATTTTTTTAATCAAAAGTGTTTAAATAAAAATAAAATTTTGAAAAATATTTTTTTTCTAAATCAATCAAACAACCCTTTATTGAATGGTTTGGAATGATTTTTAAATGGTTTAAATAACTTTTTTTTGTTAGGTTCAACATATAATTGCACACTTTTAAACACATATGCTTGATACTATTAAAACTGATTTTAAATGATTAGAAATATTTTTCGAGTAATTTTTTAAAATAGAAAAGGTGATTTTAATCATTTCAAAATCACTTGTTAACTATTAAATCTTAAAATAGAAAAAAAAAACAAAAACTACTTTTTTTTTAATCAAACGAGGCCTTGGTTCTTTAAAATTTGCTTTTGTTTTTTATATTAACAAATATAGCAAAATGCAAAAGAATTAACAAATATATAAATATTTAGATCCAGCTCTGGAAACCTATCAATAGTCAATTTGTTTTTTTTTAAAAAAAAAGATATGATATATCAGTGATAGAATATAATATATTAGTAATAGAGTCTATCATTGATAGATTTTGTTATTGGTAGTAAATTTTATAATCATTTGTATGAATAACAGTGATAGACTTCTAGATAAACTCGCATCAACGATATATTCTATCATTCATACTCTATCGTATGTAGACTCTATCAAGGATATGAAGTATCATCGATATACTCTATCAGCGATTAGTGTCTATGATTTATAAATTTATATTCTTTAAAATTTATCAGCAAAAGAGATCATTTGAAAAAAAATGTAACAAAAAGTTTAGAGGATAGAATCTCTCAACATCATATGTTGTTGAACTAAAAAAAGAAAACATAAGTATAGTAAAAAGAAAAATAGAATAAATAAAGAGATTTGAAAAATAGCTATAATTACAATTCTTTACAAATATTGTTATACACTTAATTATTAACTTTTAGTGTTATCCATTTGCAGTTACCTTTTTTTTTAAAAAAAAAATGGGTGGATAGAGTAATTAACATATGAAAATTATAATATTTATATATAAATTCTATATATTTGTTAAATTTTGTCGATTAGACGATCCTATACTATAACAAAATTTATTTTAAGTGGGTGCTTATGGCTCACCAACATGAGTTGAGTTTAGTTGATATAATATACCAACTCAATGTTTGGCTCACCAACTTTAAATGTTGGTGGAGTTGAGTTGGTATATTTTACCAACTCACTCTAACTCACTTCAACTCTTCCTTCTTCCAATGTCTTCAATGGCTCCATCCATTAGCCATTATCAAAGGCTACCGTTGCCACACTCTGAGAACTGACTTCGGACTCCGACAACCACCTCTGATGACAACTCTGGCGATCAACTCCAACAACCAATTCTAGGCTCCGGCAACCATTTCCGATGACAACGCGGTGACCCAACTCCTATAACTACCTTCACATGACCAACTCCAACGATCAATTTTGAGTTCCGACAACAAACTTTGATGACCAACTCCAAAAATCACCTCTGACTATAAACTCTGATAAAATCACATTCGATGACCACCTTCGAGTGAACTCTTATCAAAATGACCAGTGAGCGGATGCGAGATCGTTCCAAACCCCATTGTGACAGAACATACACATTTACAATCAAACAGTAATAATTATGCATACACTCTAAATTATAGCATGCTTCAANCAACCAACTCCAATACCACCTTCATGCGACCAACCTTGAGCTCCAACAACCACCTCCGACTACAATCTTTGATGAAAAATCATCTTCAATGATCAACTTCGACAACCACCCTTCATGCAACCAGATTCGAGCTCTGAAAACCACATTCAATGACAAACTTCGACGAGTAACTCCAATAACACATTCACACGACCAACTTCATGAAGGAACTCTTAACAAAGAGACCCGTGAGCGGAAGCGAGATCGTTCCAAACTCCATTGTGACAGAACATATACATTTACAATCAAACAGTAATAATTATGCAAAACTCTAAATTACAGCATGCTACAAAAGGGAAATACTAAGGTTCAAGTGAACTTATCCTTGAAGAACTATACTTTTCGTTCATTCGAACTTACTGCACGATCGTTCACCAACCCGAACATCAGGCCTCGGCAATCTCCTCAAACAAGCCCTAACAAGACTCGTCCCTCGAACAATAAATAGACACCACCAGCAGGTTACCTCGGTATTCTCGGTGTAAGAATCCAGGAGTTGTGGGCTCTATTGGATTTGGTAGAGGGTAGGAGGAATTTTTCAGATCGTATAGACGATCGAGTAAGTGGGAGATGGTTTTAGTCTATCGTATAGACAGTGTACTCGATCGTTTAGAAGATAAGTGACTATCGTATAGAAAACTTGTTACATGATCGTGTATGCTCTCAAGCTATCGTATAGCTATATCTTTTGATCGCACGATTCATAAAATTCGTAATGATGCAATGTGTAAAAATGAAAACGATTTTCATTTTAACCATCAGTTACCATAACTGATCACAACTTCTCACTAAGTTGGTTATGAGGGGAAAAAACCGTAACCAATTATCCTATAATTGATTTAATTACAAATATAATCAATATATTCATAACCTATAGTTTTAATATCACATCTCATGCAATATATAACCTATAGTTCTTTTTCTCCCTTATAGCATTTAATAATAATTCTTCCCATTGATGTATCTAATACATTAAGTCAATTACATCTCATATGATTGACACAGTTTAATTATATCATATATAATCAAATTTCCTCTTGTTAATTTGAACATTTCAAACTAACCCAAAAATTGATTTTCAATATGAATCCATTGAGCTACCAATGGGACCTTATGAACCTGTAGCTTGAAGCTCCAACAGTACATGAATAACTGACTAAACTCTTTAATCACGATATCCATAATCCGTTAACTGCCGGACATTCCACTAAAGACGACAGCTTCACTCTTCGCGCTACAAATATATTTTTGTTCCCATTAGATATAACCAATCAACAGTACGATGACCTTTCACAAATCGCTCGTAAGTAATGCCAAACCAATTTATCGTTTTGCCCCTCTAATTACATCCAACTTTTTAAGTACCACTGATTCTTCTAATGAACAATACATCATAGTCCTACTATGAGTAAATCCTTCTCGAGCCAAGAGAAGATGTGGCGCCACATTGTTCAAGCCCCAAAATCAGCCCTTAAGGGAGCAATTTATCTACTTACCCTTAAATCGGGGAAGGAGTGAATTTCGTCTTGTGTAGTTGAGTTCCTAGCTCCCCAATCAAACGAATCCCCAAAATGGTAGGTTCGAGTCGGCAATTTATCTACTCACTCCTTAAATCGGGGAAGGAGTGAATTTCGTCTTGTGTAGTTGAGTTCCTAGCTCCCTAATCAAACGAATCCCCAAAATGGTAGGTTTGAGTCGGCAATCTGGCCACTCGTACCCATACAAATCAAAGGACCGCCCTTATAGGCAAGAGTTCCCAACTCGATTAAGGTCATGTTACCTATGGTCATCATAGTGAAATGAAAGTCTTTTTCATGAACGACATTATATAACAAGCCTAAACATTTCGTGGTCCAGTCTTATACAAACTCTTTTGTATAGAGCATCCCCGCTTGCGTGTCTAATATGTGAATGGTCAAGATCAGACCATTTGTAGTACTTTACTGAAGGAATGATATATCATGTAAGGGAAGACTACAAAATCAATAAGCACTTAAACTACATTTAATTTGAGTTTTAAGCATGTTGTTCATATGATATTCATAAGAGGGTTTGAAACACATATTACCTTTGAAGGTTTCTCCACGAATTCAGTTGAAATCCACCAAGATAGAGCTTGAATCACCGAGAAGACTACCACTGAGATCTTCTCTACTATGCTCAAGCTGGAACGTGTGATGGAAACACTTAAATTAAGTTGATTGATGAAGAACAAGTGAGGAAGATATGTAGGGTTTTCAGGTTATCTCTTCAGCAAGTATATCACAGAATCTTTATTGTTCTTCATGCATGAAGCTCCTTTATATAGATAGAATTCATGCAAATGTATAGGGTTGCATGAAGAACAACTCCAACTTGAAGATCATTGCAAAGTAGAAATGGAATTTGGTAATTACCCAACATAATGTGGTTAATGGATTTTTCCCAAAAAATGAAAAAATCCACTAACCTAAAATGATTTAAAAAATCATTTACATTTTTAATTTTAATTTTTTTAGTTTTATAAAATTAATTAAAAAAAATAATTCATTAAATAAAACTAATTTTAATTAAAATTTTTAATTAATTAATTAAAAAATATTAATTTAATATCTAAATATTAAATTAATAAAATATTAATATCACAAATAAATCAATTTTATATTTAAATCATAATTTAAATATTAATTGATATTCCAATTTCATTTAATTTCAATTAAATTAAATGTTTATAATTGTATCATATACAATCAATCGAAAACCCTAAAATTAAATTTGAACATTTTAAATTCATAACCCTAATTTCAGACATCAATACTCAATTTGTTATTCCAATTTAATGAGCTAGTAGAAGGACCTAATGGACCAATAGATCATGAGCTCTAACGATCTGTAATTAATTCGTCAAAACTCGTTAATTGAATTAATTACTATCTGTTAACTATCAAGACATACCACTATAGCTCGTTAGTTTCTCACTGTAGATATATTTTTGTCCATATAAACCATAATCAGTAAGTCGATCCTTCACAAGTTGTTCGTATTTACAACTGGGTCAAAATTACCGTTTTACTCCTGTAAATACATCTTGTTCCTTAAGTTTCCACTGACCCTCTAATGAACAATTCGATTCATAATACTACTTATAAATCATGTCCTTCTCTATCATGAGAAGGCGAGGCCTCGATTATTCAAGACCTAGAATCAGCATTTAAAAGAACAACCTATCTGCTAACCCTAAATTGGGTAGAAGTGAATTTCATCTTGCAGAGCTATGTCCCGAGCTACCCATCCGGTCTTATCCCCAAAATGGAAGGCTTATTGAGCCGTGTTGTTGGACTACTCTTACCCATGCAGAACAAAGGATAATCCCGAATAAACAGGAGTTCATAGCTAACTCAAGATTAAGATCGAGTTATCCTAAGTTACTTAAATATGAAATAATCAGTTTTAACAGTAAACGGTCATTATAAAGAAAAGTGACTATTTCGTGGTCCAGTCTATATGCAAACTCATTGCATAGGATGCCCACACTCACATGTCTCTACATGAATGATCTATGGATCACATCATCTGTATTACATATACAAAATAGGTCGCATCCAATAGTGTTACCAGGATGAGATACCCAATTTCATCCATATACTTATAGACCATTTAGGCTATATACTATTAACTTGATTATGTTTATGTCACCACATAAAGTTAAAGTATTCATACTATAGTTATGGATATATTTATTGAATTTTCATAATAGAATGCAAAATTAACAACTTTATTGAATAAGACACTCAATAATATTTTATTGATAAATAGAATGTTTAACATAAAATTTACGAACTGCGAGTTTTAGGACATTTCCCAACATTTACAACACTTGTAACATCTACAAAGCGGACCACACTCATAGTGTCAACAGGATAAGGTTTCCCTCTTTTATCCATCTACTACAGACCATTTAGGTTATCACTTAAAGCACGATCCACTTTATGTCATTACATACATGCTTAAGTTACAACGATAACTAGGGATCTTAGTTTATTGGTTTATGGTTAATGCAACAAAATATCTAATATATCAAAGACTGTAATGAAGAAAATATCTCATATTCTTACATCACATAATGTTTGTTCATATACTTGTTTACAAACTACTGAACCCAACGAGATTTAGGGCATCAACCGCAACACTTCAGACTCTGACAACTACCTCCAACTATAAACCCTAGCGAAAATCATCTTCGATAACCACTTTCGACTATTAAAGTATGTTATAGGGTTATTGATTATATAAATAATAGTATTTTGTCTACATTAAGTGCAATATTTATATGTAGAAATTTGTAAAATATATTTTTATTTAATTGAATTCACATACAAAATAAGTATATTTGGAAAAGTATGTAATACAAAAACAAAAACAAAAAAAAAAAAAAGAAAAGAAAAGAGGAGAAAACTATAAAATGGAGATTCTTTTGCCTAGAACATTTTATCGCAAAAAATAAAGAAAAATGAAGATTTGTTCTCTATTGATGCTCCAAATTTGGAAGAATCGAAAGTAAAATTATTGAAGAAATGTAGTGACATTTCATTGGTTGCTAAGATGATGAGGAGATTCAATTGAAAAAAAATCATGGCAGAGTAAAAGTATAGAGCAACAAGAGGAAGAAGAAGAAAAGAAGAAGATGATGATAAAATTTATGGAGAAAAATAAGAACATTTGGTTCCTAATTAGGAACCAAAAGTTCTTATTTTCTTCTTTGGTTTTCCATTTTATTTAACTATATTCCTGCAAAAAATGTAGTGGTTTAATTGTTGTCAATTACAAAAAAAAAAAAAAAAAAAAAAAAAAGAAGAAAGAAAGAAAGAAAGAAAAAAATTTAAAATTAAAAGAAAAAAATTGCAATCTATATTTTATTCAACACAAAGATTGATATAATTATTGAACAAAAAAGTTTCTGAACAAAAATAATCATAAAACCAGGTTATCTAGAGTTTAAAAAATTGTATTAGGTACCCCCAAACATATGAACTCAACTTACCCCATACATAGACATATGAACTTCACAAACATGAACTTCAAACATCATTCTCATCTCAGCGCGTCAAATTGTCCCCAAAAGATTGTCATATTTGTGAAAATAAAAATGAATTAATGGCTTATTAATGAGTAATTACAATTGGTAGCATTTTTAGGGATAATAACCAAGTGTATAACATCATTTTAAAAAAATTGCAAATATAACAAAGTTTAACAGTGATAGACTTCTATCATTGATAGATTCTTAACAGCGATATGGTCTATCACTACTTACCAATAATATGGTTCATCAGTGATAGACTATCTAAATTTTGTCATATTTATAATTTTTTTACATTATGTTATATCTGTTAATATTTTTGGTCTAATTGCTATATTTGCAAATGTCCCATTATTAATGTTGGTTGAGGGTTATTGGGATATTTTTCAAAATTCTAGAGAATTCTGAAAATTTCAAATGTAGTTTCTTCTAGAAGTTGATTATATTTCAAAGCTTTTTAATTTCCATTCCCTTTGTAACAATGACCCAAAACATTCAAGCGGTTCCCAAATGTCAAGAAAAATAAATTTACTTCCTAACAATTTTGTTGAAAATGAAACCTTTCTACCCTTTTAAATTACATTAAAATACTTTAAGGTCTATAAAAAGGAAATGAACAGTATAAATTTTCTGTGGAATTATTGGTGGATCCGTTGAAATCCTTAGTCGTACGGATGATGTTTGAATTTATTGGTCGGCTTTAACTACTTGTTTTGTTCCCAAACATGACAGTTTTTCTTGGTAGGGTATCTTTTTCTTTAATTTTTTTTTTATTTATATATATTTATATTTTTTTCTATTCAAATTTTATATTGTATTTAACAAAATTGTTATATTTTATATCAATTTGGTTGTGTTGGAATTAGATATCAATGGGAGTGATCATCCTCTACTAACGCAATAACCAAACATATATTTGGACAAGAATAGTACTAAGTTAAATGATCATTTGAAAATATTATGTTATAATTCTTTCAAATTTTCCTCTTACAAAAACCAACAAATTAGGTTAAGTGTAATGCTAACGTTAAATATAAACGATAGGTCATACCTAGGATTGCATATTGTATATTATGCATCAAATATAAGTATTGTAATGATCTAAGCACGATCTTAGAGAGATATTTAATTAGTTAAATGGACTTGTATGTGAAGATGTGAACTAGCATTTGGATAGAAAGACCCCATGAAGCTTCACTAATCTCTGGAGTTGTCTTCAAACTTTTCTATATAGCTTAGATGGAAGGCAAAGAACACCCTTTGAAATTTTAAAACTTGTATTATGATTACTCCAAAAAGAAGAAGAAGATTAATTGTATAAGCTATTTATTTATTCACCAATCTCGTTCCTAAACTTTAGTATGCAACAATTTATTTTTATGTGCTTTCAAATGTGTAACAATTTAGTTTTTGTTCGTTTAAATATGTAACCATTTAATTTTTATCAGAAAAAATCCTCTCAAAATGAAATGTCGAATTCTATTATGTAACAATCATCTTTATTGCTTATAAACACATTTGGTCTCTAATTAGTTTTTCTAAGTTTAGGTCAATGATAATTGACGAATGGTTTCTTCTTTAAAGTTGAAAGTTTAATCGCTTATCTCAATAATTATTGTACTAAAAAGACTTTATTAACTTTTAACAATATATTTTAGATCTTTATAAATTTATAAATATGGAGACTAAATTATTACAAAATCAATAATACATAACATAAACTATTACCGACAAAAAGTGTTACTATGTGCGACATGATAACATAACCAATTGAGTTGATGTCCGGTCATTTATAATGTACTTGTTAATGTGGGAGTGGTGTCACTATCTAACGGAGCCGTTTGGGAAGCTGTGAGTCATCGATTATTTTGCCCTTGGTTATGTGGCAATGCCAATTGACTATTCTAATTTTTCCATGTATCTCAATTATTATATTTGTTCTATAGTTCATCTGTACTCTATGCATTTATTGAATTTTCTAGATCCTTCCTTCAACCTCTTAAAAATAAAATCTATATACTTAGGTTGTAGGGACTCTACTCAATTACACGTTAAATAAAATTTAAATAAACGAAAGATGTTGTAAGTAAAATTGGACCTAAAATCTAAAAAAAATTAAGAAGAGAAGACAAAAGAAGGAAGTGATCTCGGAGTCAACAAACCTAATTGCCGACCATGCCTAAGGCCACTTAGTACTCAAGCCAACCAATCTTACCTATGACCCAATTAAGTAATGGGAGAAGCCAAGTCAAGGTCAAAAGCCCATATGACAATGTCGACTTAGTCGAAGAGCCCAATTCATCCTCTGATGAGGTAATCATTTGAGCCTGGTTCTAACCTTCTGTAATTCGATTGAAAGAGAACAACCGAGTTAGTTAATATTATAAAGGTAGAAGCACATGAAACCATAAAAATCACAACTTTTATATACAAGAAACTATCTAAGTCCAACAACTTCACGTTGTCTCCTTAAGACAAATTTACTCACTCTAGTGTCTGAACTTAGATAGTAATTGTCTGTAGCACCTTGTTCACAAGATCAACGAACTAAATTTTGTGGATATACCAAACTTCTTCAGCAAATTTTGAAAATTGAGAGAAATTTAAATGGAAGAAAACGTTGAGAAAACAAATTGAAGAAATGACATATTTATATACTAATTCGTGGTCATTCGAATAGTCGTGTCCTTTCTTCAATTTAGTTATTTATGAAGCGATGCAATCATTCATGAAAAAACACAATTTATGGAATTGAAAAGATGCAATCCTACGTAAAGAGTTACATACCATTTATTCCAACAGTTTAGTTTCAAATAAATAGAATGTTCATATCTCAAACTATGGGCACACGTTCAACATCATTATCTAAATCCTAACTAGTTGCACGATACATATACTTCCTTTATCGACTTAACATAAGATCATGCTAGTGTCACCTTACCAATGTGCAAATTTTCTTGTTCCTAGGTTATTTCAATCCAAAATTTTCTTGTTTCTACCGATGTGCTAATTAACCTTGGCCATATTGACAAGCCAAAAATAGGCAACGACAATAATATTGGTGTTTTACTCCGTACGTGCATATTAATTTAGGTATAGATTTAGAGCCAAATGAGTGTGATGTTATGAATTTCAAAAGAAAAGAAAACAAAGAAGTGTTTCTGTGGGAGAAAATTGTGACAACACAATGCTGAAAAATCCAACTCTATTGACCAATAAAGCTGTACACCATTGATTGTATATTTAATGAAGGTGAAGAAAATTTTGTGTTCCAATTATCTTGGTCTTACAAAGCTCACATGGACAAGTAAACGTCGTGTATATATTTTAGCGTGTGAAAGGAAAGAGAATTTATTTACAAAAGAACAAGAAAAAGAAAGGATTGAAAAGAGAGTTTATTATGTTCAATAAAAGGGGCTGTGGTTTGAATTATTCAACACATTTGCATGTGCAATTGTGATCATTGAAATAGGGTTTTAAGGAGTGATTGGAGTTGAAAAGATGACTTATTTTAAGTCCTCAATTTTGTACTACAAACAAATATCGACTTTAGTCAACCGTAACGTTTCTTTTTTTTTTTTTTGAAAGTTTTAGCACTATTTAGAATGGAATATTTAGAACAAAAATGCAGTTGTGTTGTATCTGAAAGGTTCATGGCGAAGTCATGGACTTCAAATACTGTAAAAGGAGCCTATGTCTTTGATTTTCAATCATCCCAATTTGAAGCATTTTAAACCCAGTATACTAGCTCAATTGTGTGAGTGCTACTGTAAATGGGGTCGAGGAGAGATTTTTGTGTGATGGTAATAATTTTTCACATAGTAAACTTCTTCTGATCTATGGTTTTTTTCCTCGATTTGAAGTTTTTCCATGTTAATTCTTTTGTTCTCAGTTTTATTGTTTTCTTCAGATTTCTCTGTTATTTTTCTATTTATTCATACAATAGTAGAAGGGGGTTTTTTAAACACATTTGAGTTCTAGATCGAGAAAATATGAAGATTATTGTCATCTTGTTCCAACGGTTTGGTTTACCAATGTAAAAAGTTTGCATAATTTCTTGCTTCTTTATATGGACTGATATGTATAAATGTGGTTTAACTCAACTTTTTGGTCATTGGTCAATATGTCTACCTTGAATATGATAGCTGTGCTTCTTCTTTGTCAGCTACAAACTCAGACTTTAAGTTGTTGAAGTGTTTCGTTTGACTCTAGTCATCTCCACACATATGGTAAAGTTTTGAAGTTTCATCTTTATGACTTTATTAGCTAGATTCAATAATGAGTTCTAGATGTTTTTTTTTTTTTTTTTTGGAGAACATAAGTATTTTTTGTCACGTAAAAAAAAAGTAGATTATAAATTTCTAAAAACAATTAAAAGTGATTTTAACTTCATCGTTAATTGGTACTTCTACAAAGTAGTAACGAATTATTAATTTTGTATTTGGTATTTGAATTAGATTGCTTGCTATTTGATGGCAAATTTTGGGCAGAAGACTCACATGACCTTCCATGTGTCTACAATAGTAAATTTATAATTTGGAAAAAAAGACCGCCTGCAAAACAAAGAAGAAGAAAACATCAATGTTGTGTCTACCAAAAAATCTTCGATGTTTAAGTTAGTATTTAACAAAGGGTTAGAGTAAACTAGAAGTAGAAAGAACGTACCTTGGGTAATGTCTATGACCCCTTATTTATAATGAGGGGGAACTAGGGTTCTAGATCTAAGAAGGATTAGGGAATGTAAATTTGGATCGGTCAAGGGGGCTAGGATCATGGCTCATGAGAAATGGGCATTCACAGATGGAAAGAGGCTCACCTCGGTCCCAGCCTCCAAGGTCGAGGATGTTGGGTTGTATGTTCTAAAACGTGTAGTTTGTAATGTTAAACATATTCCATTATCAATAAAGTTGTTATTGACGTTTATTCAATAAAATTGTTGTTGAATATATGAATTGCACTTGTAAAGTCTAAATTCAATAAACTAAAGATCCATGGCTATTATTTGAATACATGAACTTTATGTGGAGACATAAGAGTGGGTCAAGTTCAGTAAATAACCAAAATGGTCTATAGTATACGAATAAAGCTGTGTACCTTATTCTGGTAATGCTATTGAATGTGGCCCACTCTGTAATTGTTACAATTTGTTGTAAAATACTACAAATGAAGTGATCCTGATTCGTTCATATATTGACATAAGGAGTGGGGGCTTCCTATGCAATGAGTTTGCATAATATCGAACTAAGAATTAAGTCACTCTTACTTTATAACGTTGTTTACTGTTTAAGATTGACTATTTCAAAGCGATGACCTATGTAGCTTGACCTTAATCCTGAGCTAACTATGAGCTCCTGTTTATTCGGGATTATCCTTAGATTTTCATGGGTGAGGATTGGCTCAATAGCGCCAACTCAATAAGCCTCCCATTTCAAGAGTAAGACCGAGTAGATAGCTGGGGACATAGGGGCAAGACGGAATTCATTCTTACCCGCTTTTAGGGATAGTGGAGAGGTTGTTCCCTTAAGTACTGACTCCGAGTCTTGAACAAGGGACCCCACCCTCTTATTGGCCCGAGAGAGACTCGTTAGTGATTGGATCACAAACTAATTATTTATTAGAGGATCAGTGGGACTTAAGAAGGAAGATGTAATCTCGGGGGTATAACAGCTTTTGACCCATTCGTTATTACAAACAACCACTACAAGAATTTTGGTAATTTTCTACGACATTAATCCCGACGACGAAAAAATCATCAACGGTTTCTACCACTCCCGATGGTGCAGACAAGGGGTCAGGATAAAAATTTCCTCCCAATGGTCTGTTCGTGGACCGTCGGGATTTCATATTTGCCCAATGGTCCACGAGCAAACCGTCGGGCTTTTTAATCTCTCCCAATGGTAAGAAACACCGTTGGGCATTCTAAGAAAACCCGATGGTTACTACTCGACCGTTGGGTGTGGTGTGCAGAATCTATTGTGATTTGTTAAGCTCCCCCGATGGTAAGCGCGAAAGCGTCGACTTTTCTTTATAAAGCCCGACGACACCATGCAACCGTCGAGATTGTAAGTTCTAAAATAAATATTTAAAAGTTTTTATTGGAATTGGGGAATCATTGGCCGACGGTAAGACCAAAACCGTCGGGATAGGTCGAACTCCCGACGGTTTTTAGTCGACCGTTGAAATCTCTAAGAAACATAAAAATATTTTTTTTGGGGAATTTGGGAAGGTTCCCTCGACAGTGGTGTCAAGAAACCGTCGATCTTTAATGTATTCCCGATGATGTTTACTCAACCGTCGGCGATTCTAATTTTTCTTTTGAGAATTGGTGATTTTCGGTCAATAGTGGTGTTAGAAAACCATCGATCTTTATTGTATTTCCAACGGTATTCAGTCAACCGTCAGAGTTTTTAATTTTGGTTTGGGAATTGGTGATTTTCTACCGATGGTCGTGTCAGAAAACCGTTGGGCTTGGTAAGTTCGACCGATGGTTGGGAGGTGACCGCCAGGATTGCTTACAGATATCCCGACGGTGGTACATAATCGTCGGAAAAAAATCAATTTAAATCCCCGATTCTTCTTCTTCCCTCTCTCACCGTCCATCGCCATTCGTTCCCCTCTTGTCGTCCATTCTTCCCCTCTAGCAGCTGTTCCTATCTGCTCGTTCTCTCTGGCAGTCGTCCGTTCATTCCCTGGCCATTCGTTCATCCCCTCGCCGGAAAGGTAACTCCGTTCATTCCCTAGCCGTCTGTTGCTCCGCTGTCTGTTGGTTCTCCATCTCACCCATTGGTTCATTATCTCGCCGTCTACCGTCGTCTCTGATTTCCCCTCCCCAAAAAGGTAACTCTTTTTTTACTTATTTACTTGATATTCTTGGTATTCTTGGTATTCTTGGTATTATGTACTGCCATAAACAAATGGTTGATTGTAATGATGTTAGTGATTTGTTTAAGTAAAATAAATTGGTTAGAATTGGATGTTGAGTTTTTGTTTATTAGATGGTTGATTGTAATGTAGATTTGCTGTGGATCATAGAATGAGGTACTCTATTAGCTAAAGAACAATTCAATTTTGTATCATGTGATTTGCTCTATTTATGTAGATAGCCAATAGACTATGGTAGGTTTTTTTTCTTGCTAGATTTCTCGCTAAATGAATTTATGTCATTAACTTAGGATATTCGAGTTAGTTTATGGGGCGATTCGATTAACTCTATAGAATAGTTTAGCGTTGAGATAGGGAATGTTTTCTATTCTTTAGTTTCTGAACTACGTATTCTTCATACATATATAGAGCTAAACATTATCAATTCTTATGATAGGACTTCAACTAGCACTATCATAAAAATGATAGCACTAACATTGATTTTGTCATCAATTTGGGTTCAACTGTAAATCTCTATCTGAGTGGATATCATTTGGTTGTCTTTACAATAATTTGGCTTCAATCTCTAGGACTTCAACTAGCATTTTGAACTATCTCCAAACATATCAAGCCTTTCTACCCTAAGATATACTTTTATAAAAGCAAATTGTATAGAATCAAAAGAGGAATAAGGATGTATTTAGGAGTGATTCTAAAATAGTTAAAATGACTGATTCTAAAATAGTTAAAATGACTTTTGTCATTTTCAAAATCACACTTAAACGTACTTTTAATCATTCAAAACCAAGAACATAAAGTAAATGAAATGAAATTAAAAGTTAGAAATTGGAACTATATGTTCTAATATAACTAATAGTCTAAATTATACAGGTTCAATTTATCGCATATATTATTAAGAATGGATAAAGAGTGGATTAAGATTAGCAACGAGTTATCAACTGAGTATGCAGAAGGAGTATATTGATTCCTTGATGTTACAAAACTTCATGTTAATAAGTCAAGAAAAACAAGAAGTCCATGCAGAAAATGTATGAATAATAGGTGGGGAGCCAATAGATGGAGTTGAACGACATTTATTCATTAATAGAATTTTTCCATCTTATCATCAATGGGTATATCATGGAGACCCAGTTGACTTGTCTAGGGGATACGATAGTCACACATCTCAATCGACATATGATGATGGATTAAGTACGACAGAGATGAATGTCATAGATGAAGAAAATAAAATTTTGAATATTATAAATGATCATACACTGTCCAATTGTTGATGTAAATGAAGAAGAAAATGAGGATGAGATGCAGACCAATGCCCAAGAAAGAGATAACAATTCAAGCTTATTTGAAGACTTAATGAATGAAGCATGCAACCAGTTGTACCCTGGTTGTACAAATTTCTCGTCATTGTTGTTCTTGGTGAAGTTGATGCATATTAAGGTTCTTAGCGGTTGGACTAACAAGTCGTTTGATTTGTTACTTGAATTGTTAAAAGAAGCATTTCCCATTGGAGCATCTATACCTAGTTCATTTTATGAAGCTAAAAGAAAAATACGTGACTTCGATTTGGTTATGAGTGTATTAATGCTTGCAAATACGATTGCATCCTATACTAGAAACAATTTGTTGATTTAGAACAGTGTCCATTATGTGGTGAATCATAGTACAAAGTTGAATCTAAAAAAAGTAAAAAGACTCCACAAAATTTTACAACATTTTCCTTTAATACCAATATTGAAGCAATTGTTTGCATCTAAGCATATTGTACCTGAAATGAGGTGGCATAAAGATAAACGTGCTGAAATTAATGGAGTGTTGCGACATCCAGCTGATGCTGAAGGGTGGAAGTATTTTGATCGTGAGTTTCCTCAGTTTGCTTCAGACCCACGTAAGGTTTGTTTATGACTAGCTTCAAATGGATTCAATCCATTCGGAAATATGAGTACTTCATATAGTATGTGGCCAGTGGTGTTCATTCCTTACAATTTGCCACCTTGAAAATGCATGAAAGAGACAAATTTCATTGTCTCTCTTCTTATACCCAGTCCAAAATCTCCTGGAAAAGAAATTGATATTTACTTATAGCCATTGATTGCAAAGTTGAAGGAGTTATGGAATGATGGTGTACACACTTACAATTGTGGAGTTATGGAATGATGGTGTACACACTTACAATTGTGTTAGCAACGAATACTTTCAACTACGTGCTTGCTTATTGTGCACTATTAACGACTTCCCTGCGTATGGTGACTTATCCGGATGGAGTATCAAAGGTTACCAAGCATAGCCTATTTGTAAAGAGGATACATCATCAATGACGCTAAGAGGAAAACAATGTTTTATGGGGCATCGACATTATCTTCCAGATAATCACAGTTGGCATAAAAGCAAACAATTTGATGGAAAAGTGGAACATAGACCTCTTCCAGTTGACATGGATGGAGGAGATATCTTACGAGAGGTGAATTTGTTAAACTTTCCCATACTTAGCGAACATCCAGATAAATGTGATAAAAAAATGGAAACGAAGTTTAAATTGGAATAAAAAAAGTATATGTTTCCAACTTCCATATTGGTCGAAACTTTTATTGAGACATAAGTTGGATGTTATGCATATTGAAAAGAATATTTGTGATAATTTGGTAGGCACGTTATTAAATATTGAGGGAAAGAATAAGGATACAACTAATGCTCGTTTGGATCTAAAAGATCTAAATATACGGAAAGAACTACACCTGCAAAAGGTAGGAGACAAAGTTGGAAAGCCACACGCTACATATGCATTGACTACTAATGATAAGGTTGCATTCTGTAAGTGGATCAAATTAGTGAAATTTCCTTATGGGTTTGTATCCAATATGTCAAGATGTGTGAGTGAGAAATATGGAAAGCTATGGGGGCTAAAAACTCATGACTCGCATGTTCTGCGTCAGAGGCTTCTTCCAATTGGTGTTCGAGCATATTTGAAAACAGACGTGTCCACTGTTGTCGTTACGTTATGCAACTTTTTCTGTGATCTATGTGCAAAAACAATATCTATAGGGGATTTGGATGGATTACAAAGAGACATATAATCTTGTAAGTTAGAAAAAATATTCTCACGGGCATTTTTTGATACAATGGTGCACCTAGCAATCCATTTGCCCTATGAAACAAAAATTGCAGGTCCAGTTAGTTATAGTTGGATGTACCCTATTGAAAGAAGTTTACAGACATTGAAACAATATGTAAGAAACAAAGCACATCCTAAGAGTTCTATAGCAGAAGCATATATAATGAATGAATCGTTGGAATTTTGTTCTTTGTACATAATTGGAATTGAGACAAGGTTCAATAGAGATGAAAGAAATGATGGTAGACTTCCAGAGGATGAGGTATGTGGTGAGTTTTTTATTTTCAGACAAAATGCGCGACCATTAAGAACACCAAGAGTAAGGACATTATCGAGAGAAGAGAAATGCAGTGCACATTAGTACATCTTGAATAATTGCATGGAAATTAAATCTTATCGAACGTAAGTTTTGAACATTTCATTGTAATTGATAATTTTTATTCAAAATGTGAAATCTAAAATTGAGACACGTCTCTTACTTATAGGCAATATTTGAGACTAATTCGACATGAAGCTCAAAGTCAGGATGATTTATACAGAAGGCATCAACAAGGCTTTCCTGGTTGGTTCAAATCTCGTGTACGTATATGAGTTTAAAAAACCAATAAAAATTCAATCGACTACTAATGACAGGTGACATTACTTTTTAAAAGGTTTTTTCACTGCGTGCAAATGGAGATATGTATGATGACATATATTCACTAGGGATGGGGCCAAGTTCAGAAGTGCGCTCATACAGTGGATGCATTGTTAATAGAGTACGCTATCATAGTATTGAGCGTGATAATTGTCAGAGTACGCAAAATAGCGAGTCCATAATTTCTATGGTGTTGTCAATGAAGTATTGGACTTTCAGTATGCCAAGAGAAGACGTGTAATTATGTTTAGGTGCACTTGGTTCGATACAAACCCTAAAAAGGGAAACAAAGTACACATGGATTTGGGGTATATATCAACTAATACAGCTCGTCATTGGTTTGTTAACAAGCCTTTTGTATTTGCCAATCAAGCCAAACAAGTGTTTTACATCAACAATCCTAAATATGGTAATAATTGGAAGGTGGGTCAAGTAATCCAAAACAAGCGTGTGTGGGACATGTCAGAAGTATAAGAACGTGAGAATGACCAACATGAGTTGTTAGAAGTGGTGAATAGTATTACTTGTATAATCGATGAGTCAATAAATGATATCAGTTTATGTAGAGTTGATGTTGATCCTACCGTTGTAGAAAGGATAATTCAGCGAGTTTATGATGACTTCATAAATGACGAGGAAGAGAATGTTCAATCATCTTCTAATAAGTGTTAGAGTTTCGATGAACATCTTAATGCTACAAAATAAGCATGTAAATATGTATTTTCTCCATGAGCATGTAGGTTAAACACTTGTTTCTTTTCCATTTCATAACTTACGTATTGTTGTATAACATATATATTATTATTTACACAGGAACAATGGTAGGTTATACTGATGAGGAGGCAATACTAGATTTTTTACAGTCCGAGCCCATTAGCACATCATCCTTTGTGGGAGATAATACAGGTTATTTTAGAGTCATATTTTTATATCAACTAATGTTTCATTAAACTAACGGCGTATAATTTTAGCAGACTCTAGCAATACGACTACTAGGGCTGGACGTAGATACTCTCGAAATGTTTATCTGGATAAATATGTTAAACAATTCGGGAGAATTCCTATTGAGATTGACCCTGAATGACAGAAACCAACTTGCAACAATGTAACGAGGTTTAGCAATGTTATTGGTACCAACGTTTGGGAATCTTTTTTCCGTTCGTTATGGATCATGGAGAGAGGTAGCAATAGAAACACAAGAACTTGTTAAGGGTCGATTATTGGTAAGATGGTCAATTTATATTTTACAAATTATCTATGCATCGGCTTCCATACTAATTAGTTTTTCATTTCTGTCTTAATTCAGAATCATTTTGTGTTAGACTTGACCAACAAACTGGTCAATGATTTCATCGATGAACAAATGAAAAAATCGTTCAAAGAGTATGGGGGGAACTACACAAACACTATAAGAAATACGCAAGTCCTAAAGAGGCACGAGCACACCCACTTGATCGCCTTAAGGACAACATAGAGGATTGGTACTTTCTATGCAACAAGTTTGAATCCACTAACTGGAGAGTAATAATTTTTGTGTTTTTTATTTTTGTTTTTATTTACTTACTTTTCAATTACTCTAACGAAGTTTAATTTCTCATTTTCTTAGAAAGTGGCAGAGGCTAATCAGAGGAATATGTCAGCCTTAAAGTACACTCATATAGTTGGTTCTAAAACTTTTATACGCATAAGAGAGTCCACGGTAAGTTGGATAAAGTATAATTTTTACAGCTGGTAAAGTACATTCATCTTAATATCTCATTTTCTTGTGAATTGTTTTACAGAAAGGACTCGACGGTGAACCAATGGACGTAATGAATTTATTTAAGCAAACACACTGTAGGAGTGATAACTCTTTCGTTAATCAGGCTGGAATGATGCATATGTAAGTTTTTATTCCTTAATGTAACTTTATTCATATACAATTTTCATACAATAATTCGTTTTAATTATTTATGTAGAGTCAAATGGTTGACCTGAGAGAATCCTCCCTCCAAGAAGAGTTTGAAAGAATATCAGATGAACAAATATGCGAGCAAGTGTTGGGCCCAGAAGTGGGCCTTGGTAGGACACTAAAGGGTAAAAAAGTGAAAAAAAATCTAGGGGATCATCGTATAGTGCATCTTCATCAAGAATGATAGAGGAGCAACAACAAGAGATAGACTCCTTAAAGGCTAGATTGGCTAGATTGGACGAACAGGACACCAAAAAACAAGCTGAGATGGATGATATGAAAGCTATGCTCTCACAACTCATGAAAGATAGATCGAACTAGGTATGAGCTCTTCAACTTTCATAGTAAACTTAACTGTAAGAATGTGTATGTTGTTATCTTGCAGTTATGGTAACAATATAAGCATATAGTTATGTAAAGTATAGTCAATGTTGTTATCCTGATGTTGAGTTTGAATTTTATCTTATGCTAAATTAGATGATTGTGTATGTGTTGTTATTCTATAGTTATGGTAACAACATAAACGTATAGATGTTTCAGATGGTTTATATATTACAATTGAGAATAAGTTTGAGGAGTGGGGGTAGGGGAGGGGGTGTTTCAGTTGATTGTGTAATTTAGTTTGATTGTGTTAGTTAATTTGTTTTAGTTTGTTTGTTTGATTGTATAAGTTAGTTTGTTTCAGTTGATTGTGTAAATTAGTTTGTTTATCACCATTGAGAATAATTTTTTTTTTTTTTTTTGAGGGGGAGGGGGGAGGAGTGTTTCAGTTGATTGTGTAAGTTAGTTTTTTTATTACAATTGAGAATAATTTTGGGGGAAAGGGGGTGTTTTAGTTGATTGTGTAAGTTAATTTGATTCATTTGATTGCATATCTATATATATGTTAAGTTTAAGTTATGATTGAGTTGGTTTATTGGTTTTTTTAGTTGAGATTGATATATTATTGAGCATTAAACTTATTTAAATTTGTATTTTGTAGGTATCTGGAGATTTTTGTTGAAGATACATCTCTAGGAAAGAAGCGTATTTAGGTTTTACATTGTTATCGTGTAATTGTCGTTGTAATTCTGGATGTTATAGAACTCGTGGATTAAGGTTTTCGATATATTATTAATCTATTATGGATATTTACTTCATTTTGGAAATCTTAATTTAGTTGATTGATATTTATAAGATTTAAACAGGTATGACATTTGGAAAAAAACAGATCTAAAAAAAATAAACAGATTTAAAGAGGCATTTAAATCTGTTTATTTATTTATTTCAAGAATTCTCGATGGCAAGGAGTCAGGCAACGAACACTCGACGGTGACTACATACCGTCTGGATTTAAAACTATCCTGACGGCCTCTATGCACCAACGGAATAAAGACAACACCTGACGGTCACTAACCGTCGAGTGTTAAAGCTCTCGCAGTGGTCTACATCACCATCGGTCGAAATTGGGAATCCCGACAACGTCAAAACCCATCGAGATAAAAACTAATCCCGAACAGTTTAGAAGACCGTCGGGCTGATCAGAAATGTCACGCTCTACCGTCGAGCCAAAGCTTAAATCCCGACAGTCGGGAGTCGGGTTAACCTACAAATTTCGACGAACGACTGTCGGGCTTTGTTCCTTTTTTCTGACGGTTTCCTTTAGGGTCGGGAAAACGTCCCATTCTTATCCATCGAGATAATTCTTTTTTCCTACAACAGGGCTTTCTAACCATCGAGAAAGGTTTCCCCGACGACAGTATCCCGACGGTGTTGCCGATGACTTCTTCGCCATCGGGAAAGGTTAGCCCGACGGTAATTATTACTTCTCCCAATGCCCTCCACCATCGGGATTCAACCAAATTCTTGTAGTGAACCTATGAAGGGTTAACTTACTAATCATGGTTATATCGAGTGGACATAATATATCTACAGTGAAGGGAGTGCAACTAGTGGGCTTTAGTGGAGTGACTCGGTAGTTAACGAATGGTGGTTAATTAGTTAAAGAGATTAGCTGATTAATCGTGGATCGTTAGAGCCCATAATCTGTAGGTCCATGAGGTCCCCCTACTAGCTCATATCGGACTAAACCTTAGAATAGTGTGAACAACGAATTTGAAGTGTTCAAATTCAAGTTTTGGAGTAAAGCGATAAATATATACAAAATATTTAACCTAATGTTTAATTGTGAATTAAACATAAAGAGAGAGAAAATAGGAGATATTTAGATAAGATTTAAATACTAAGATTATTAATAAGAATTCATATTCATTGTGATTATTGTTGGATTTAATAATAAATTAAATTAATTAAATTGTTTAACTAGTTATTTAATATTAATTTAATTTTAAAATTGATAATTATAATTAATTTAAATTAAATAGAATTGATCAAAATTGCATTAAAAGTCAAATTATTAACTAGGCCAAAAATGCAATGGAAGTTAAATTGTTAATTTTTTATTTTCTTAAAGTCAAAAAGTCAAATTTGTTGACTTTGGACTTTGAGAGTCAAACTTCGACCAAGTTAGTAGAAAGATCTAACATTTGTGAGTGAGAAATACGAACTCTTGCTTGGTTAACTGTTGTCTTCATTTGAAGACACATATCCCACTAAATCCCACTTTGAGTTAGTGGATTTTTTATTGTCAATTTCTCATCAAACTCAAAGTTGCATATTTTACATGCAATGGTCTTTAAAGGGGAGTGTTTAAAGAATTTTAAAACTCTTGGCCTTAGTGAAAATTGATGAGTTCATATGATAATCTCATCCTTTTTTTCTCTCATAGTTTTAGCTTTTTTTCCTCTCCAAATTAGTCACTCACCAAATCCCACCATCCTGTTCTAAGGTCGGAGATTAGTCGGAAAGACCCTCATGGTGGTCTACGAACTGTTCATGAGGAGATTGAAGTTAAATTGGAGAAGATTCAAAATCTACAAAGGTTGTGTTCTTTTTCCTCTTTTATTTGTTTCTATTGCATGCTTATCTTTGTAATTAACCTGATTAGAGTACTTTAGATCCATTTTTCTTCAGCTGTGCATCTGTTCGTTCCATCAGAGGAGGACAAGTTGGGCCATTTGGCCTAACAAAGCCACTCACCTCGGCTTCGACCTCCAGGCTAAGGTGGGCAAGTTGGGTCATTTGGCCCAACGCCTTTCTTTTCCCTATTTTCTTACTCCTTTAACCCATGCCCATTTCTTACACTTCTTTAGCCCTCACGTGTCTGTCATTATTTCGATTTTACCCTTCGCATTTTACCCTCCTAAACACGTGATTCTTGGTCTAAAAGTGACCTATAACATATATAATTTATTTTAAAATTAGGCTAGTTGCATAAATAGAATTCATGCTCAAAATAATAGAATAGGTAGTGCAACGATAAATTAATTACATATATAGAGCAAAAAATGGTAAAAGATTAAAAAGCCCATGCCTAGCCACCATTTTGCTCGCTTTTTCCCGATTTGCTCAAATTGAAAGCTATCACTGATAGCTGCTATCAATGATAGCTGTCAATTTGAGAAATATTAATTCGATCATGAAATATTAGGTTTTAATTTGCTATCAATTATCTGTGGTTATCATTGTTACACTTTCATCAATTGGAATCAACCTTCAAATATTAACAATTAAGGCTATCAGTGATTATCAATGATAGACTTTTATAAGTAGTTATTAACATTGAAAGAAAACCAACAACTTTGAAAGATTGAGCTATACCAGTGATGGAAAACTACAAGTGGCTATCACTGATTGACTTTCATAAATGACTATCAACTTTAAAAGATTAACACATTAGCTATCACTAATAAGCTTCTATCGTGGCTATCACTGATAACAACTATCACTATAAGAAATCATACTTCTCTTGACATCCCAAACCGTCGAGAAAGGGTGGAAACTACGTCGGAAGAAGGACGAAAGATGGATCGTCGGGAGTTTGTTTAGGAAAAATTCATCGGGAGAGGATCTCCTGACACATAAAACAGGTCATTGCGAGTTGTTCTAAGAACTCCCAACACCCTATTCTATGCGCCAGGAGTTCTAAAACAACTTCTTATGGCCTATTTTATGCGTCGAGATTTTGTAAAATTCCTATGGCCTGTTTTATACGTCGGGAGTTCTAGAACTCCTGATGGCCTATTTTATTCGTTGGGAGTTACGGGAACTCCCAACATGCTAAAATATGCATGAGGAGTTCCTTCATTAATTGAATATTGGCTTTGTAATTTTTTTAATTTGTAATTTGTAATTTTTTTAAATTTGATATGAATAACCTGTAAAGCATCATTAACTAACTCAAACATATTCACACAATAATTAAAACAAAGAAAACGAAGTCCATATTATAACAAATAAATGAAAAGTTATAAGACCCTACAATAAAACAAAGTCGATACTAAATAAAAGAAATTTGTTTTCAGAAATACATGGAAGAAATAACATGAAAACAACGTCAATAAATACATAAAAGAAAACAACGTCTAGAACACGGCATCTTGAACAATCGTCTAGCCTCATCTCCGAACAGCATCCTACAATAAAACAAAAATATTCAAATGTCATAATCTTTTATAGACAAGAACGAGTATAACCGAACGAACACACCCCCCACAACACATTCAAACTTCATAAACATCCATAAACACACAAAAACTCCAAGTTCAATGGTAGAACGAGCAAAACGAGTATAATCAAACTCTACCCACCCCCCACGACAGTCCCAACACTCATAAACATAAAAAAGAAAAAACACACGAAAACCTACAAGTTCAACTCCAAAATGATTATAACCGAACTCTACCTACATCCACAACATACTCAAACTTCATAAACAATAATGAACACACATAAAACTCAAACTTTCTTCCAAAAATAATTTAAACCAAAATCGACCCCCCTCCCCTCCACACAACACATTCGAACTTCATAAACATTCATAAACACATAAAAACTCCAACTTCAACGACAAAACGAGCAAAACGAGTATTATCAAATTCTACCCACCCCCACGACAAACATGAAACTTCACATAAACATAAAAAAGAAAAAACACACAAAAACCTATAAGTTCAACTCCAAAACGATTATAACCGAACTCTACCCGCCCACACAACATATTCAAACTTCATAAATAAGAACGAACACACATAAAACTCAAACTTTCTCCCTAAAACAATCTAAACAAAACTCGACCTACCCCTCACAACACATTCGAACTTCATGAACATTCATAAACACACAAAAACTCCAAGTTCAACGAGCAAACCGAGTATAATCAAACTCTACCCACCCCCCATAACAAACATGAAACTTCTTATAAACACCCAAAAACACACGAAAACCTATAAGTTCAACTCCAAAATGATTATAACCAAACTTTACCCACCCCCACAACATATTCAAACTTCATAAACAAGAACGAACACACATAAAACTCAAACTTTCTCCGCAAAACAATCTAAACCAAACTCGGCCCACCCCCCACAACACATTCGAACTTCATAAACACACAAAAAGTCCAAGTTCGATCCCCTCCGCCTCACACACACACACACAATAACGATAAAAAACACATCAGAATCCAGTTATTTGGCTACCATAACTACAGGATAGCCAACAATTCTTTATCATAAAGCTACTTAGACATAACTACTTTGCTACCATAACTGCAGGATAACAACATATTAGACAACTAAATAATGAAGTAATCATACCCAATTCGATGGCCCTCCTCTCTGTGATCATATCATGTCTTCATTCATTTTTTTTTCATTTCTTCCATTTGTCTTGCATGATCCTCTTTCATTTGTTTTTTAACGTCTTCAAGTTCCTTATCCTCTACTGAGACCGTTCGAAATTGGCTCTCAATTCCCTTACCTCTCCCTCTGTTCCTTGAGTAGATGGAAAACTCGATGAGCTGCTACCCTTTCTTGACTTAGGTTTAGGGCCCCAACCTAGGCATTTTGAATATCCAAGTCATTTACCCAAAAACGTCTCACCGATTTCATCCCATTTTAATGGTTGAGAACCTTCTGGAATGGGGTCAGATTGTAATTCTAACATTTGATTCTGGACATATTAACTAAATGTGTAAGTATGAGCGACTAAAGTTAGAAATGAAAAACAACACGAAAGTAAAACAAAAAATGTTACATGCGCATTTTCAACTGCCTCGTTCACGATCTTGCCACCTTTAGAGTGTGTTTCCCTAAGTAGGTCAACACATCCTATTTCTCGACCTTCCTTTGCCTACAACTCTATTTGAATTTGAAGGAACGACTTTGATCCACGTACAAGGTCGAATGATAATTTCTTTCTATTCTTCTTGTTCGTCTCCGATATTTCCTACATTCTAACAAAAAAATAAAAAATATATATTCTATAATAGTAAATGCAGTAAATGATACACACCCTAAATTATTCTAACCTAAAACGCTTCGCTCTCAAAGCGGTCACACAAAAAATACCAATCTTTTGGTCTATTTTTAAGCCAGCTAGGCAAGTTGGCACGTTGAGGATTGCCACATTTCCTGTAATGTCTGTGCAAATCGGCTCTAAATTCTTTGAAGGAGTTTTGCATTTGATGTTCTATAAAATGGTAAGTCGTTGACTGGATATATCAAGCACGAAATGAGGCTACAAAAGATTAAAGGAAGAATTAGCATATATGATGTTCATGACTCTTAGGCTACAATTAACTCTAAAAGAATAAACTTATAACTTACCAACAATTGACTCTTAGTCAATTCTATAAACTCGTTTGGAACCTCAACAAAAGTACGACATCGTATTGGAAATGCATATCTCACGAAGACACCAATCGCATTACTAAATCGTACCGAATGTTGGGAAATCAGCTTTGTCTTCCCCTCAATTATCACGATTGTAATTCTGCCATGTTTTTTTACGTATTTTTCCAACTCGATGTTCCGCGAAGGCTCGATTTCCTCCAAATGGATGCTGAGTTACTATCAGAGGAATAAAAAATTAAAAACAGTTTAGGATATATTTCAGTTAACTGAATATTTTTCAAAATATACTAATCTGAAGTGTCATCCATAAAAGATCCTGTGTTGCCTAGATGTATCTTTTGCTCCTGAAATTCTTCATCAGCCTCTTGTTGCTTATTAGGGTTTGACATCATATCTATACAAATGAAAAAAAGACAAAACAATATTAAATTAAAATGAAATATGTGTAAACAGAGAAAGAGAATTGAGTAGATACATGATTACTTATCATCGTCATCTAAATCAAATTATTCATCGGCACTTGAACTGTTATTGGGAGATAATTGTTATCATCATCGTTTATGAAGTCATCCTCGCCATGTTGAATAATTGGTCTTTCCACAACTATAGGATCAACATCAACTCTGCATAAAGTAACCTCTTCAATGGTTTCATCCACTCGGACTCCATCGACAATTTCTAGTAAATCTAATTGTGCATTTTCAACATCATCCAGTTTTGGTACATCCTATTTCGCTTATTTTAGACTACTTGAACAACTTTCCAATTACTATCGTATTTTATTTCATCAACGTAAAAGACTTGTTGTGCTTGGATAGCAAAGATGAAAGGCTCATCGACATACTAAAAGTGTGATGGATTGATCGATTTGTATCCTAAATCCACATGTGTCCTACTACTTTTTTTGTTATCCGTGTCAAATCATCTACACTTGAACAAAAAAACATGTCTTCTGTTCGCATATTGGAAATCTAATACTTCGTCTACAACACCGTAGAAATTGTTATCCACACTTTCGTTCCCACTGATCTCCCCGGCCACTAGGACTCCACTATTTTGTATAGCTCGATGATTATCACGCTCTATAGTATGAAATTTGTTGAGGATGATGCCCTAAACTCTCGTGTCTTGTAGTTTGTAAATACAGTTTTGAACAAATGCTTGTGATGTATAATATATGATATTTGCAACCTATAGCAAATTGGATGTTTTATTTGCTTTACCACAATCCAATAAACTAGGATCCCTGGTTGTCGTTTGTAACATAAGCATGTATGTGAAGACATATAGGTAGATCATGCCTTAAGTGATAACCAAAATGGTCTATAGTATATGAATACAAGAGGGAAACCTTATCCTGGTAATGCTATGGATGCGACCTGCTTTGTAGAATAGTTACAAGTATTGTAATTTGCTATAGATAGTCTGATCCTGATCATTCATGTGGAGACATAAGAGCGGGGGCGTCCTATACAAAGAGTTTGTATAAGATCGAACCATGAAGTGTTATAGTCTCGTTATATAACGCCGTTCATGATAGAGAGTTTACTTCACTAGGATGACCAAAGGTAACATGACCTCAGTCCTAAGTAAGTTGCCAACTCCTACCTTTAAGGGTGGTCCTTTGATTTGCATAGGTGTGAGTGGCCAGATCACCGACTCAAACCTACCACTTTGGGGATTCGTCTGATTTGAGAGTTGGGAACTCAACTACACAAGATGGAATTCACTCCTTCCCCTAAATAAGGGTTAGTAGATAGATTGCTCCCTTAAGGGCTGATTTTGAGGCTTGAACGATGTGGCGCTACACACCTTCTCAAGGCCCGAGAGGTGTCCACACATAGTAAGACTATGTTTTATTGTTTATTAGAGGGATCAGTGGTACTTAAGGAGTTAGATGTAACTACAGGGGCAAAACGGTAAATTGGCCAGACTGTACTTACGACCATCTGTGAAGAGTTATCATACTGCTGATTGGTTATATCCGATGGACACAGAAATATATCAGTGGAATGAAGAGTGCAGCGGTCGGTCTTTAGTTGAATGTCTGGCAGTTAACGAATGGTGGATCTCATGGCTAAAATGTTTAGTCAACTAATCATGTACGGTTGGAGCTTCAAGCCATAGGTCCATAAGGTCTTCTTGGTAGCTCAATGGGTTCAAGTTGAGAATAAGTTTTTGGGTCAGTTTGAAGTGTTCAAATTGACAAGAGGGAGTTCGATTACATATGATATCATTGAACGGGTCAATTATATATGATATGATTGACATTATGTATGAGATACATTATTTGGAGGAAAATGATATTAATATGATTTATATCTAGTGAAGGAGAAAAGACTATGGTTCAAATATTGCATTTGATGTGATATTAAACGATAGGTTAGTGAATATAATATGATTATATTTATTATTTATTTTTTAACAGTTATAGGATAATTGTGCCGGCATTTTCTTTGTAACTATGTCATAGTGGGAGGTTGCTTTCAGTTTTCGTAACTGAAGGATAAAATGGAAATCGTTTTCATTTTGGAAAAAGATCAGTCATTCGCTTATGTCTTAGTGTATACTGCTTATCGCATAGCAAATCGAGAGCCTACACGATAATTCAATGTTTCTAAACAATTGTATACATGCGGCATCGCATAGGATTTGCTAAACGATCGTTTAGCTTTTTCCTAAACGATCGCACGCCCGAGCGTTTATTAAATGATCGTCTATACGATTGCGGCCTATTTACTAATTGATCGTGTACCTCTTTCTAAACGATCAAACATCATCTATACGAGCTGAAGTTGAAAATGCATTGGATAGACGGATTAAGACACTTCAATCGTATCGAGGTGAAGAGTTTTTGTATTCGAGGTTCCAAGACTATTTGATAAAACATGGAATCATTCCCAACTCTCAGCACCGGGTACACCTCAGCTGAATGAGGTAGCGGAGAGGAGAAATAGAACCTTGTTGGACATGATTCGCTCAATGATGAGTTACACTTCCTTACCGGACTCATTTTGGGGTTTTGCAGTGGAGATTGCAGTGTATATACTCAATTGTGTTCCTTCCAAGAGTGTTGCGAGAACACCTCAGGAGTTGTGGAACGGGGGTAAACTAGTTTACGTCACTTCCACATATGGGGTTGCCCAGCACATGTGCTTAAGGCTAATCCAAAAAAGTTGGAACCACGGTTAAGTTTGTGCCTCTTTGTAAGCTACCCCAAAGGTACACGAGAGGGTTACTTTTATGATCCGTCGGAAAATAGAGTGTTTGTTTCTATGAACGCTATCTTCCTGGAGGAGGATCATATTAGGGACCACAATCCATGTAGTAAGGTTGTGTTAAGTGAGCATTACAACGAAACTACTGAAACTTCAACAAAAGTTGTTGAAAAGCCTGCTTCATCAGTAAGAGTTGTTGATGATAGTTCATTTGGTAGGTTGGTTCCACCTCAAGAGTTGAGGGAACCTCGACGTAGTGGGAGGAATACAAAGTCACTCGTTCGCTATCTGGGTTTCACAGAAATCCTGAATATGGTAGCTGATGGCGACATTGAAGATTTGTATCTTATCAGAAGGCAATGGCAGATGTTGACCGGGATGAATGGATCAAACCCATGGATCTCGAGATGGAGTCGATGTATTTCAACTCAGTATGGGATCTTGTAGATCAGCCTGATGGGGTCAGACCTATAGGTTGCAAATGGATCTACAAAAGGAAACAGGGTGTCGATGGGAAGGTGCAAACCTTCAAGACTCGACTTGTGGCAAAGGGTTATACCTAGGTGGAGGAAGTCGACTATGAGGGGACTTTCTCGCATGTTGCCATGTTGAAGTCGATTTACATCCTCCTATGCATTGCCACTTATTATAGTTATGAGATTTGGAGAATGGACGTCAAAACGGCCTTTCTGAATGGTAATCTTGAGGAGACCATTTACATGGTACAGCCCGAGGGATTCATTGCCCAAGGTCAAGAGTAAAAAATTTGCAAACTGAATCAGTCCATTTATGGGTTGAAACAAGCGTCTCGATCTTGGAATACTCGGTTTGATACTGCGATCAAATCGAACAACTTTGACCAAAACATTGATGAGCCTTGTGTCTACCAGAAAATCATCAACGGTACAGTAGTTTTCCTAGTGTTGTATGTAGACGATATCCTACTCATTGGGAATGATCTAAAACTACTGACTGTAGTTAAGAACTGGCTAGCGACCCAATTCCAAATGAAAGATTTTAGAGAGGTTTAGTTTGTTCTGGGTATACAGATCTTTCAAGATCATAAGAACAAAGTTCTATCGCTGTCTCAGGCATCGTACATTGAAAGGATGTTGCTCAAGTACTCGATGCAGAAATCCAAAAGGGGCCTACTGTCATTCAAGCATGGAGTTACTTTGTTTAAGGAAATGTGTCCTAAGACGCCTCAAGAGTTTGAGGAGATGAGATGGGTCCCATATGCCTCTGTTGTTATCAGTTTGATGTATGTGATGCTCTGTACTAGACTAGACATCTGCTATGTTATGGGAATAGTCAGTAGGTATCAGTCTAACCCAGGCCAGGGTCACTGAACCGCAGTTAAGAACATCCTCAAGTATCTTTGGAGAACGAGAGACTACATGCTCGTGTATGGAACTAGGGATTTAATCCTTACTAGATACACGGATTCTGACCTACAGACAGATAAGGACTCTCGAAAGTTCACTTTAGGGTCAGTTTTTACTCTTAACGGATGAGCAGTAGTGTGGCAAAGCACTAAGTAGAGGTGCATCCCCGACTCCACGATGGAGGTTGAGTACTTAACGGCTTGTGAAGCTGCCTGCTCAGGAAGTTCCTGACAGGTCTGGAAGTTGTTCCAGACATGTCTAGGCTCATCATCCTCTATTGTGACAATAGTGGTATTGTGGCGAACTCCAAAGAGCCCAAGAGTCATAGGCACGGCAAACATATAGAATGGAAGTATCATCTCATCCGCGAGGTAATGCATCGAGGGGACGTGATCGTCACAAAGATCGCTTTGGAGCAAAAAGTTGCTGACCCATTTACGGAGGCTCTCACGGGTACAGTTTTTTAGGCTTCAAAGTATGGGCCTTCGGGACTGCTCGTGGCTGGACTAGGACAAGTGGGAGATATTTTTGTATTGGGCCTTAGTGCCCTAGTTTATAGTTTTGTACTAGTTGTATGTACACCACACTCGCTTTAGGACAAGTAGAAGATTGTTGGGGATGATGCCCTAAACTCTTGTGTCCTGTAGTTTGTAAACACAATTTTGAACAAACGCTTGTGATGTATAATATATGATATTTTATTCACTTTTTTCTATGAACATTGGATGTTTTATTTGCTTTACCACAAAGTAATAAACTAAGATCCTTGGTTATCGTTTGTAACTTAAGCATGTATGTGGAGACATATAGGTGGATCATGCCTTGAGTGATAATCCAAATGGTCTGTATTATATGGATATAGGAGGAAAACCTTATCTTGGTAACATTACAGATGTGGCTCGCTTTGTAGAATAGTGACAAGTGTTGTGACTTGCTATAGATGGTCTGATCCTGATCATTCATGTGCAGACATGCGAGCGGGGGCGTCCTATATAAAGAGTTTGTATAAGACCGAACAACAAAGTGTTATAGTCTTGTTATATAACGTCAATCATGACAGAAACTTCACTTCACAAGGATGACCATAGGTAACATGACCTCAATTTTGGGTGAGTTGGGAACTCTTGCCTTTGAGGGCAATCCTTTGATTTGCATGGGTGCGAAATGCCAAATCGCCGATTCAAACCTACCACTTTGAGATTCGTTTGATTTGGGAGCTGGAAACTCAATTACACAAGATGGAATTCACTCCTTCCTCGAAGTAGGAGTATGTAGATAGATTGCTCCCTTAAGGGCTGATTCCAGAGCTTGAACGATGTGACACCACACACCTTTTCATTGTTCGGATTGGTGTTCTAATTCTCCCGGAGTCTTGTTATTTTTAGTTATACACATTGTTTATGAATAAAATAAGTGTTGTTCCATTCTGTCATTTACTTATATCCAATAAACAAAGATTCATGGTCATCTTATGTAAACTTAAGCATTTATATGCGATGTACAAGTGAATCATGCCTTAAGTAATAACCTAAATAGGCTTGTAGTATAAGGATTAATGAGGGATTCCTGATCCTGGTGACACTATGGATACGACTTGCTTTGTAGAGTTTTACAAGTGTTATAAACTATTATAGATAGTAAGTCTTGACCATTCATATGGAGACATGAGAGCGGGGGTGTCCTATACAAAGAGTTTGTATAAGACCGGACCACAAGACGATTTGTCTCTGTATATAACACTGTTGATACTGGAGACTTACATCTCATCTAAACGACCATAAGTGACATGACCTCAATCTTGATTGTTTTAGGAACTGTTGCCTTTGAGAGTGGTCCTTTGATTAGGATAGGTAAAAGGATGTTGACAAGGATGAATGAGTTAAGGCCATGAACCAGGAAATGGAGTCTATGTACTTCAATAACGTTTGGGAGCTTGTTGATTCGCCTGATGGGGTAAGACCTATTGGGTGTAAGTGGATTTATAAGCGAAAGAGAGGTGTAGATCAAAAGGTGAAAACCTTTAAGGTTCGACTCGTGGTAAAGAGTTATACTCAAGTCAAGGGACTTGACTATGAGGAAACTTTCTCACATGTTGTCATGCTCAAGTCTATCAGGATACTCCTGTCCATAGCCACATTTTATGATTATAAGATATGGCAAATGGACGTCAAGACTGCCTTCCTTAATCGTAATCTTGAGGAGACCATCTATATGACTCAACCAGAGGGGTTTGTAGTTCCAGATCAAGAGTAAAAGGTTTGCAAGCTTAATAGGTCCATTTATGGGCTGAAACAAGCGTTTAGATCATGGAACATTATATTTAATACTGCAGTCAAGTCGTTTGGCTTTAATTAGAATGTTGATGAGCCTTGTGTTGGGTTTTATGTCCTAAAACTCGTGATTTGTAAACAATAGAACTTATTATGAAAATTAAATAAGTTATTATTGAATATTTTCTTTTTTAGAGATCCAATAAACCTAACTCCCCTGACTATTACATGAATACTTGAACTTTATGTGGAGACATACAAGTGGATCAGGTTCGAGTAAATAGTTAAAATGATCTATAGTATATGAATAAGTTTGGGTACCTTATTCTGGTAACACTATGAGATGCGGCCTACTTTATAGTTGTTACAAAGAGTTGTAAAGTGCTACATTAGATCACAAATCAATTGTTCATTAGGAGATCAGTGGGACTTAAGGAACAAGATGTAATTTCGGGGGTAAAACAGAGATTCGACCCAACCATTATTACGAATAACCTGTGAAGGGTTAACTTACTAATCATGGTTATATTGAGTAATTTACTAATCATGGTTATATCGAGTGGACATAATATATCTACAATGAGAGGAGTTCAGCTATGGTCTTTAATGGAATCAATCATTAGTTAACGAATGGGGGTTAGATCGGTCTAATGAGTTTAGCCGATTAATCTCGGATTGTTGAAGCCTATGATCTGTAGGTCCGCGAGGTCCCTCTACTAACTCGTAAACGGATTAGCTGTAGAATAGCGTGATAAGTTAATTTGAAGTGTTCAAATTAGAATTAAATGAAATTGGAGAAATAATATTTAAATATGATTTAAATATTTGAAAATGGAATTGTGCAAAAATTAATTTACTATTTGATATTAAATTAATTTGAATTATTTTTTAATTAATCCAGAAAATCTCTTTGCATGACTGTCTGCAATATATTGAAGAGATTGAAGTGTTTTGAAGCAAGAAAACTCGTTAAATTTTTCTGAAAAATTCGAGAGAAAAAGTTCTTCTTCACGTTAGGTTGTTGCAGTGAGCTAGTCTCCAAATTCCCTTAATTCAAGCTTATTTTGAGTCCCACTACTCAATCTAGAGCACCAAGAGGATAGTAGAGAAGATCTTGGGGTGATTACGACAAGATTCAATTGAGATTAGCAGTTACTTTCAAACTTAGAGGAAGTTATTCGAAGGTATGTCTTGAAACTAATGTATTTCTGTTGAATCATGCTTTCTTTTCTGCCAAAATTAATGAATTAGAGTGCTTATGGATCCTGGTTACTTCCGCTGCACGATGGTATATTCCAACATCTTGTGTCTACAAGAAAATCATCAACAACTCAGTAGCTTTATGGTTACTGTATGTGGATGATATCCTAGCCATTGGGAATGATGTAAGGTATCTGACTGACATTAAGATGGCTAGCTTCCTAGTTCCAAATGAAAGAATTGGGTGAGGCACAATATGTTGTAGGGACCTAGATCATTCGGGATCGTAAGAATAAGAGGTTAGCCCTATCTCAGGCATCGTACATCGATCAAGTGTTGATTAGGTTGATGAATGTTTACAGGTTGAATTACCTTTGTTTAAAGCTTTCTTTCAATTACAAAGTGTTAATTTGTAAGGGCCCCTGGATTTTTGGGCATAATTAACATCCAATCGAGTCTGTAATTCAAAGATTTTGAGTTAGTCGAGTTGTTCATGATGAAGTTTCGAAGCATGGAGATGTGGTTCTCAGCGAAAAAGAAGACCAAAAGTTGGTCGTGTCGTGTAGCCTCAGGTAAACGATCGTTGGGATTTATCTAAACGATCGTGTAGTATTTACTAAACGATCGTTTAGCATTGAGGTAAATCGTTTACTCTATCCCGTAACGTTGGTTACCCGATCGTATAGATGCTAAAGGTAGACGATCATAGTACGAGCATATGTTGCTTATCGTTTAGAAAAAGGGGCGCACTAAACGATTGTGTAGTTAGCATGCTCATTGCATAGTCACTGACTACACGATCACGCAGTATACAATACAAAGGCGTTCGCTCAAAGATCGTGCTTCATCGCATCGTTGTCATTTAGATGATCGTATAAGGCTTGCATAGTGCACGGCGCGCTGCACGATCACGTACCTCATGCTTCATCGCATAGTAAAAGGTACACAATCGTTTAACTCGGGGAGCGTCAGTAAACGATAGACCAAAGCATTTGTTCTTTCGTGTAGACGATCATAGGGTGTTTGGTACACGATGAGTGGAGAAGCGTTGCTTGCCCGGAGGGTTCAAGACCCGGTTCGCCTATTTGAACCCGTGACTCCTTGTTTTGTAATAGTTAGCTTGTTTCTTTTGAGGATTTGAGACAATTTTACACGGTTCATCAACATTTGTTTATTATACATGTGATGTATTGTTTATATGGCAAAGTGTTTGACATATAGATTTGAAACCCACCTTAGGTTGTGCAATTATTCATGCATCATGTATTATAAATGTTATAAGCTAACGTGAAGAAATTATGTGAAAGCATATGCATGCATCATGAAAATATAAGAGTTATATTTTTACATGAAGTGAGCATTATCATGCATCATCTTTATATTATAAGCATTATAGTATAAGGGTGTATGGAAGCATATTGTGCTTGATTCGTTGCTTGTCTGTATAAATATTATATAAAAAGGTAGCAATGAATGAACAATGCATTGAGCATTGACACTTAGGTTGTTTATAATCATTATGAATGCCTTATATGTGTTAGCTTTACATTGTGGTTTTGGTTGTTTTTGCTATAAGTGTTATAAAGGAAATTAAAACTAAAATCGATAAGAAAGAGTTGCATGCGGACTTAGGGTGAACTCGTGTTCTTAAAAGAGTTTTAAAATTGAATGGAGATAGACCTAAGTTCAACTAGTTCTAATGAGATTAGTAACCTAGATTAATCTTTTAAAATCACTTTAATAGGATTAAATTGATTGACATAAAAGATTATATTTGTTTTAAATCTATCTATAAGGGACCTTTTGTCTAAACCGGGTTCTGTCTAGGCTGGGGTTCTTAAGCTGACGGAAACGAAACACCCCTACCTGGGAACCTACCTGAAAAGATGAATTAGATAGATCTTCTACAAGCATGCGACAATTGATCAAAGACTCCGTTAAAGAGTTTAATGGATGATGATCAAAAGTTGTTTAACTATCAAAGGTAAACGTTACTCTTGGGCAAACCTAAAAAGTCACTTAGTTAAAATTCTTAGCCGTGTTTTTTTCTAAGTAAACTAAACTCTAGGTTATAAAATACTCAATGGGAGGAAGAGATGTATCTGATATGTCGATGATTCCACTCACGTTTCTCCCTTTATGTTCACGCTGTATTTGGTTTTACAAATCTGTTATCGACCTATATCAAGTGTAGGTCCTTTCTTATCTTCAAATCTTGGTAGTCTAGTTGAGCATTCATTGTATCCTTTATCTTTCCTTCAATATTTAACAATATGCCCACCAAATTGTTGCATATGTTTTTTTCAATATGCGTTACATCTAATTTATGTTGTAACAATAGTCTGGATCAATATGGAAGTTGGAACAAAATACTTTTCTTAGTCCATTTTAGAATTCGTTTTCTTTTTTTATCTTGGTTTGATGGATATTTGCTAAGCACAGAAAAGTTCAACGTATTTATTTGTTGTAAGATCTCTTCTCCATTCGTTACGACTGGAGGAGGTCTACGTTCTACTTTTCCATCATGTTGCCTACTTTGGCGCCAACTATGATTCTCTGGAAGATAACATCGATGTCCCATAAATGATATTTTTCCTCTTATCTTGAAGGGCGAATTATCTTCTTTGCATATTGGACATGCTTGATAACCTTTTGTACTCCACCCAGATAGGTCACCATATGCAGGGAAGTCATTAATAATCCATAATAAGGTGGCATATAGTTGAAAAAACTCACCAGTAACAGAATCATAAGTTCACACACCAATTGTCCATAATTCTTTCAACTCTTCAATCAATGGCTGCAAGTAAACATCAATTTTCTTTCCATGAGATTTTGGACCAGGTATGAGCAAGAAGTGTGTTTCCCTCATGCATTTCCAAGGGGGCAAATTATAAGGAATTATCACCACAGGCCACATACTATAAGAAGTACTCATAATTCCAAATGGATTGCACCAATCTAAAGCTAATCTCAAACGAACATTTCGGGGATCTAAAGCGAAATGAGAAAATTCACGATCAAAATGTTTCCACCCCTCTGCATCAGCTGGATGTCGCAATACATCCTCTGTTTTAACTCCTTTATCTTTATGCCATCTCATGTCGGAAGCGCCTTCTTTTGATGCAAACAATCCTTTTAATCTCGGTATCAATGGAAAATGGCGCAATACCTTATGTGGTATTTTTTTACCCTTTCCATCATCAAATTTGTATCAAGACTCACCACAAATGGGGCATTGTTGCAAATCTGCAAATTCTTTCCAATAAAATACATAATCATATTTATATGCATGAATGGACTCATAATCTAGGCCTAAATCACGAAATTTTTGCTTAGCTTCATAAAAGGTAGTAGGTATAGTGGTGCTAGCTGGAAACACTACTTTTAACAATTCCAGCAACATGTCAAACGATTTGTTACTCCAGTCATTGAGAACTTTGATATGCATCAGCTTCACTAAAAAGTTCAAGAACAAAAATTGCAAACAACTAGGGTATAGATTATTACGTGCTTCGGTCATTAAATCCTTGAATAAGTCTGTGGTATCTCTTTCTTGACCATTAGAGAATATTTCATTCTCACTTATTCATTTGCATCTTCGTTTTCAATTGGAACTTATAGATCCTTTATAAGATTCAACATCTCATTTTCTTCGACAATATTACCCTTTATACTATCTACTTCAATATTGTGTATTGAATGAGTTGTATGACTTTCAAAACCTTTAGATAAGTTTATTGACTTTCCATGATATACCCATTCACAGTATGAAGGTGATATTTCATATGTTAATAGATGTTGTTCCACAATATCTAATTTTTTCCAAATTGAATTCATATAATTCTTGCATGGACAACTTATTCGTCCGGAATCATTAACATAAAACTTCACCATATCTAAAAACTAGGATACTCCTTCTCTATACTCCACCGATAACTTATTCCTTAGTTTAATCCATTCTTTATTCATCCTTAAAAATAAATCTTTTCTAATAGGTGATTTGACTTGTGTATACACAACATTCATGGAGTATAATTTGTATTAAAAAAAAAAGAAAAAAAAAAGAATGAGCATTTAGGAATGTGATTGTACTTTTTTCACTTTTTAGAAGCATATTTCTTCCATATTTCTTACCATGATTTGCATCTTTCTTAAGTACAATTGTTATTAAATGGGACTTGGACTTTTCAATTTTGAACTTTTGTGATGTACTAGTTGTAAAGGACTAAAGAATAAACTAAGTCCAAAATTATGTAATAAGTAAAAAGTGTCCTTTTTTTGCCCCTAATGTTATTGATTTGGTTTGAAAACCAAAATGTTTTTAAAGGTATAGAGTTGAATTTTTCTTCGTTAAGTTAGTTGAATTAACAGAGGTGAACACTATATGATGTACAGTTTTACTTATACATATGTCGAACATCTCACAAACTAAATAACATACGTCAGTTACTCCTCTCATTATCAGTTTGAATATCTACCTCTTCATATTTATCTTTTGAGAAGAATCTCTTTAAACTCTTCTAACAAATGAACACACTATTGTCATATCCTATAAGAGAGCACAGACAAGTCTTTCCCAAGTACTGCCTGGAATAGTTGATCCGGGTTAGCAAGATTGAATTGCTTCATACAGTTATTAGAACTCACGAAAATTTTAGGCTTCAGGAAGAAAACTCAAGAAAATCATCAACTTCTAAAACCAGTTTCCTATCCATGCTCGTCATTAGAGACCATGACATAAATTTTAAGAAGATTGATGATTAAATGTTCATAGAATTTTCAATAGAAGTTTTAGTCATATACACAAACATCATAGTAAATTTGAAATATATTTTTAATTAGTTTTAATCAAGCAAGTCACTAAATCCATAACCTTAAGAATTAAAAGGGAAAAAAAAGACTCAATCCACCAAATTGCAGAAATTGTAACATCCACAATCCACAATTCATAATAACATCCACAATCCACCAAATTGCAGAAATTGTAACGTAATGATATAGGAAGGAAAAAAAACCCTATGCTAGAAACGTTAGATTTAATTTAAAGAACAACAAGAGAGATAGATGCTAAATGACAATAAATCAAAGCAATAGTAATCGGATTTCAAAGAGTAGTCAGATTTCAAATTCATGAGAAATAAAACAATGGCTTGAATTTGCAAAATAAGAGAAAGGAAATGAAAGGGATGTGGGCAACCTGTTGAAAGCTTGCAAAGGACACCGGAGCGATGGACGGCATGTGAGCGTCAAAGATCTGCGAACGACGAAGGCACGCAAAAGGAAATGAACGACGGATGACAAGGCACACAAAGAGACGTGAACGACACATCGACGCGAACAAAACGGTGAAGGAAGAGACGCGAACAGAACAACATGGCAAAGAAATGAACGATGAAGGAAGAGACACGAACGGAACGGCAAAGGAAGAGACACGAATGGAACGGCGACGACAACAGCAGTGAGTGATGATGGTAGGCGAGCAGATCGACGGCAAGGCAGGCGGTGGTAGGCAATGACTGGCTAGGGTTTTCAGATTGGGGTTAATAGGGAAGAAGGGAGGCTGCGATGTGATCTGGGTATAACTAGATCAGATCTCCCAACGGCAATCGACGACCCCTTACATCGTCATGAAAGACCCTATCTCCCGACAACCGAGCTCCCAACGGTAAATTTAGGCGTTGAGAGAGCTTCTTTTTCTTAATGTATCAATCGCTGTCACTGATAGATTTTCATCAATTAGAATCAACCCTGAAATATTAACACTTAAGGCTAGCAATGATAGACATCTATAACTAGTTATGAACTTTCAATGAAACTCAATTTATAATATATATTTCACCTAACTTCTATCACCTATATCACTAATATCACTCATATCATGGTTTCGGCGATAACTTCTTTCATTGATACCATCACATTGATACCATCACTGATAAGATGTTATCAATGATCTCATTGATATCATGCCATCAGTGATAACTCTCTATCACCGATAATATATATGCTATCAGTTGTAGCTTCTATCATCGATAACGTTCTATAAGTGTTACCTTCTGTCACCGATAACATGCTATCGGTGGTTGCTTCTATCAATGATAGCTACTGACCACCTTATTGTCTCTTTTATTGTCATTTCCAAACATTTGTACGGTCCCTTTTCTTTTCAATACCTCTCGAGGGCACTTCCATAAAAATAGCGAATAGCCAAACCAAACCCTTCTTCTTCATTGATTTTAAATACACAAATAATCAATTTGTGCTTTCATTTTGGATCATCTATGTCATTTTTCAAGTATATTTCCGATAGATATCATACTCTTAAAGTCCTATAAAAATGAGGGGAAAAAATTATTGAACTATCTAATATCAGCCGCATTTTTTTATTTTTTGAGACATAAACTTGTTTAATAACCATTCTCGTTTCTTATTTTGGACTTTTAAGAAATGTTTCTAAAAATGATGCAAATTTGTGGACTAAAAAATAGTTTATTTCAAATCCCTTTTTATTTTCTATTTAATGTTTCATTATAATAATCAAACTTGATGATTGGCTTGTTGTTGTTAATTCACTTATGAATTGGGTACTTTCAAGTCTTGAGTATGAAACACAGTCTCATAATTCTTATGAAAAAAGATGGAAGCAGCAAAAACCAGATAAAGGAAATAAAATAAAAGAAAGAAAGAAAAAAGAGAATAAGCAAAAACCGGAGAAATGAAAGAAAATTTAAAAAAGAAAAAAGAAGAGAAGTAAAAACCAGAGACATAAAAGACAATTTAGAAAAAAAAAAAAAAAAAACCAAAAGCAAAAAAAAAAAAAAAAAAAACCAAAAGCAAAAGCAAAAATCGGAGAAATAAAATATAATTAAATTAAAATAAAGAAAGAAAGAAGCAAAATTCGAAGAAAATAAAGAAATTTGTTTTAAGAAAAAATGCGTGCAATAAGACAAGACGGAAGAGAGCGAAATTGGACATTGAAAAAAAAATCAAAAGTTGACTAGTCAACACTTCCATATTTACAAATATTTTTAAGATGTAATATATTTTTATATTTTTTTTCCCTTATTATACTATCTATTAACAACATCCTTTTAAAATTTTAAGTACTTCATTGGGAAATAAAGAAACACAAACAAATATATACATATTAAAAATGTTAATAAATACAATTCTTTTTTTTTTTTTCTCTTGAAATGAGAGTGGAAGAAAAGTTTCCAGCTTTTGGAAATAAGAAGTCGTGTACTTGGAAACGTAAACGACCCATGCAATAATGAAGTGAGTCAACCTTGTCGGCCCGTTGGGCTCAGTTTGACCCGTCGTCACTTGGGCCAAAACCCAACATGGCCCATCTCGTACTCCACGTTGCGGCCTAGCTGTACGAAACAATATATTTAGGACGTAAATTTAAAATTTTGAATGACACTTAATAACGCCTCCTTTAAAAAAAATAAAAAAATGAATTTAACTCAATTGACATACGACAAATTTCTGTATCAATTGGCTCGTTTGTAGTTTACAATTTTATTAAGTTTATAGCCAAACTTGTATACTAAAGTCTAATAATTGAATATCCCAAATCAAATTATTATTATCTTAATTAATCATGGGAGTACGTCAAGATTTTAATAAAGGGTAACTCCAATGAGTAACACTTTTAGGACTAATAATTAAATGTACACCAGTACATTTTAAATAATTGTAACTGTAACAAAATCTATCACATATGAACTTTATTGAGGCTTTATAAAATTTAGTAAAGATAAATGTAAAAAGTGAGACTTAAACTTGTCTATAAATGGCTAAAAGGTAAATTTATCACTAAGTTAGCTAATGATTTTAATACTATATATATATATATAAAGAGCATAAAGTTGAGGAAGACTCAGCCTCATCTGGAGTCATAATAAATCTACTCCTATATGTTAATAGTTTTAGTATGATTGTAATATTTTTAATGATCCCTTTAATAAATGTCGATACGCTGTCTATTATATATATATCAATTTGAATAGGAGTGGTCGATTTCAGATCGACAAAAACTAAAATGAAAGGTGGAGATTGATTTTGTTGGTGATTGAGAGAAAATAGTGAAAGGGCATATGAACACAAATAGAGAAATGGTAGGAGGGCCCATCATGGTGGGCAGACTTTTAATCACGACATCCCATCTTTTCCCACCTTCCTTTCCCGGTTTGAATTCTATTTTGAAAATAAAATAACATACTTTTAAATTTTAAATTTTTATATCTATATTTTTAATAAAATTTAAAATGAGTCACTTTTGTTAATTTCTTTATAATTATATATTTTAGGTAAGAAAATAAAATATGTGAATATGTTTATAAAATATGTCCATAGAAATTTATCAGTGTCTATTAGTGATAGAAATTGATAAAAATTTATCATTGATACTGTGATAGAAGTCTATTAGTGTCTATTAGTTTTTTTTTGTTATTTCTATAAAGAGTTTGACATTTATTCTATTTATGAAAAAATTTTAAATGTTAATTGTTTGATTTTTTTAAAAATTTAAGTGTTAATTAATAGTTTTGGGGAAAAAACAACAATAAACTAATAGTAAAAACTAAATTTAAGATTTATTGAAAATATAATAATTAAAACTAAACAAGTCTAAAAGTACATGAGTTAAAATGATATTTTAACCAGTAAAATGATAATAATAATTATATTGATTAGGTTGAAAGACCATTGTGGTCTATGTACTTTAGAGATTGTACAATTTTAGACAATGTACTCTTAAATGATCAATTTTAATCTATGTACTTTCGATAAATCTTAAACGTAGCTCGTCAAAGTTAATTTTTTAAAAAAATTGGTTAAATAGTAATAAAACTTTCATGCTATAAAATACAATATTGTGAATATATTTTCAAATCCCATAGTTAAAAATGCTAATGGATAACAAAGAGTTCTTGAAAATTTTAAAAAATTAAAAAAAAAAAAAAAAAAAAAAAAACAAACAACCCATATCAAAGACTACATTGTTATATTTATTAAAAATACAGACACTAGAATTAAATATTTGAAAATATTGGAACTAAAAATAAACAAAAATTAAAATAATATTTTTATCTAATAATTAGTATTATTAGCTTAAAATCTCACACCATTACCATACAAAATTTACGGTTGAAAATTAGAAATGTAGTCATGAGATTTAGTTTGTATCGATTTAATAATATTTTTCATGATAAAAACTATGATTTTAAGAACTATTGACTACATTGAGACTAAAAAATTTTACAAAATAAAGTCTATCAATTAAATTGTTATTTTTATAAAAGTTAATAAATTTGTTTAATTATTTATAAATATTTTAAATACTTGAGTTGATCTAAAATGACAGATAGATAAATAACTTTTACAAAAAGAATATAAATAAATAACCAATCAAGAAAATAAAAACTCCAATGACTTAAATTTTATTTTGAGAAAAAGCGGGTTTAAAGAGAAACGAAAAAAAAAAATCCTCTTTTGAAAATATGTTGAAGCGATAGATTTGAATCGTTGATTTATTACAATATATTATATATTTCAAAATGGATGAATTAAAAATACAAAAATCTAATAGTTAAAGACCAAGATGAACAACATAAATTTTATACCAGTGAATTTGACATTAGAGAGAAAACTTCACATGCCAAAATAATTATCTTTTCAAATTTACTAATACGAACATAATTGGATAGTTATCATTTATTATGGTTGTTCAAAAAATCCGATCATTCAAAAAATTGATCAACCCAACCCATTCCGTGTGGTTTGGGTTAGGTTATCAACTCATTTAGGTGATTGGATTCAAATAAATAAAAATTTTGTGGGTTGGGTTGGTTCATAGGTTCCCCTAATATAATCCGGATCAACCTGAATTTATTACTAACTTTAAAATATATTTTTATTATTATTTATAACACAATTATTTATACATATATTGATTTTAATTTTATTTTATTTTATTTCAATATTTTTTAATAATTTATTTTTCAACCATTCTTAAAAGTAGTCTTTTTACATTTTAGAAAGAAAATTTCCACCATATAAATTAAACTTGAGTTGTTAAACTTAATTCAATATATGAAAATAATTAAAAAAAATTATACGTTTTGCTTATTTTTAGAATAAAATTTTAAATAAATGATCCGATTAATTTGAACCTACCCAACCCAAATATTTTATAATTGGATTGAGTTTGGTCAACTTTTTAATAATTGTTATTTGGGTCGAAGAAATTTACAATTGGAACGATTGAGTTGAATTGGATTGAGTCTAAAAAAATCTTTCTAACCTAATCCAATACTTAAACACCCTTATTATCCATTCATTTTCTTTGAGATAGGATTATCCAATCTTCGCTCTACATTTATTAAAATAAAATAAAATAATAATTTTTTTTTTAAAAAAAAAGAAAGAAATTCAAACCAATTTTGAAATAAAAGAATAATTCATGATCTGTCCATTACGTTACTTGTTCTTGTTCATCCTCGAAGCTTCGCGTTTCCCGAGGCTCTCCTTCTGCCATTTCTCCTTCCTTCTGATCCTCTCTGTTTCCAGTTTCGCCCTTCAATTCAAATTTCTCTAATCGAAATCTCCACCCCCCCTATTTCATCACTTGGGGTTTTCTACAGTAGGGTTCCATTCAAATGCCCATGGCTACCGCACCCTTGAACAAAATCGAGCGAGCCCATCAGATGTACCGTGAAGGTCTCTATGTCGAAGCTCTGAGATTTTACACTGAAGCTCTGGCCATGGCCAAAACCAAGTCCCAGAGGATTGCGCTTCATAGTAACAGAGCTGCTTGCCATTTGAAACTTCATAATTTTAACAAGGTAAATTTGGGGATTTTTGTCTGTTCTGTCATGATTGTCAATCTGATTTCGAATTCGAACCGTTTCTCGTTTAACCCAGAATCGGATTCGCATTTCGTAATTGTTCTAATTAGATATGAATCATTGTAATCGAATTGATGACTGATTCCTGGATCAGAACCCTTCTGTCTTGTAGTTTGATTTCTTTATTTTTATTACCCTTCTATTCTTGTAATCTTATCGGTTCCATTTTAGGCAGCTGAAGAATGTACATGGGTTCTTGAACTTGATCACAAGCACACTGGAGCTCTTATGCTTCGTGCCCAGACTCTTGTCACACTCAAGGAATACCATTCTGCTTTGTTTGATGTTAACAGACTTATAGAATTGAACCCATCGTCAGAAGTTTATCAAAATCTTCATACTCGACTCAAGACGCAATTGGTATGGACTTGCTACTTGTTATCCTTCTATCATACTGTCTGTTCTCTAATCAAGTTGTTGAAGGACTCAGTTGTAGGCATTGCTGTTTGCTAATCATGCTGTCTATTATGGGATAGTTGTCTTTTTTGATCTTGCTTATTGAATCATGTCCACGGCGAATAAGTTGTATTAGGATTCGTGTCATTTGTATTACTGCAAGATGCTAATGTGATTACTGGGTTGTTTCATTAATCTTCAACTCGTAGTTCTTGCATGGTTTTGTTTAATTATACACAATTATGGTTGTGGCCATTGGTAAGAGATCTTTTTTCTGCTTAAGGAAAGTCACTTGCTCCAATACCTGAATCAGAAGCAGAGCTTGAAGAGGAGGAGGAGGAGGAAGAAGAAGAATACGTTGATGAGTTCAATGCATATGCAGCCAATGCGAAATGCAATGGGGGAAAAGAAAATGCTGTCGCTCCGAGTATTACACAGGTACAGAAACCTGAGCATGATTACAATTTGATTGAAAAGAACATCATCCAGAAAACTCAGAGCAACTATGGATTATCTGAAGAAGAAAGGGGCAGTCAGAAGGTTGAGGTGAAAATGACTACTAAAAGTGAAGTCGTTGCCCCTCGAGCACAAAACAAGAAGGGCACAACTGACCTAGGTCCCAATGGCTGGCAAACAATCCCAAAACCTAAAGGACACTCAGCTTTAGACTATGCACGTTGGGATAGAGTTGAGGATGATTCTAGTGAAGATGATGATGATGATGAAGAAGACTCGGGACCTCAATTCCGTTTTCGTGTTAGAACCGTTGGTGTTAAACCTGTGAAGTGAACTGAAGATGCATCATACAATCAAATGCCTTGCTATCTTGAATCTTGATAGAAAAACGACATGATATGCAATTCCGTGTTTCGTGGATTTTGGAAATTCACATGTCAAAGATCAGTACTGTTGAGACCTTCAGACCTATGTAAAGTGTATTTGTTTACAAACAAAATTAGCACAGTGGGTATGATCAACGGCAAGCTTTGCCCATAAGATTTTGTACAGAGCTCCAGCCGATGCCATTTGGTTTAAGTAATGTTCCGTCTGCTGCACAACATCAATTTCCGAGTGCTTGTCACAGTTGAAGATCCCGTCTTGGATTATGGATCATATTTCTGGTATATGATGTTCAATACTTGTGGTAAATACTATTATATGCTGCTGTCCGGCATTGATTGATGGTAGATTTAGCAGTAAATAAGCTTCAAATTTCATGGTATTTGGAAGAATAAATACTCGTTTGATGATACCTGAATGAATTATTATTTCACTGCTCTTTCATATCCCTGTATATGTGTATTTCTCTTGTGTTCCTTTCTTTCTTTGTTGTGGTTTATGAGGATTAGGCAACCAGCAAATGTGGAGGTAAGTAGCCAGGCTCTTTTCCCTGTTAACATGATTCTTTTTTATACCATTATTTTGGTTTTTGGGGTAATATCATGAATCATCCCATTTGAATAAATGTTTATGTTTACTTTCTCATATTGCAAATTCTGTAGCTGTTTCTTTAGCATTTAGAAGTCATTTCGTTGATTTTCCTTTCTTGGGCAGATTGCAAAAACCACCTTTTAGTACGGTGGTAGTTGCAATGAGCCTTCAAACTTATAAAAGTGTTGAAATTGGATCATCAGACTTACATAATCTTATAAATTATAATAATAGTTTTAGGCTTCAAATTTTATCATTTGGGGTCCAAAATGTCTAAAATTATTGTAAGTTTGGGGATCTAATTTTAACCTTCTATAAGTTTCTGATTTTAATCCTTTTATAAGTTTGAGTACTCAATTTAACGATTGAAAGTTTGAGGGGTTAATTGTAACTATTATTTATTTAGAGGTGGTTTTGTAATTTCCTCATTATTCTTTGACACTAAGCAAATCAAAAAGATGTTGGGAATTGCTTGGAATGGATGGCGTTGGGAATAGGTTAAAGGTTACTGCTACGCAATCAAAAGAAATCTCTTCCTTCTTCGGCGAAGAAGCAACTGATGAAATTAATGGTCATTATTGACGTGCTAACATAGTTTAGAAAGAAAAAAAATATAACTTTTTGGTCTGAGTTTTTTAATTTAACTTCGATTTGGTATTTAAATTTCAAAATATTATACTTTAGTCTTTGAGTTTTGAGTTTGATTTCAATTTAATTTATTATTCAAAATGTTATAATTTTTTTCTTGAAGTTTTAATCTTGTTTCAATTTGGTCCTTGGGTTTGAAGTTTTACACTTTTAATTTTGATTTTTCTCCAACAATGTATACATTCAATTTTTTTAATGTTAATGATTGTTAATTGATTTAAAAGAATTAAAAAAAGTTATAATCAACTAATTTTCACTATTTTAAGTTAATCTTAAAATTTTACTTCATAATTATTTGAAAATTCATTAATAGATATTAATATCAAAGACTAAAGTGAGTATTTAGTAAAAAAAAATCAAGATTAAAAGTGTAAATTTTGAAAATCTGGGGACTAGATGGAAACAAAACCTAAAATGAAAGGACTAAATGGGCAACAATTTGAAATCTAAAAATAAATTGAAATTGAGCCCAAACTTAAGGACTACGAGTGTACATCGATTGGTCGGTGCCAGTTTTGGGAGAAAATCGACTATGTAAATTGGTTGGCAGCTAATTGCTAGCCGATCAGTTTTGTCAGTTTCTTCTTCTTCTTCCCACGATCAGATCAAAGTTAGAAATAGTCGAATCTACTTTTTTCATCAAAAAGTAAGAAATTGTTGAGAGAAATTGTGGAAGGGAAAGCAAGAGAATAGGTCATGACGACGGTGTAAGGGAGAGTGATAGGGAGATGGAGATCAAATTGGGAATGTGAAAAGGAAAGGTGTGGTAGGATAAGAAAGAGGGACATTTTTTTCCTTTTTAAGAGAAAACACTAATATACATCTATGGTCAGTCAGTTAGGGGGTGTTGATTTTTTATGGGAGAACCGACTACTGATTGACCATGACCTATCCCTGACCGATCAATATTAATTTAGTCGGTTGGTTGGATCGATTTCGATGCCTTTAATTGCATCTCTATAAGGATTCCAGTTTTAAAATTCAAGGATCAAATGGAAACTAAACCCTAAACTCAAGGGGGGAAAGTAATTTTCCCTATAATTTACAAGGCTTATTTGTACGTGTAGACGTTAAATTACAGTGGCTTAAATTATTAATTGCTATTTAAATTATAGTTTGCATTATTGCTATTTAATTTACGTTAAATTCTTAACTTTTTTTTTTTTAGTTAAACACAATATTTTGAGTTGGTAGAGGATTTGAACGTTTAATCTATTAAGACAAATACAAAGATTACAATTATGTTAAAGAATAGGGAAAATTTTCACAAAATGACCCAAATATCAAAATTTCTATCAATGACCTTTTCTTAAAAACTTTTCTACCATTGACTTTTTGCTCATGTGAAATTCCAAAATTACCTTCAGTTTTAAAAAGCCTTTAGACCAAAGCCTTCAATCTTCTTCCTTCAACCATTCAATGTGTATTCAATACAATACCAACATTTCACCAAAGCATTTATTCCCAACTAATATTCTACCAATAGCGTTGAATAATATTGGTAGGAACTTAATGGAAGGTCACTCTCAGTATTCACTTTTTGTTGAACTTCCCACAAAACTCTCCCATTGTTCTCTTAGAGTTTCAGTCCAACATCTTCGTTGATCGTTTTCATCATCAGATTACAAAATGGAGAGAATGTAAGTAATATTCTACAATATTTCTTGTCCCAGATCGCTTTCATAATAAGTGTCGTTTAATATTAAATGAATGATTGTATAGTAATATATACACAATCGTTCATTATAATATAAACAGTCGGTCATAAATTACTAGACAATTGTATACTAAGTTATAAATGATTGTGTAGTAATTTATAAACGATCGTATACTTAATGTATTGTATATGTAATCGTATATGAATTTCTGAACAATCGTTTATACAGTATTACGTGATCGTTTATAAATTACTACATGATCGTTTATAACTCAGTATACGATCGTTTATGAATTACTACACGATCGTTTATAACTTAGTCAATCACCGTAAATCAATACGTGCATAGGTCAGGTTTCGAGTGCAACTTCTGATGCATGTGCACCAAAAGAAGATCTATAGTCTGGTCCAACAAAGAAAAATATAAGTTGTTTGTGCGATAGCTTAAGAAACTTCTAAACGATCGATTTTGGTTAATGAATAAACAAAAATACTCATGTCTCTAAGCATCCATGTGTTCTGCTCAAGCGTTTGAAGAAATCCTTGATCCTGAAGGTATGTACGACCGTCCACTCCTCGTTTTTGGTTTTAGGATGACATTTTCATATTTTGTATGCATTCCACATAACATTTGGGACTGGGAAGCATGGGTCATATGAACTAACGGTTCTTATGGGGAAGTCAGGTATAGGGACCAAGGTTGGGATTGACCGTGGCCAATTGGGGCTGAGAAGATTATAGTAGAGAAAATTAGGGTTGAGAATCTCCTTTCTTCCCCATTTTCACCAATTCTGGTGTGAACTTGGCTAGTTTTTTCCTTTTTCGACGCTCTCGATAATTTTTTTTCTATATGTAAATTATAAATTAGCGACAGTACGATATTAAGAAGACTAATTCACGCAATAGTTGTACTTTAACTTTAGTAGCATCCTTTTGAGTTGATGTCCCCACAACCTTGGCTGAATCCACAATGAAATGGCCCATAAGACTGAACGCTTGAGTGGGGAGTTCATTGACTTCACTGATCGTCCCAACTGGCTGTTCATTGACTAGTTGTTCACTGACATGTTCTTCTGCATCGGTCCAAGGGGGATTTTCTACACTGTGGGTTTCTTGGTGGGTACAAGGGAGATCTCCTGCATCGATCTGAGAGGGATCATCGTTATTATGAGGTCCCTCATTCTTGTCATCATCACCATTATCATCATCACGAGGTCACTCGTTATTGTACCTCTCATCATGATGAGTCCTTGTATTATTACTATCTCGAACAAATCAAACGAAATATTTTGTCAAGGGAGGTAATCGATCATATAAGAATATGTAAATGATCATTTAGAAAATCTAAACAATCGTCTAAAAATCTAAACGATCGTTTAAGGCTATCAAAATGATCGTTTAATATGATCTAAACGAATGTTAAAAAAATATTTAACTTATCATCTAGAAATGCATACCTCATTCAGATAATGGACTATCATCTTTATTTCGTTCAAACCATAATCTTTATTTCATTCAATTGTTTGCTCATCAAATGATGTTGGATAGTAGATGTATCTACCATCTGACGAGTCATGATAGTCAAGTTCGCCAAATCTATGTGAACTTCTTTAATTTCCTCCCTAAGAATCTTGTATGATTTGGAATGACGATGTCTTGAGGACTTTTATTGCCTACATGGTCTTGCTCTATTGGGTTAGCCTGAATCGACATATGTGGTTCTAGCTCTATGCCCTGCACATTTACTGAGCTTTTTACATGGGGTTCATGTTATTCCTGTCCCTGAAAGGACTCGTGAGTATCGATGGAGTGTTCAATCCCTTCATTCCTTCTTGCTCCAACAACAGGAACCACATTAAGTCCTTCTAGTCGGTCCTCCTTGTACCTTATCTCCTTTACTAGGTACAAGTCTCAACACAACAATATCTGTAAATAAAAAAATGAGCAAGTCATAATGCATGAAACTATAAACAAATGAGCAAGTCATAAGTAATCGGTTACTGACTTTTTTTGGGTGGAAAACTTTATTGCTCAATAATTTATAAGATGAAGCACGAGAACAAGTCCATTTAAGAATTCTAGGAGTTTCAACCTTGCTGACTTTGGTGGCTATGAACTTACTTGATGTAGATAAAATTTCGTAAACCTACGATATGGAAATTTTGTTACACGTACATAACACATAGGTTCAATGTATATTAAAGTGAATTAGAAAACAAAAGTACATACCTGGAAAGCAAGTAAAATCCCTTTATATAGTAATGTAAGACGTGGTGATCACCTTTTGCTTTCTTTAAATTATATGCCTCCTTCTTCCCCGCATGATAGTCTTCATGTTATTCAATGTACGTCAATGAAAGAGAAAAGATCCGTCGTAATGTACGACGTGTCATGGTCATCGACGATCCCAAATATATTCACATCAAATTGAGTTTTTTTTTTCAATCATCACCGTTTCAATAAACAGTGCCAATGCAACCTTGACAACATATTTGTTATTAGTAAAATTGAAATTCTCGAATGTCTCCACTTCCTTGCAAGAACTATAATTTTCATTTGGGTCCTTCGGTCAAAGAATGAGTTCTCGCAGCCTTTCACCGTTTGTTTCTCTTTCTATTGTTTCCCCGATCAGCGACAACCCAGTTATCAAGTTAAAATCCTATTGGGAGAATGTTATCTTTTTCCCTAGAATGTTGAATGATATAACGTTTGGGTTTGTATCTGTTACCTCCCTTAACAGAAAGTGGTGCAAAAGTTGTCAATTAAAAACAATATCTATATCCAACAGTGGACCAAAAGCCTTTTTCGTATACAATCTCATATGTTCTTGTGTTAACTTATTCTTAATCATAGGGGCAATTTTGTGGACTTGACAAGTGACTGTAGTAGGGAAATACTTCTCAGCAGGGACGACCATCTTACTAATCTAACAATCATGTACATTGCAAGAATTAGTAAACAATCGCCATCTTACCAATCTGACAATTGTGTACATTACAAGAAAATCTAAATGATCATCTAGAAAATCTAAACGATCTTATACAAAATCTAAATGACCGCATAACAAAAACTAAAAAGTCGCATAATGAAAACTAAATAATCAAATAACACATATCTAAACGACTGCATAATAGTTAGCTAAACGATCACATAACATATATCTAAACGATCATACATATAAACCTAAACGATCGCACAATAAATATCTAAACAATCGCGTAACAGTTAACTAAATGATCGCACGATATAAACCTAAACGATCACACAATAAATATCTAAACGGTCGCTTAGTATTCTCTATGCGATCGTTTAGTATATCTAAACGCTTGCTAGTATTATCTATCCGAGCTTAGTATTCTCCCAACGATCAATTACAAACAAATACGCGATTAAACCCTAAAAGATAGTCAAACCTTGAATATCAACATGCATTCTTCAAGAAAAATAGTCTCATACCTTTCAGATCACGAGAACGGTGGCAAGTGTGTAGAGACGACCAACGAGAAACCTGCGAGGAGTTCTTGGCTGAAGTTCGGAGAGAAAACGATAGCAAGTTTGAGAGAAAATTATTCGAAGAGAAATTGTTTGAGAAAGAAATGAAAGAAATGAAGGAACCTATCGTTGTAAAGTATTCGTAGAGGCACGCAAACAATCTGAAGGATTTTTAAAATTGGGGTAATTTTGTAATTTCGTATGGGCAAAAGGTCAGTGGTAGAAAAGTTTTTGATTTTTGGGTCATTTTGTGAAATTTTCCAAGAAGAGGACTTGCTGCCATTTTTCAAAATTTTTACAACATGTACAAGCTTGTTTTAGAGTGCAGATAATCAAATCTTTTAGATGTTTGGAATTATAAATTCTCGAATTATAGATGTTGACATATTTGAATAATCATATTTGTTTTATAGAAATATTTTTTTGTTGACATCTAAGAATATTTAAATAATTGTGTATGTTTATCTATCTAAAATGTCTTAAATTTACATAATGTTATAAGGACATTCTTATAGATATTCATTAATTTAGTATAATTTGAACATGTATAACATATTTGTTTTTATTAATTTAAATTTCTTCGTGAACTAATATAGTTCTTATTATTTTTTATATGTGTTTTTTCAACAAAACAATATATAGTAATTTAAACATTTATATGAAATAAATATTAATTTAAATATTTTTCTAAAAAGTAAAATTTAGAATTGAAATATTTATTTCAATTATAAAATATAATTAAATAATATATAAAAGAACAAGATGAAGAGTAGAATCTTAAAAGGAGATACCATTGACATGAAAATTTGGAAAATCTATGTTTTAGAAGAATATTCAAAACTTTTGAGATGCCCTCCATAAAGGTATCCTTAGATACTCCATAATTTTTCTAATGCTAGAAAATATTATATTACCAAACAAAACAAACATGTTATTTCATATGTCAACTCCATATCAATTTCAAACTTTTCTTTTTCCTTTTTTTTTTTTTTCTAAAGGACAAGAGTGTTAATACACCTCTCTAAAGTCCATAGTTTACAATAAAGCAAACTTTTAATATCAAGAGTATTTTATATAATTTAAACTACGTTAAAAATCACTTTTGGTTTCCGAACTTTCATAGATGTATTAGTTCCTAAACTTTAGTTTAAACAGTTTTGTTCCTATAATGTAATAAATATTAATTAATTATGCGTTTTTTACAACTTGTAATTATTTAATGTCCAATGTAAAAAAAAAAAAAAAAAAATCCAAATTTAATGAAATTTATCCCATATATAGATTGATAAGCTAATTAAAGGTCAAGTTTGTACATAAATGATGTTGTAAGATACCTAATTAGAGATATAATAGAGTTATAAGTAGAATATTAGTATGGTTAATAGAATGACAAATTAGTAAATAGTTAATAGGTTGGTTAGGTCTTTTGGTTATAAATAGAGGAAGTGGGGTGGGAATAAGGGTATAGAGAATTTTATGTGAAGATTTCCTAATTGGGAATTTGGGAGAGTCTAGCCCTCTCGAAAGACGTTTATCTTGTTACTTTGCTTATGAGTTATAGCATATTTCAATACATTTTTCTATATTTCTATAATTGAATTGTCCTTGGGTTTATTCTGTATTCTTGAGTATTGTTATTGTTAGGAGAGGGATCCTAACAAATTGGTATTAGACCTGTTCTTTCTTGGATACTATTTTATTTTGTTTGACAATGGGGGAAGGAGAATCATCGACATGGGAGTGGTTGCGTAAATGGACTACTGATCATAAACGTGAGGCATCCGAGAGAAGAGAAACTCCATGGACATGAGAGCAAATGCATAAGAGGATAGCTGATTACAAGTGTAAAAGAGAAATCCGGGAGAAGATGCAAGAAACTCGAGGAGAAGAAAAAAAATGATTAAAAAAAATTGGAAGAAATGGTGGATGCTACTGGAAGGGAGATTTTTGAGCTGAAAGTTTTGATGCAAGAAATGGCCAAGAAAATCGAGCAGTTGTTAGGGGTAGTCAATAGGGTTTAGTACTCGAGCAGAACGCCCGGAGGTGAGATCAAGAGCTCAACCTCGATTTGGGTGAAATGTCATAGACATGGAAATTCCATGAGATTGAAGAAGCCGGACGAGGAAGGGAAAAAGGAAACACACTAGCTGGAAGGTAGGACGGAGAGAGAACAGAGTACTTATTGGAGGCCCTTGGTGTCGAAGAGAATGATAAGGTGGTTGGAAAGTTAAACAACATGAGGGTAAGATTTGTGCACATCACGCCTGAAGAGATACAAATGATGAAAATAGAAGCAAAAGGAGAAAAAAAAAGGTGAATCGAACGTGGAGGAATCAGAGGAGAATATTATGAAGAATATGGAGAGAAGCGGTGCCTGATCATTGATGTCCATAACCAACATTAAAAGGAGAGATGGTCAGAGACAAGAACTTGGTGGAATTCGAAACATCGATCTAAGTTTCGTGTGCTGGTGAGTTTTAAGTCCTTAACCCACAAAAGAAAACGCATAGACAGAGGAGTCGAGGAACAAGAAGGTTGGCCAAAGGTAAGAAAAAGGAGGCGACAACGGCAAAAACGACGCGGACAATGGAAATTTCATAAGAAGAATAAAAAGTTGAAGGGAAAAAGGAAAAAAAATAATAGCGCTCAATGAAAATCATAGCCAGCGACAAAGAATCATATGGCCTGGGACAATGAAGAAGTTTGTTGAAAGAAACTACAGAGGACGGTGGGTGGAGGTGTGGAGGAAGACACTGACGATTACTTGGCCGTCGCGACGTGACCAGCGGTAGAGGAAATATCGAGAGGAAGAAAAAGAAACTAGGGAAAAAAGAAATTATACCAGCAGCCTTGTTGTGGGAAAATTGGGATGGAGGCGAAGGCAGAAATAAGTCGCGGCGGTGGAAAGAGACAGATTCAGTCATCAACGACCAGAGGAAGATGAAGATTTTGCATGCCTTGTTAATGGTAGGGGACAATGAATGACAATGGAGGGAGATGATAACTTCAAAAAGTTGCCATTTTCGTGAAGAGGAAGGCAAAATATTCTCTACCCACGTGAAATGCCAGGTGGTGGGACCAGGAATTATAAAAAGTTGTTATGGTAATTATGAGTTATTTAATGGGTTGTATTTTCACAAGAAGGCCCAATTTGTCTTAAAGGAACTTGGCTCATATGGAGAAGTTGGGGTCCAGATTTTGTGGGAAGGTTGGGGTCGCATTAAATGGCTAGAAAAACAAATTGAGGCCCATTTGTTAGAGTGGCGAAAAAGGGACTTGAATATGGGCTGGAACTGCCTGAAGCGCATTGGGATTTTGAAGGTAGATGATGTATGGGCGAGGAAGCTGGAATGGGGTTTGAAGCAGCAAATGGATTATGGGCCTAGCCCATTCGGGAAGATCTTCAAATTGAAACACATTTACAAATGGTGTGGAGATGGGCCCGTAGAAAAAGATAACCATGAACCGGCCGTTGGAAATCCAAGTGAAATTATTGAGTTAGTTTGTGGGCCAAATTTCTAAGGGTTTGGAGCAGAAGCATATTGAGTTAGTTTATGGGCTAAATCCAAGTGAAATTATTGAAGCCCAGTTGCTGCACAAAATATGGAAAATGAAAAAAAAAAGGTGGGGTTACAAGGCGGAATGCAAAATGCGAGCAGCGTCGAAGACACAAACAAGGTGGGAAGTATTACAAAGGAGTTACCGGGATAACAAAAAAAAAATCGCCCAATCCCAAGTGAAGTGCCTATAGGTGAGGTCAGCCGTTGAAGGATGTGCACCAAACAGATTGAAATGATAGTTGGGCTGGAGTTGCATGAAGAAGCCCAATTTTCTTATTTCTACAAGTCTGCAAGGGATTTTGAAGTAAACTTTTGTGTAGTCTGTTTTTGCATGAGGTGATGGATAATTTTTTTGGGATAAGATTTGTAATGAGATTATCCAACTCACACCTTGAGGAAGGTGTGTTTTTAAGGGGCGAGTAGTGTAAGAGACCTAGTTAGAGATATAATAGAGTTATTAGTAGAATATTAATATGGTTAATAGAATGGAAAATTAGTAAATAGTTAATAGGTTGGTTAGGTCTTTTGGTTATAAATAGAGGAGGTGGGGGTGGAAATAAGGGTATGGAGAATTTTATGTGAAGATTTCCTAATTGGGAATTTGGGAGAGTCTAACCCATCTCGAAAGGCTAGGGTTTATCAGTTACTTTGCTTATGAGTTATAGCATATTTCCATACATTTTCCTATATGTCTATAATTGAATTATCCTTGAGTTTATTCTGTATTCTTGAGTATTGTTCTTGTTAGGAGAGGGGTCCTAATAGATGTCTACTAAGTCATTACATAATCAAAATTGATAGTTAAGTTTGATGAAATTTTTCACTAAATTGTTACAAAATTGAAAGTACAATGATTAAATTATCTACAAATTCAAAAGTACAATAACTAAGGTTCCCTTCGTTAGCCATTTTTATGGACACTATTTTCACCTTTAAATTTCTTTATTTGTTATTTACTTTTCATCAATGTTTTAAAAAACTAGCCATAATTTGAGAACTAAAAAAAGTAGCTTCAAAAAGTTGTTTTTGTTTTTGGAATTTGACTAAGAATTCAACAATCGTAATTAAGAAAGATGCAAATCATCGTAAGAAATGTAGATGAAATATGCTTAATTTTCTAAGACGAAAACAAAAAATCAAATGATTATTAGATGATGCCTAAATCATTACAAATCGAAATGCATAGACTAAATCATTATATTCAGGAAAGTTCAAAGATGAAAAGTGATTTAAAACTATTTAACCTAACTATAAATGGTAATTGCAATGAATAGTACTCTAGGACTAAGAATGAATTGCATTACAATATTTATAAAAGATTGCAAATATAGCAAAATCTAATAATATTGACCGAATCTATCACTAATAGGTTTTCTAAATTTTATTATATCTGTATTATTTTTTTTCAACCTGCTAGGTTTGCTAAAACTATATTTGCAATTCCCCCAACCATAAATTACATAAACTTTTGGAATCAATTTCAAAATGAAGTGTATGAGTATTGAGTATGACATTATAAAATAAAGAAACAAATATAATCATAAATTTATAGTTAATTTATTATCGTCATCATCATTAATTATTTTTGTTTTTGGAGGGTTCGTCCCAATCGTACGAAGGGAAAAAAGCAGCGTGAAAATGGCGAGCCCCGAACTCGAAGCACCAACAAAATTCTTCAGCTTAGCTCACTCTCCACTGCTTTTCATTCTTTCTTCCTCATAAACCCTAATCCTCCATTGCCAAATTCATCTCTTTTTCCTTCTGGGCATTTTCATTAGCCCTCATTCCCCCCCTTAATTTATCTCCTTCTACTCCAGCAATTGCTCGAGTCTTCGCAATTTTCCCACAATTCTTTTCTGCTCTTCGCCCATAAAGGTATTGTTAATTGCATCATTACCCCTCACTTCTGTAAGTTCGATTACATGTCCGTCATTCTCGTATGTAAACGAGGTATTCTTTTGTTTATGAAATAATCTCTGTTTGAATCTGATTTTTTCGTTTGGGCAACACTCGTGTTATCTTCTATTACGATTATTTTAAATATTTGCCTTTTCCCCCGTGATTATTGGTTGTCTTGCTTGGAATTTTGGGCTTTCTATTGAATGTTTTTGCCCGGAAGTCGATGGAAAGATTTGTTCGGACTCAGGGGAAGGGGGCAATTTAATGTTTTCTTTGTCCAAGGGTGTTGGGGTCGGACATTTTTCCTTAGGTGTTGGGCATTTGATGGCACTGTTGTTCTCATCTTAGTTAGCAGCTTTACACGGGGATATGATATACTGTCCTTAACTTTGTTATGAGAGTTTGTTTTGTAAACTGTCAGTGTCATAAGGTTTCTAGTTTCTCCTTCCAAAACTAGCTGTTTAGTGCTAATTCACAAGAATGTTATTATCATTCTTTGTTTGAGGTTTACATCTGACTTGTGGATTTATGATTGTAATTTGTAAATTACTGGGTTTGTTGTATCTATCTTTCTGTTTTCCTGAATAAGCTATCAATGGCTATAAATCTTGGGTAACAGGATATGCATATGGAGAATTTATCATCTAGTGATCCATCGCATCAGGTGATGTACGAAAATAGTGATTCGAAGCACTCACAGGATGGGTTGGAGGATGGCTCTCGATGGTATTTTTCTCGGAAGGAATTAGAAGAATTCTCTCCTTCTAAACAAGATGGGATTGACTTGAAAAAGGAGACATATTTACGCAAATCATACTGTACATTTCTCCAAGATTTGGGAATGAGACTTAAAGTGTGAGTATTCTAACAATCTTTAAATGTGCTATTGCCTTAAGGCTTATGTCTTCCTTTCTGCTTTTCTCAGTGAAAGGCATTCAGTTTTATTGCTGCCTATTCTTCTGTTCTCCTTTTTAACTGTTGTTTCACTTTCTTTAGAACCTTCTCATGAAACCTGTTCCTTTCACTCCTTATTTGAATTATTTCCAAGTATTGTTCAAGAGAGACATTAAAGACACTCTAGATCTTTTTCTATTGTCTGATTTAGATGTAGCAAAAGATGTAAATGCATCTATTTTATTATATCAACAAATAATTTTATTGAATTGTTTTAAGAGGCTTCCTGTCTTCATTTGTCCCTCCTTTGCCTCTCTTTCTCTCGTCATCTTCCCCATAATGCTTGGCTCTCTTCAACATATTTCTTCCATTTGTTTTGTTGTCTTTAATTTTTAGGGTCACAAAAGGTGCTTTTTGCAATGTATTTTTTTTTCTTTTTTCTTTTTTTTTTTTGTGGTGAAAAATTAGCTTATCTCCGACTTCAATTATGTGCACATATGGGAATTTGAAGGGGGTGCAACGTGCAATACTTGCCCTATATATATATTGTCAAACTTTTATGTGGATGAATTAAAAGAAACAAAATCTTCAAGAACACGAATTAAGAACATTGAAAGAATAAAAAGAAACAAGCTAGGGGGAAAATAAGTATCCCCTAATTTGTACAATTAACCTTATGAGAATACTTAATGTGATGCTTTAATGTTGACTTGATCACACCGTTCTTGCTATAGCAAATGCCTTTCTTCAAAGATCCTTATGTTTTTTTAGAACAAATTTCAGATGTGATAGTCTTCACAGTATTAACCCAGGTTGTCCCTTTTGGGACATCCAATAATGCTAACACAAATTATTTATTTTTCTAAGAGGCAAATTAAGAAGTTTCAGTTTACTTTTCTATGTCTCTAGCTATCCTTGATTAATTATTCTGTTATCTCAAACTAATATTCAGTCCGGTATGGTTTTTGTTTTTATTATGCAGTCCCCAGGTAACCATTGCTACAGCAATAATTTTTTGCCATAGGTTTTTTCTTCGGCAGTCTCATGCAAAGAATGACCGAAGGGTAAGTTCATTCTTCCAGTTTTTGTTGGGCAATATTTATTTTGTATGCATAAGACTAAGAGAATTTGTTCTCTCAAGGTGGACAAATTATATTCTTTGTTGATTTGGTTTGCTGCCACCTTTTTTGAAAATTTTCAGGTGCTCAAGGAAGAAAATCTTTTTAAAGCTGGCTTTTTATACATTCAATCTTGATATTTTTTCATAAAAAATTATGGAGCTTCAGTGATCTATTGATTGCAAGTTCTTTTATATATACACACACACATTTATGAAACAACTTCTTTCATTAAGAAAAAATGAAAGAATGCGAGGGCATAAGAAAAACCAGCCCTCAAAAGAAGGGAGCTCCCTCTATAAAAGAGACTCTAGCCACGCAAAATAACTGCAAATTCTATTTTTATAACAGGAGCTTTTGTTCTGTTTCTTTTCACACTCGGATAGGTTGAATGGCTTTCTATTGAAATACCCTTTTCATGTTTGTGTCAAGTTTTATGAAATAAGCCAAAGCCTCTTGTCGGAAATTTGATGTCAATGGACCATGGACATTTGTTATTCTAGTGCTTACGTAGGAATCTCAAATCCATTCTATGTTTGAATTTCATAGATATATAAATACTGCAATCTCCAATATTGTTCTATAAAAGAATTGTGCCCTCCCCATGGCGGTGGAATCTCTACTATTTACTGACATATAATAAGTGGGATTACATAGCCCATTTTTTCCTCTCTCTAAGTTAGTTTACTGTACAGTGAAACCAAAATTTATCTGTTCTCATAAATAAAAGCCTCAATATTGTACACTTCCAAGCTTCCATTCAAAATTATCTATTTTTCAAATAATTGAACTCTTGGCTTGTCTATGCTGTAGGAAGTCATTTTGGATCTTCTATCCCCATATAAGGGCCACTTTGGCAATATTTTTATAGCATTTATAGGTCGTGGGAAGAGGTTTAGGGTTTGATGCATGTTAACGTACTTGTTAATTCACTTGGAGTTGTTTTTTGTTTATGATTTTACCAATGGTTGAGGATCTTGAAAAGTTGGTTTGTTTATTAAAAAATTTCCAAGGAACACCATTCTCTATTATTTTTCCAATTGCTCCTTTGTTTGGGCCATTCTTTTTTGTAGGTCCCTTCATTTATACCTTCATTAGTCTTTGGAAATTGGTTTCTTATCTGAAAGTAAAACGTCACCTTATGGTCTTCTAATCAAAACTTCATGGTTGTTTCTCTCAATTAATCTACAATAGCCAAGTGAAGCCTTATGGTCCAATGGGTGATTGTGCTTTTATGGAGATTGTGGCTTGGAAGGGAAAAGTTTTTTGAGGGGAAGACACTAGCCAAATCACCTTTTGGGACCTTGTTAGAATTCTTACCTACTCTACATCTAAGACTTTTATAATTATAGCGTCCAGTTTTTGCCAATAGGGAATTTCTTTTGTAACACCGTAGGTGCAGTGGAGATATCTCGTCTTACCTTCTTTTGCACTATTTTTTTTGAAAATAAATATTAGTTTCTTATCAAAATTTACACACACTTAAGTTCACCAAGACACATCAACATCCCGTTTCTAAAATCTGTCTACATTTTTATGGTTTCAGACCTTGTATCTGGTTGCTCTTAAGCCACTTTGATTGGCTCTGCTTCTTTTGCTTCATCAATTAACGTCTTTCTGTTAGGACCCAATTTCGAAATACAAGATAACAAGAAGTAGAAGGAAAGAAATTGATAATAAAAGGGATTATAAACTCATTTGAGGGAATCTAAACCTCCATTTAGGATTTCGAGGAATCCCAACCTCCCAATTGACTTATAGAGTTCAACGTACACAATTCTCTCCCCTTCCTTGTGGATTTCCATAATATAACTAAAACAATTAAGTACAAAAGATCCCTAAAACTAAGGATAGCACTAACCACTGTTATAGGGAATCACTTAGTAGTACTAATTGACTTCGTAGGGAAACAAATGATAAATATTAATTGATATCTAAAACCCTAAAATAAATAAACTAAATAAAAACAAATAAAGTAAAATCTTTAGGATCGTAACACATGTCCTTATTTGTAAGATTTGCTTGGGCTTCTTCTTACTCTTATGTTCAGGAGGTACTTTTCACTGCAGTGATATTGATAACACAAGTCCTTCTCCCTCTTTGATTGAAATTCAGTAGTTGATCACCTTTCTGGTCGATTTTTAGTTGTTGATGCACTTATGTTGCAAAATGTGTCGTTGCAACTTGTTCGTAGTAGATCTTTGCAAAATACATGCATGACAATGGCCTTTTTCTCCATTCATAATAAGGCCCCCCCCCCAAAAAAAAAAAAAAAAAAAATATTCCTCCATCCATTTGGGCCAATTTCATAGTATATATATTTGCTCATTAGGCTTCAGCTTCTATACCTCCATTTATTCAGGGCTCCATCTTTTGTTATTAATTGTTTGGACAAGTTGGTTCAAGATTTCTTTTGGGAAGGTTCTAGAAGTGATGGTGGCATGCATAATGTGAATTGGGAGATTTCTCAGTCACGGCCTTCAACTTTGGGTGGCCTTGGTATTGGTGATTTTAAACATCGTAATTCAACTCTTCTTGCTAAGTGGACTTAGAGGTTTTTAACTGAGAGAGATGCATTATGGAGACGTTTGATTGTGGCTAAGCATTATTCTTCTGACTGCACTTGGCCTTCATCTACCACTCGAGGTTCATCCAAAGCTCCTTAGGGTTTATTAGTCAATACATTGTTTTGGTTGCTAATCATGTTCGCCATTAGCTTGGTGATGATGTTACAACATCTTTTTGGAATGATTCTTTGGCTTAGTTGTGGTGTTCTATGCACTGCTTATCCTTGGCTTTTTTGTATTGCTCTTCATCAGGAGGCTACTGTGGGTAATGTGTGGATATCATCACATGCACAAGATTTGCAATTACATTGCAATCTCATTGAGTTGTAGATTTCTAAATGAGCATCCTTATCTCAACACCTGGTCTGTCAGATTCCGATCCTCTTTTGATTCATGGTTGTAGTTTCTGGGAGAAAATTAATTTTCTATATTCCATGAACCCCAAAATATACCAAATATAGTACAAAAAAATATAGAAAAGGAAATCACACAAGAAAGGAAAAAAACAATATTTTACACAAAAAGAAGAGGAATAATCTACACTCCCCCTTAAGTTGGGTTGTATATAGGGTACAAGCCAAGCTTGGAGTTGAAATCTTAAAAAATTTTCCTTGGTAATGCTTTGGTGAGAATGTTTGCAATTTGATGACGAGATGACACATAAGATAATTCCACTGTGTTACTGTTGACCTTCTCAAATATGAAATGATAATCAAGCTCTATGTGTTTTATTTGGTCATGATGTACATGGTTCTTTGCAATACTTATGGTTGATTGATTGTCACAAAACATTTTAACTGAGTTACGAGTATCAATTTTCAGTTCTGTCAACAATTTCTGAATCCACATTCCTTCATAAATTCCCAAAGCAATAGCTCTATATTCAGCTTGTACTACTTCTTGCTACAACTGCTTTTTTTTTTTCTTCTCCAAGTGACTATGTTACCCCAAACATAGGAGTACTAGCTAGTTGTAGATTTTCGATCTGTTAATTCTCTAGCCCAACGAGCAAAAGTGTAAAGCTCAACCAATCTGTTTGATAACTTTTTGAATAACAGTCCATGACATGGAGTGCCTTTCAAGTATCTCAAAATATTGTTCACAACTTGAAGATGTAGTTCACTAGGGTTGTTCACATATTGACTCACAATACTTACAGAATATGCAATGTCTGGTTTAGTATGTGAAAGGTAAATTAACTTACCCACAAGTCTCTGATACATTCCCTTATCAACTGGAGTCGGCGTTATCATTTTGGTTTAAAACTAGATTTGGATCCATAGGTGTTACTGCAAATCTACACCCAAGATTTCCTGTCTCATCTAATAAGTCCATAATATATTTTCTCTGAGAAATTATAATACCATCTTTGGATCGAGCCACCTCCATGCCTAAAAAGTATCTCAAACTTCCCATATTCTTTGACTGCTGTTTTGCCTTCAATTGCTGGAAATATTTCCTTATTTGCTTCAACACCTCTTGGGTCTTTGATAATTCATTTAGAAGCAATGTGCAACAACTACTTTTTGGTCCTTCTCTAAAGAAATACTCCAATTTACTATGGAATAATGGGGTGAAAGTAGTGCTGGTTGAAATCTGGTTTGAAAGAAACCAAAGAGTGTTCAATGGGAAGGAAACTCCTTGGTTTGCTCGTTTTGAGGTGGCAAAACTCAACGCCTCTCTTTGGTGCTCCCTTTCTAAATGCTTTGAAGCCTATTCTTTGCAAGACATAAGCTTAAATTGGCAGACGTTCTTACAAATGGAAGTTTAATTGAAGCTTCAATGAAAGTGACAACAACTTATCTTTCCTTAGTTTTCTCAACTGTCTTAATTTCCTTGATGTATTTTAGCTCTTTGCAACTTCAATTTGTGAAGCTTTTCCTTGTATTGTCTCATTAGAATGTTCTTTTGCTAGCCTTTGATGGCTTTTCATTTTTGTTGGATGTGATGAGGGTGCTATGGGGGTGTCAACCTAGTTGAGATGTCCGGGTGCACCTACTGATCATTTGGTTTCTTGCTTGGTTCTTTGTATTCGCCTTTATTTACAAGTACTCATCTCTTGTACTAAATCTTATTGATTAATAAAAGCGGTTTCCTTTTCAAAAAAAAAGAAAAAAAAAAACTTCCCAGGTCTTTGATTTCAAACTTGGTTGCAAGCATCCTTTTAAGGTTGAGAATCTCTTCACAAACATTCCCTGTAATGATAATATCATCTATACATACAATTAAAATTGAAATTTTATCATTTAAGGATTTCATAAACAAGGTATGATCAACTCGACATTGATAGTAACCACCTTTGATCAGTGCTTTGGTGAATTTGTCAAACCATGCACGCGGAGATTGTTTTCTTCAACTTGCATACCAGATTACCGTTAGATTTGTCTTCCATTTTGGGAGGAATTTGCATATAAACTTCTTCTTCAAGCTTACCATTTAAAAAGACATTTTTCACATCAAGTTGGTGAAGACGCCGATCCTAGCAAAACACGAACGATACTCAATTTGGCAACTAGAGCAAAGGTTTCTTGGTAATCTATACCATATGATTGGGTAAAGGCTTTGGCAATAAGTCTGGTTTTAAATTGTTCCACACTTCCATTAGATTTGTACTTGACTATGAAAATTCATTTGCAACCAACTGGATTCTTTCCATGCGGTAGCCTTGTAAGAGTCCATGTTCCATTACTTTCAAGAGCTCTAATCTCTTCATCCACTGCCTTTTTCTGTTTTGGATCTTTAAGTGCATCATGAATGATCAATAGGATTTGAATAGTATCCAACTGAGTTACAAATTCTCGACAAGAAGGATGTTCCCATATGCAACATGTTTTTCAATAGGATGATTGGTGCAACTTCTAATACTTTTCTCTGAGCAATTGTTAGGGTCGAATTGTCAATTAAAGGTGCCATATAAGTAACATCCTCTTCAGTGGGATTCAGTTGTATGAGGCAACCTCTCTTCTTCTCCTATAAACAATAGGTATTCGGTTTTTTGATGCTTCAGGGGTATGAGACTGGTTAGACTCGAGAGTAAATGACTCATTTAATGTAGGAGATGAGACTTCAGTGGTGATGGGAATGGTTGGAGTGACGTGGAAAGACTCAACTTTTAATGGCTCAAATTCTCTCATATTCTCCCTCTGAATTTGGGACTTTGTGAAGCAAGACTGATTTTCAAAGAATGTGACATCCATAGAGGTATACATTTTTCTAGTGATTGGTGAATAACATCTGTATCCCTTTTGATGGGATACATAACTTAGAAAAATGCACTTGCTCAATTTGGGATCAAGTTTAGACCGGTGAGGAGAATGATTATGAACCAATGCGGAACAACCAAACACGCGGAGAGGTAACGTGGAGGAAAGATTCTGGAATTGAGGGTGAATTTTGAGGACATCTCGGGGGAATTAAAAGGAAAGAACACGACTAGGCAATCGATTGATAAGGAAGGTTGCCGTGAGAATGTCCTCTCCCTAGAAATGGTTTGGAACATCATGGGAAAACATGAAAAACCTTGCTACCTCAAGATGTCAAATTTTCTTTTCGACGATCCCATTTTGTTGAGGAGTGAACTAGTGTGAACTATGCCATGGGATCAGAGATACATACAAAGATTTGAATTGAAATAGTCTCGAGCATTGTTTGTTCTTAGGACTTGGATTTTGCAATCAAATTGAGTGGAAATCATGGCATGAAAAGATTGAAAAATATATGAAGTTTTAGATTTGTTCTTCATTAGAAAGGTCCAAATCATTTTGGTATGATCATCAATGAAGGTGAGGAACCATCGAGCACCTTAGATATTTTTTACTCTAGAGGACCCCCAAATATCATTGTGAATAAGCAAAAAGGGTTTTGAAGATTCATAAGGCACACTGGGATAAACATTTCTTGTGTGTTTAGAGAATTGACATGTTTCACATTGACAAAAACTTGATTTTCTATTGATAAATAAATTGGAAAACATTTTTTGAGGTACAAGAAATTTGGATGACAAAGATGAAAATGTCATAACATAACTTGACTTTCAATTGACAAGAACTTTGTCTTGGAAACAAAACTGACAAACCTAGAGCAAGACTCAGGATTGAAGACTGAACTTGGAGAACAAGGTTATGAAGAAGATAGAGGCCACCATGTTGCTTAGCTCTGTCAATCACCTTCCCCGAATCCACCTCCTGAAATTTACACAAAGTGGAGCAAAAACTAGAGATACAGTTTGAGTGATCAGTAAGTTTGCTAACTGAAATCAAATTGAAGTTCAACTTGGGAACATAAAACACGTTTGAGAGAATGAGATCATTCGTCAATTTTATTGACCCTCTTCCTATTATTCTGGAGAGAGATCCATTGGCTATCCGAACCGATGAATATCCAAGTAGGGATTTGAATAGGTGGAATAATATAATATCACCAGTCATGTGATATGACGCTCCAAAATCCACGATCCATGGTTTCTGCTTGCTATGCTGCACGGGAAATGTACCTCGATAGGCAAGATTACTAGATGTTTTCTTGACTGATGTTGATGGTGTAGAGTTTGAGAAGGAGTGATGACCAACCAGACGGTCCTTAAAATTTGGTGTCGAGGTATCCACAGTTAAATGGCCATCTTTGCCTCGACCACAAAATCTACATAAAAACTGATTGATTCCATTTAAGGAAATTGTGACCTTGAGGTTTATGATTTGTCACAATTTAAGGAGAGGCTTCCTAACCCATGTTTTGTCGTGTTTGGTAGAGAGAAATAAAAATTAAACACCAAAGACAACCTTTCAAAAGTAAGAAGCAAGGCCAACAACATCAGACTCATAGACCCATGAAGGAGAACTCAGGGGAAAGATTCTGAATAACAGTGCTAAAAGTGAATAGCAGACCCACTATGCTTCAAACCCACGAAGGCCCAGATCCTGGAAATCAAAAGTGAAGAGCAGTGCCAAATAGCAAACCAAAACTCTGAAAAGAGACCCACGAAGTGCCAAACAGCGGACCATGAAAAGAGGAGAAAAAAGTTGGCTTTGATTTCAACTTACTTCCGAATCAACACCACAGAACTCGTTGGAAAATGCAGTGGACGACGAACGGCAAGCGGTGATAGTGATGAGAGCCATGAACACTAGCGATGCTTATTGAGAGGTGACTTAATGGTATTGTAGACTTAAATGATGTTGGACTAGTGGACAATAAACTGTTAGAGAGATGCCCTAATGTCGGAAGAGGTGACCACGTCGGACATGGAGACGGTGTCGAAAAGTTTATGGTTAGGTTAGGGTTGCTTTGAAACCATGTAATGTGTGAGAGAAAATTAATTTTCTATATTCCATGAACCCCAAAATACACAACATATAATACAAAAAAATATAGAAAAGGAAATAGCTCAAGAAAAGAAAAAACAATATTTTACACAAAAAAAAGGAATAAATCTACAATGGTTTTGGCCTCTCGATCCCTTCTTTATTTTTACTGTTAAATCCCTTATCGCTAATTTGGTGAGAAACCTGGATCCAATTTTTTCTTTTTTTTTTTTTACTCTGTGATCTGGAAAGACCGTTATTATGAACTTGTGATTTGGAAAGACCGTTATCCAAAAAGATTAAGATCTTTCTTTGGGAGTTTAGCTTGGGTGCCATAAATACTGCTGATCGCCGGCAGCGTCGTATGTCTTATATGGCTATTTCTCTTTTTTGGTGTCATGTGTCGTCATCATGCTGAATCTCTTGCTTATTTGTTCTTGCATTGTCCTTTTGCTGCTAGCTTTTTGGATATTGTTTTGTGGGCTTTTGGATGGTCCTTTACTTGCCCTAATAACATCTATGGTATTATGACTTCTTTACTGGTGGGTCATCCTTTTGGTGGTTCTAAGAAGATGATTTAGTTGGCTTTGCTGCGTACCTTTTAGAGTTTGCAGGTTGAAAGAAATTGAAGGCTTTTCTGTGACACTTTTTCCTCCTTTCGTAATTTTATGGAGTTGGTTCTTTGTACTGTTTTTTCTTGGTGCAAAATCAAGCACCCTTTCGTTCCTTATAGCTTATCTTTTTTAGTCAATAATTGGCGTTCTCTATTGTAATCACCTCTTGGTGTGGGGTTTTTCTCCTGATTTCATTTATCAATAAAATGTTTCTTTTTCTTAAAAATTATGGTGGTGACAATCTTCACAAATTGAACCATGTTAAGGTATCACCCTTCAAGTTCACAACTTATACAACTCTAGCTTTTTACAGTTCTTCTATCTATTCAAGGAGAAAACAGAATGTTGCTTCTGCCTTGTTGATTAGGACCAACGAATTGGGGTGGTTTCAGGCCTCTAGCTCTACATTTGTTCTCATCTCCATTCTACCATTTGAATTCCCTAATTCATTGTAGCAGGAAAATACCCTCAACCGCACATTCAGCCTTGTTGGCAGTGTGTCAAGGGTCTACATCTTGCGATTCCTTTCCTCCATGTAGTGGAACCAATAATTCTTCTCTTCTAACTTCAGCTTCTGGTTGAAACAGCGAAGTAGTGTGTCCTCAACCACACATCAGTATCCAACCATATCTTAACTACTTTCTGCATTCATTCCAAATGGTTTTCACATTGTTTTCCAGTACTACTCTACAATGATCACTTATCAGCCCTCTTCTCACTGTTTCAAGTAAAAGAGATGGGGGTCCTAGAAATTTGCAATGAATAATAATTCATTTTCATCTTTGTATGCCACGAGAATTTTTGTTGTCTTTACAAGTCTCTTTTGTTGTGCTTCATAAAAGGTGTTAAAATGAAATCTGAAGTTGAGCAACCTATCACATAGGGCTGAGCTCATATATGTTTGAATAGATGATATTATTTTAGTGCCTCAGTTTAGTTTAATTTTCTTGCAGACAATTGCGACAGTGTGTATGTTTCTCGCAGGAAAGGTTGAAGAAACCCCTCGCCCGTTGAAGGATGTTATCATGGTCTCATATGAAATCATCAACAAAAAGGATCCTACTGCAGCCCAGAAAATCAGGCAAAAGGTATCAAATGGTTAGAGTGGGTCTATTTTCTATTCACATTTTAGGGTGGCTGTTATATTATCTTGTATCCACTTGTTTTCCATTTGTGATGTTATTGCTTATTCTAAACTACAATACTGGGTGATTTATTCTTTGTTGTTTGTTTCTTTGTTTATTCAAATTTCCATGTTTCCCCCTTGTCCTAATTACAAGGGAGCTAGTAGCTTTTACTTTTGGCTTCAGCAATATTATAATCTTCTAATGAGCATTGTAATAGGCTATAGTTTAAACGAAATAGCATCGTGGTTTGTACGCTTGTCAGCTAAATCAGCTAAAAATTTGGTCTATAGTAGTGTTTAGTTGAACTGTGGAAGTAAGATGAACACTTCAGAGCCATCACGGTTATGTCTTCTGGTTTTTCAGTTTGACTCTGGACCATAGTTTTAATTTGTCTACCTTATTAGATGAAAATGAAAGCATATATTTATTTAAACAATTAAATTATTTATGAACATATTCACATAATCTCCTGCAGGAGGTGTATGAACGGCAAAAAGAGTTAATTTTACTTGGGGAGAGGGTTGTTCTCGCAACTCTTGGTTTTGATCTTAATGTGCACCATCCCTACAAACCCCTTGTTGAGGCTATTAAAAAATTCAAAGTTGCTCAAAATGCCTTGGCTCAAGTAGCTTGGAATTTCGTCAATGATGGGTATGGGCTGTATGGCAGATTGCATGCCTTGGTTTTTTGTATTGCCTATAGATGGCTTTTCTCCATTCGCTTTTCTTGAAATGGGGATGTGGTATGCAGATTGCGGACATCTCTTTGCTTGCAATTTAAGCCTCACCATATTGCGGCCGGTGCCATTTTCCTTGCTGCCAAATTTCTCAAAGTTAAACTCCCATCAGATGGGGAAAAGGTGTGGTGGCAAGAGTTTGATGTCACCCCACGGCAATTGGAGGGTCAGTGTCAATGCATTTTCTTTGAATGTAGTAGAGCACCCAAAACTGATGTTGCACATTGAACTTCATTTTGTTGAAGTACACGCTGAATCATTCGCCTTCGTTTCCTAGATCTCGTGTTGAGAAAAATCTACATTCTAAGCCAGGGAATAATTATATATATTCATGCATAAGTGGTGCATTTGGAAAATGATCTGTTTAACTGTTCTCATTTTCCATTGTTTCTTATCCCACCCCAAAAAAGGGAAAAGGAAAAAGAAAAACTGTTCTCATTTTCCCCTCTAATAATTGGATGTGATTCTAACAGTGAAGAGTTATCTTTTGCAGAAGTCAGCAATCAAATGTTAGAACTTTATGAACAAAATCGATTGCCGCCTTCTGGTGAAGCTGATGGAAGCATTGGAGGTGGTCCCACTAATCAAACCCCTACGAAAGCTCCTACCAACAGTGAAGAACGTGGCATAGCGGACAATCATGCACTTGGTGCAGGTATTGCTACTTCAAGACTTGGAACCTCAAAAGCTGGTTCATCTAGGCCAGCATCTGAACACTCATTTGCAGGTGACCAGCCATCAAGAGCAATGCAGAATCATAGCCTTGAAAGTTCAAATGTAGATTTTAGAAGTCCTTCCAATCACAAAACAGGTAGTGAATCTAAGGTTAGACAGGAGATGGAGCCATCGGCTTTCCATGACAAGGGACACGTTCAAAACTCTGTAAAGCATCAGTCAGAGGGATTGGTTGAGCAAGACCATGGAAATGATGTGAAAATAAATGAAGCAACAAGGGATGCAATGGAACTGAAAGATAAACATGTAATTCGAAATATAGATTTTAGGGAAGGTACACTCGGCAAATCTCAGGACGTTATTAAAAAGATCGATAAGGACAAAGTAAAGGCTGCACTCGAGAAACGAAGGAAGTCTCTTGGCAGCATGACCCAGAAAAAAGAATTGATGGATGAGGATGATCTCATTGAAAGGGAGTTGGAAGCTGGTGTTGAGATGGCTGCTGGCAGTGAGAAAAACAAGCGAGAACAGAGGCAAAGTTGGAATAAGTCATCGAATAAACAAGAATACGAAGATTCGTATCAAGACAAACATCGAGAGGACGATAAAGATGAGCATCCTCAACGAACGCGACAGTTGTCATATAATCTAGATTCTAGTAACATAGAAGAAGGGGAGTTTGCAAATGCTAATGAAGTTGGTTATGGGTATCAAGATTCCCCAAAGTCGAACAGTCGTAAGAGAGGCAGGGAGCTAACAGGATAGAGCTTTTGAAGGGAAAGCCAAGTTAAGTTGTGTCGTGTCGGTGCAGCTGGTCAAACAGAGAGGGACCACGAGAATCGTATACCGGAAAATTATGTTTGAGAAGTTTCACCAGAGGGTTTTTTTTTTTTTTTTTTTTTTTTTTTTTTTTTTTTTTTTTTTTTTTTTTTTTTTTNCCATGATATATATTGCTAAGAAAAATCATTGAAATTCACTTTCCTTTGTAGCAAAGATATTACTTTGGGTTTTTTGTTTTTTTTTGTTTTCTTTTGCTTTTTTCCCTCCCCCCAGAATGTTTTAGGTATTAGTTATTCCTGGGATCACGCATTGTCCAAGATTATATTCATATATTGACTTGAGAAATTCAGATGAAGGGCTATACTCTCTGTGGATCCCTCTTAGAATGTCAGCTTCTGCTATGCTTTTCATGTATGCACAACTTTTTACACAGCAACGATTTTGAAGTACTCTATTGAGGGTCTCTTTGATATCAGCATAAAAATATGATGATTAGTTGTTACATTTTCAAGTCAGCTACAAATATCTTTTCAAAAAAAAAAAAAGCCTTAGCATCTTTAGAAATTTGGTCAAATTTTTGCTTGCCCCTTATGCAAATGTTTTCAAATAAACCATAAAACTTGTTGTAAGTGCAATAATTCATTGGTAGTGTCTATTATGCCTATGAGTCGGTATTAAATTACTTAATTTTATCAATTTCAATAGTGGTCATTATTGAAGTTTGCACATTTATTGAAGGATTTTATCTTTTTTTTTTTTCTCCCTCCCTTTCTTTGCCTATTTATTGAGAAACTTAATCTTCACAATTTTGCATTCTAAACATAGACATTATAATTCTAACATATTAATTCCAAATTTTAGAATTCAATTTAATGCTCCAAACATTCCATGAATTTTATGGAGAGCTTAATTATGGTGGGCATGCTTTAGCACAAAGGATGATCGTGGAAACAAGATTAAGAAAATAAGTTCGAATCTTCTCTAATCAAAGTAAAAGTAAAACGACCAAGGAACTAGTGATAGAATATGCTTTTATTCACTTGAAGTTGTCAAATTTGAAAGCCTTTCATTTACTTCTTTCTAATAATTTTTTTATTTTGTTTTTCTTAAATCTTTTACTTGAATTCATATTTCAATGAACCTTTCTTCAACAAGTTCAATTAAAAACATATTAGTCTTATACTCTCATTGTTCCAATGGGAAGAAGAACCCATGATTAGCTTTTTGGAAAATTTTCAAACAAAATATTAGCTCAACAATTACATTATGTTCCCGAGTATTCTTCCTATAAAAAGAAGATTAAGCGTCGAATTGACTATTTCAATATGTTTTGTTCGCTCATGAAATACATCATAATGTTCCCGTTGAATTGGAAAGAAAGTTTGACAATAGAAGGAAACTTCACCAATAACTAAGATTGCTTGGGGTTGGATAATCTACCTTATTAGTTGAACTAACATAGCTTCTGATTATTATTCACTCTCATTAGGTGTGAAGATCGAACCATCAACTTTTAGAATGATTATTTAATCCATAGTCAAAATGAAACAACAAGTTTTGTTTGGTGGTTTAGAATGGGAGTGTTTTGGCTGTAAGCCAATTTGGAGGGAAAAGCTTACAAATTCAAAACTGGGATCAAACAAAAGCCCCTTTTTCCTCTCATTTCCTATAGAAGTTCGAACCTATAGAACGATTCTACCTACTACTCCAATTTCAAAGCATGAATTGAAAACCAAACCAAACCAATGAACAAAAGGGCGTGCGGCAACTAATTAATCGATCGCAAGATATTCCTTTTTGTGGAGAATTTTACGTTTTTGGTTAGCCCTAATTTTTCCTTTCCGGATTCTTGTTTGCCTCATTTCTGCTGTTGAATCCTCTACCTACCGCTTCTCTGTCTGTAATTCTTGGAGATAGATTGAGTATGTCGGAGAGCAGTGGACCTGATTTCAATCTACCGGATGAGATTCTGGCGGTGATTCCAACGGATCCATATGATCAGCTCGATCTTGCTCGTAAAATCACCTCCATGGCGATTGCTTCTCGTGTGTCGAATCTTGAAGCTGACATGATAAGGATGACGCAAAAGCTTAAAGAGAAGGAAAAAACCATTTATGACCTCCAGGAGAAGTTGTCTCACCTAGAGCACGCGAACCAGGAAGCTGAATCTAGGTTGAAGATTGCGCTCGATGATAATGTAAGTGGATACAGTGTTCGTTATTGGGAATACCGAATACTTGGAAGATTTGTTTTATTTTTTGTTTTTCTTTTTCATTGGCGTATAGATAACGAAATTTGAGCCAATTATGCTGGAGAAATGGCGATGGTTTTCACGGTATCTTTGATGTGTTGTGATATTTTTTGATTGAGAATGACAACCCCGTTTATCCGTTTTTGCTTAAATTCAATGGCTCTTGATTGTTCAGCATCTCAATTTTCCATGAAGACCAATGGCTGATAGCCCATTACTTTGCTTTTGGTTGACGAATCGAGAAACAGCCAAAATATTCCGAATTGTCTTCTTAATATCAGCACTAAAGAACATAAATTATCATCTGGCTCAGATTGCTAAGGACTATTTTCTTTTGAATAAACTGGAAGGGAAGTGTGCATTTGGGTTCTGTGTAATCTTTATAGTCCTCCTTACTTGAGCAGTTTCGTTAACTTGGTTCTTTTGGGGTTGTCTTGAAGATTGAAAATATATTATGGAATCTAATAACTGATCGAAATACCCAGATAATTGTTTGCCATAGAATATTTCATTGGTTTTAGTAAAATGCAAATCGTGGGAGTTTATCTGAGCAATCAGTTAGAGTATGACTTTCCTTTCAGAATGAAAAAAGAGGTGATTAATGCAACGTGTTTTTGCTTCCTCGGCTTTTATTTTGATAAATGCTTAAGCCTAATTTTCTAGTTCCTCATTGAAACATATTTGACCTAATGTTGGTTTTGTTACTCGTTATTGTTACATTTTTTTATGAAGACAAGGCTTGCTAGGGAACGGGATTCACTATCAATGACTTCAAAGAAACTTGGACGTGATTTGGCAAAGGTAAAATTGAGGTCACTCTTATACAGAAGCAAGTTACTTTTTTACCTCTGTTTCTGTCAAGCTTGACACGTGTGTAGTATTTAGCTTTGGCTACTAGTCAAGACTTCAAGTGAAATAACTGCTTTATGGTGCAAACTGAAAGGTGATCAGTCTTGTTTTGCTCATAGACTAAGATAAGAGCTAACATGTGAGGCCATTATGGCATTTGATATCTCTAGAACTTAAACATCTTCCTGGCTTCTGGAATAGAACGATAAAGACATTAGGATATGTATCTCAAAGATAAGTTCATCACCTTTTTAATGAGAAATATAAACTCAGCATCAATTTCTTGATTTCTTTTCCTCTTATATCATTCTGTGAGTTGGCTTCATGAGAGTTCGGTCAGGATCTTGGGAAGTTGGGTTAGGGTAATTAAACAATTGATTATGAAGGAAGATAAATAATGTCTATTTCTTTGTATAGCAAGGTAATTTTATTTATTTAGTATAGAGTTTGTGTACCTATTCCACCATGCCTCTAAATTTGTACTCTTGCTCTTTTCATTTTATAGTGATCGCTTCTCATGTTGTTCTATATAATTTTAGGCATATGAAATGAGTACTTCAATTCATGAGATTTCATATTTTTTGTTGTGAGTATGCTGTCTTTCTTATTGACAGCTGGAGACATTTAAGAGACAACTTATGCTATCATTGAGTGATGAATCCTCTGTAAGGTTCCCTAGTCCATACATTTTACCAGTTATTCTACGCTTGGCCCAATACATAATTCTTCATGTATAATTCTCCTGTAATGTCTTCTCTTACCAGCAAACTGAAACTGTTGATATTGGGACCTGTGATCAAGCAGTTCCTAAAGCATATACTGACAAGGGTATTATAGAATTCCTCGATCTCATTATTCTTAAATTTTGACATCTCAAGGAACCTTTAGTTTCCATCTATTAGTTATATTTTTGGTGCTCAATTGGACTTAACTTTCACCTGGACTTCAGATGAGGTAACTAATGGACACACTGCACATTCTTTCAGTGGTTCTACAGAGACGAGAAGCACTTTAAATGAAGGTATTATTTATTGCCGTGTTCAATGCAAATGATAGAATAGAAGATAAGGAATTGATAATAATTAGATTATAATCTAAATATCAATACCAGATCTTAAAACAATGCATTAGTCAAAATCCTAGAGTGTCGTTTTTGTTGCCAGTTGGCTTTCAAGAAATTTTCTTCCGCTTATGGTGGGTAAATTATACATTAATGGCAACGTTTCATCTCAAACAGGAAAACATATTGGACAAAGATTTTCATCGTCGTACATCACCCCAAGGCTCACTCCATCAGCGACTCCAAAAATGATTTCAACGAGTGTATCCCCCAGAGGGTATTCCACTGTTGCTTCTCCACAGATAACGTCTGGTTCAACTTCTCCAACAAAAGCTTCATACGATGGACGAATTGCACTATCTCCATGGTACCCGTCGAGCCAGCAGTCTTCAGCAGCAAGTTCTCCTCCTCGTTCTCGTCAACTGGCTGGTAAAAGAAAGCATTATGTTTTTCTTTTCAAGCTTACAATATTCTCGAACTTTTTGAAGCATGTTTTACAATTTTATATTTGTTTGCTTATTATTCTATTATGGATTTTATAGTTACCTATTACTGCAAACCTTTAAATTTGGATGTTCCCTTGGGATAAAGATTTCAGCTATTCCTTTGCCTGTTTTTATTTTGAATATTTTCTTAATCTTTTGCACTTAAATGGTGTAGGTCGCTCTACTCGAGTGGATGGCAAGGAATTTTTCCGCCTAGCCAGGTTTGTGTTTATATTCTACTTTTTTTTGAAAAGGAAACAGCCTTTATTAATCAATAAGATTTAGTACAAGAGATGAGTACTTGTAAATTGTGTTTATATTCTACTGGAATTACGTGTTTAATGATTTTACAAATAGAACAGAACGTGTTGACTAATGAATTTGTAATTTATTCCAGGAGTCGTCTGGACTACGAGCAGTTTAGCGCCTTCCTTTCGAACATAAAGGAACTCAATGCTCAAAAGCAGACTAGAGAGGTAGATTTATCAGTTTCTAACAGTTTGCTATCTTTTATATCTTGGGACCTTCTTTTGCTTACTAGTAAATGGTTTCAACTGCCTTTGCTTCCAGGAAACTTTAAGAAAAGCAGAAGAGATATTTGGGACAGATAACAAAGATCTTTTTCTGTCATTTCAAGGATTGCTTAACCGCAATGTTCACTAGGCCTCTCTCTTCTTGAGATTGTTTACATCACACAGGGTCTCTCCTTTTAGATTATTAGAGAGAAAATTCAAAATGTTTGTTCTCAACTGTCTTGCTCTCTCCTAAGGCGCATGTATGCTGCATGCAGACTCACTATGTTATTGTAAAATATAAAAGATCAAACCCTGTTGGAGTTGAAACTTCTTATTTCTGTAGAAACAATGAGTTTGGTTTTTAAGAAGAGTAAGCAATAGATTTGGAGGGGTGAAAGAGAGAGAGAGAGAGAGAGAGAGAGAGAGGGAACAAAAAAAGAAAAAAGGAAAGAAAAACCAGTTGAGTTATCTACCTCCATCATGTGCTTTGTAGTTGTAGCGTCTAAAGCTGCAGCCAGTCTCTGTGACAACTCTATTTGGGGAAAGTATTACTTTCAGTCCATGTTTCTCACTTTACCTACACATTCGAAGAACTCAAAGTCTGCTGTCAAGTTTGCATTTAAAGGAGGGAAGTCAGTGTGATCTGATTGAAAGAAACTAACTTGTTTATGATGAAGGTCAGTCTTTCACTAATATTATTTGTGAAATATCAGGGGCTGGCTTGCAAGAGAACCCAGAAAAGTGATCATCATATGCTCCAAAATCAGCTTACGTTCACTTGCAAGCTATCTGCTCCATCACAACGCCTACTTGTCTAGTCAGGTACCAACTTGGGTTAGATTAATCCGAAATTCTGAATTATTAGATGGTGACTCAGGGGGTAAACCTTAGGTAAAAGTTGTGGTTCTTTCTGCCAAGAAAACAGCTGGGAATCTTTCTGTTTTTTTCACTTTTCTTTTTAGGTTATATATGACTATGATAGTTCATTGATTTCAATTTTAAAAGTTTCCTACATTTGGCTTAAACATTTAAAAACCTCTTGCTCTTATCAAATGTTAATAGTCTTCTTATTATCATGTGATACTTTCTCTTTTTGTTCGTCTTTTAAGTATGATGAAGAGAATTGATGAATTGAAGTTAGTATACAGTTTGCAGGTGAAACTAAACCCCTAATTACCTCAAAACTCATGTCCATTTGTACTGAAAAAGCCGAGAACCTACCGACATCCCAGAAAATAGTTCACATCTTATAACAATAGAAAAATTTTGGAAGACTTTATCAAACTACATAATAAGGCCAAAAATGCAAGTGTCTTTTTCTCTTTTTCTTGAAATTCCCTCGCCCAAATTGAAGTGAAGGGTGATGGTACAGAACAAGAACTGTGTAGGGGACCAAAACATTAGGGGCAGTTAGCAGATAGGAAGTATTTGGTGGGTTGTAGGGTAGGGGGACCCAAACAAGAAGAAAAGAAGTTGGTTTAAGCAAGATGGGTTGTTGAAGGAAGAGAAAAAAAACTGATTTGTACAATGATGGGATGGAAAAGGGTAATCAGAAGCACCTGATACTCTCTCATAGGCTTTAAGAAATATTTCAAATTCCATCTATTTTTCTACTTTTTAGGCAAAACACAGAGGCTGACGGAAAGATAAGATTTTGGTCAAAAGAATCTGCAAAAATGGCTGTCACTAGTTTTGATAAGATTGAGGTTCTCAAGTTGTTCCTTCTCTTTCGGCATAAATATAAGGTTGAAGTTGAATAATACAAAATACCCTTCAATTTTTTAGATATATTTCAATTATGCTTCAAAATATTTTATTTCTACTCTTCAACTTTGAATTTGATGAAGTAGCTAAAGTGTAAGAATTAGGTGTATGTGATATTATGTACAATTATATTGAAGATTGATATTGACACAATTTATTGACACTTGATGTGATCATGTATGCCTTCTAATTTCTACATATTAGTTATTGCATCAATTTCCTTTTTTTTTTTTTTTTTTTTTTTTTTTTTTTTTAACGAAAAATACTCTTCAAAGGCTTTTTTTAGAACAAATTTTAAAGTTGAAAGGTAAAATCGAAATTTTTTAATGTACGCTCATAGAAGAGTGTGTATGTATATATGTTTGTATGTATGATTATATGGTTTTGATACTTGGTAGCTTTTGCTTTAAAAGCATCTTTCTTTTCAGACAACCAGAAGATTTGACGGTCACCCCCACATCATCTTTTAAAAAATATATTTCTTCACACATGGAAACTGATCCTCTGAACTCTTCATCCTGTTCATATTGTTAAAAAAAAGAAGAAAATTTCAATCTTATTCCAAATGTTAGAAAGTTACCCAACTTTCAGACACACCTGGTTAGAACTAGAAGTTGCATTTTCCTTTTTTCATTTTCGCAACTTTAGGGTGAAATATAGATAATATTGTACAGATTTGTTTTGTATTGCCTTTTTGTTTGGATGTAATCTTTGAATGGTGAATCAGAACTTCTAATTAATGCCCTTTTTTTTACAAGAATTTGCATTTTTTTCATGTTTATTTATCTCTTGCCTTCTGACTTCTCTAGATATACACTTTGAAATGGAAAGATTCTTGTAATAGTACTTGTTGATACACCATTAATGTTCGGTATAAGCAAGGATTGAAATACTTATGAATATGTCGATATATCCAGGAGAGTTTGATATTGATATTGAAGTTTGATGGGCATCTTTGATATCTTTTATAAATAATAAAAAAAATTTACATATACTGATAAGCGCTCTTTTTAAATATAAGAAATATTTAAAAATATTTATACTTTATAGCAAAAAAGTTTTTAAATTACAAAATGCTTTTATAATTTTTTGCTATAAAATATAAATATTTTTGAGATTTTTCTACGTATAAGAATTTCCCTATGATTTCATAATGTTAGTAACAAGATTTACTTTGTTTGGAAGTAAAATTAACTTAATTATTAAATTAAATAAGTTTTTTTTCCTTTAATTTACAGAAATATTGAAATCTTGAGATCTTTATCAATAATTTAATCTTCGATGATAAGAATATTGAACCCTCCACATTTCTCTACAATATTATGATATTGTTTATGTTGGACAAGCTTTTATGACTTTGTTTTTAGTTTTATCTAAACTTTCTTGTATTAATGAAGACACAAATATATTATGAATTTTTTTTCTTTTTTAATCAATGTAAAACTTTTTTTTTTGCACTTTTAAGCATTCAAATGCAAAAAAGTTTAGATTGATTAATCCAAACTAAAATGTACCTTTCATCTCGTTTTAATTATTTATAAAACGACTAAATTATAAAGAATACCCCTATACTTTATACTTTGTATAAAAAATATCTTTTAAACTTTCAAAATGAGTTAAAACAAAAATCTTTATCGTGAATTTTAGATGTAAATTGTTAGTGTTTTATGGCATTAATGTTTATGAACTTTTAAAAGTTTAAAAATACCCTAAACATTAAAAATAAAAGTTAAAAAAAATACCTTTACGGTTATATATGAACAAAAACTATTGATATTCTCTCCTCAAATTTTCCACTTTTTTCTCTTTTTTATTACCCTCTTACTCTTCTTTTTCTTAACTATTTGATATCATTTTATCTAAAAATAAATAAATAAATAAATAAAATTATTCACTTCAGTTAAGGTATGTAGACCATAACAAGAAGAAACATAATATTGGAAGCACTAATAAATTTTAGGACTTAAATAATTTAACGAATTTGTACCAAATACATTTTTTTATTTCACTACTTATTGTTTTGGTATGTTGATGTAAGAAGAATAAGGGTTAATCGGGTAATTAGATAGTCTAGGTTAATTCCCTTTGTACCCCCACTTATAGTAAAACTCTATAAATAAAAACTTTCCACTCTTATATGAAATACATTTTCATTCTAATAAAAGATCAACAATCTTGATTCATGGAGAGAATTCTCCTTTTATCTCCTTTAGGCTACATCAATTGGTATCAGAGCGACCGCTTGAGCCAAAATTGACTGTTCCCCGTAGAAGACCAGGAAACCCTTGATGAGGTTGATCACAAGAGGGAGCTTTGTGAGTTGTGCTTGTTGCCAAACATCACACATCTAATTAAGGGAAAACCTTGAAATTCCAAGAAAGAAATAAGAAACCAAAGATTTTTCAAAATTGTGCAAGAATAGACTATTATCGACCAAAGGAGGCGTCCAAGAAAGAATACAACAATTGGTATGGACAAGAAAATCAAATTTACTTCAGAAAAGAGTGTTGAAATTCTAACTTAAGTGATTCTGAAGAAGAATTTCAACAAATTAATTTTGCCCATGCTCGATTTTCTCAAAGAACCTATCATTATCCACATTGAAAATTTGATTCTAGTGATTCTAGTAATTCCGATGATGTATCAAGGGCAATTTGGGACGGAATAAGAAGGTGACAATATCGAAAAAGGGCCCAAAGATCCAATCAAACCCATTTTTCAAGATATCAACATAAAGATGGGGAGTTAGATGAATTAAAGAATCATCAAGAATCATCAAGAATGGATTTTTACAGCCCAAGAAAAACATTCAAAACTTGAAATTACTCTTTTGGTTATGAAACACGATCAAGAAAGATTGATTCAAGAGAAGCAATGGATGAGTCCTATACCCATCATGAGATTAAAACATATTCAAGAATCCAACAAAATGACTACTCAGATCTTGTAGCATTGGAGGAAATAAAGAAAACAACAAAAGAAATCCAACATTCATTAGGAAAAATGACTCAACATATTGATCAACTATCAATTCATTTGCAAGAGTTCAAGAATAAATTGATTTTATATACTGAAGAAAAAACAAAAGAATCACGGTTGAAAAATTTTCAAATAGAGAACTTGAAGATAAAATTGAAGAAAAATAAGAATTTGAAGATGTTATGGAAACAGTTTCAAATGAAGAAGAAAAATCCAATGAAGAAGATGAAAAAGAAGTATCAAACACTAAGCAAAAATCGAACAAGAACAATGACACACTGATTGCGGTGGAAATGGATCACAAAACTATCAAAGAACTTGAAGCGAATGATAAAGAAGACATGATTCTTGAACAATTTTCCTTGGAAGGTAACCTTTTAGTGATTGGTTCTTTGAATACGGTTTTGGATGAGCTTGAAGAAAACATCTTTTTTGGGTTTATGCCCGAGAGAAGTTCATCTTTTGGTGACAATATTAGATTTTTTGTCTCGAATTTGTACCTTTGATCATAATATTTTTGTTCAAAATGTAGGAGGTTAGTTTGGTCATACTCCTTGAGCAAGTTTATTTCATTCTTTGTTTGCTTCATAATTTTTTTCTTTTTTAAACTCGAAGGCAAGTTTTCTTTTTGGAGGGGTAGAAATGTAAGAAGAATATGGGTTAATTGGGCAATTAGGTAGTATTCTAGGTTAGTTCCCTTTTTACCCCCACTTGTAGTAAAACTCTGTAAATAGGAACTTCCCCTCTTGTATGAAATACATCATTCATTCTAATAAAAGATCAACAATCTTGATTCTTAGAGAGAATTCTCCTTTTATCTCTTTTAGGCTACATCATATGTTTTGAGGGGAAATATAGATTTTAATTTTTTTTGGGATTTTATGTTTTAACTTACAACTTTAGTTTTGAGTAAATGTATTTTTGTTCATATACTAATAGTAAGAGTATTTTTTTTATTTTTTTTAGTTTAAGAGTATTTTCTGAAAATTTGAAAGTTTGAAGGTATTTTTTAAACTAAATACTAACGGTTTCTATTCAAAACTAATGTTAATAGTATTTTTGAACTATTTTTATAGTTTAAGGATGTTTTTCAAACTTCTAAAAGTTTAAGGATATTTTTGGCACAAAATATAAAATTCAAAGACATTTTTTCTTTTTGTAATTTTGCTATATATAAGTTTCATTAAAGGGGAAATACCTGTCTCAAGCTTTTGAGTCTAGTTTATCCTCTTAATCCCTAGGTTTTAAAATAATGTTGGACTTTTACCTATAAGTTTTGATTTTAATTTCCATTTGGCCCATAGATTATAAAACTTTGTATTTTTTACTCTTAAGTTTCAAGTTTTGTTTCTATTTGGTTCTTAGAGCTTCAAGATTTATACTTTTACCTTTGATTTTTCATTTAATATTCACTTTCAATTCTTGATGTTACTATATATTTAATTAATTATAAAAAATTATATAAATTTTATTTAAAATTCATTTTCTCTAATTTCCCATCACTATTAAAACTAATTAAATGTTCTTAAATCATAACTATTTTAAATTAAGTAACTAAAATTAACACCAAAAAACAAAAAATGAGCATTCGTAGAATCTCGAGGATAATAGAATAAAATATTGAAACTTAAGAATAAAAAAGAAACTAAATTAAAAAATAAATATGCAATATTTTGAAATCTAACAACCAAATGAAATTAAAATTAAGTATGCTAGAGTATCAATCACATTTTTCATATAAGGATACGTAAAATAATGTGTGTGATGGATTTATGTTTTAATACCAAAGTAAGAACATTTCTTTTTTTAAAATCAATCTGTAGCTTTTAGAATATTTATGGAACTTTAAGAATGGTGAAGTTCTTTGAAAAGAATATAAATAGGCTATCCCACCTACTCTTTCAAAAATAAAGTAAAACAAAAGTTATTTTTATTTATTTTTTAATAGAAAAATTATATTTTGGTACTTGGTTTAATTTAGGGCTCATTTGGATTGACCCGAGAATTCTTTTTTTTTTTTAAAAAACTCACTTTTATTTAAATACTTTTGATAAATATGGTTTAAAATACACTTCAAAAATTATTTTTAATGGTTGTCAAACACTCTAATTTTTTTAATGACTTATTTTTTAAATTAAATGTATTCCAAATACACCTTTACATTTTAACCCCTTTACATTTTAATCCTTGAATTTTTAAACTCATAAAAATTTAAGAGGGGAGGAAATAGAGATGGAAAGAGAAAAACAAATTTATATCAAAAAGTACTTTTATTTTAAACAAATTATACAAACATTTGTTATTTAATTTTTTTTATTATATATATGAATTATTTTTTTTAAAAAAATATTTTATAATTTGAATAAAAACGAAAAAAATTACCAAATACAACTTTATAGTACTATTAATTAACAAAAATATTGACCGAAGTATTAAAAATGTTACCAAATACTAATCAAAAGAATGAAGTTGTTGAATTTAAAAATTCAAAACTCAAAAAACAAGTTTGATGAAACTTTAGAGATCAAAAGTATAATTTCTTCTCTCCTTTAAATTTGACTTTTTGTACATGTTTACGAACACACGAAAACATAAAAATAATCTTCTTTAGAACTTCAACCATTCTTCAAATAAATTTCAAACAAATTTCAAACTAAGAATATTTTAAATAACATTGGTAACTTTGAGAATATATTTTAAACTTTTAGACTTGTGAAGTACATTGAAACTAATATATATAAAGAATACACAACACACTTTTGCATTTTCATTCTTTTAATGTGGAAGTAATCTTTTTCAAGATGAGTTATAAAAATTATCTTGAACTTTGTACTTTATACTTTGTGTTAAAAATACTCTTGAACTATAAAAAAATTTCAATAATGTCTTTAAACTTAAAAAAAAGGTTCAAAACTACTTTTACTTAGCTTTTTCTATAGAACCTGTTAGTATCTTGTTTTAAAAATACTCTAGAATTTTCAAAATGTTTCAATATATAATACTCTTAAACTTTAAAAAACGCTTAGTTAAAAAACACCCTTATCGTTAGAGCATGGACGAAATCTATTAATACCCCGTTTAAAAATTATTCCTAAACTTTCAAAAGTTGCATTAATACTATTAACCTTTAAAAAAAAGTTAAAAAAAAAAACGCTCCTACCATTAATATAGTGATCAATTTATTTGAAGTTATCTTGAGTTGGAAAAGAACCAATCTTCAAACAATTTATATAGATACATTTTTTTTAATTTTTTATTTATTTAGATATTCTCATTTTTTTCTCATTTGTCTAATTCCTACACAAACTTTCTTAGTAACAAAATATAAGCCAAAACATCAAGTATAATCCCACAAAATTTAAAAAAAAAAAAATCTCAAAATCAAAATCTTTCCTTAAAATTTACCAAAATGATAACTAGCCAAATACAAAAGGTCTTATTTGGCTATTAACACACCCTCCTAACGTACAACATTATTGTTAAAATATTTAGGTCCTAATTAAGGTCTCTCAACAGTTCAATTATTTTTTTTCTTCTTATACCTATTGTTTATATATCTTAATTGAAGGAGACAAATTTTGTTCTTTTTTAGATAACGAAGGTTGAAGAAGAGAGAAGAAAAAAGAGAGAAAATAGAGAAGTGTTGGATACATAGATCAATTGAAGTAGGAAAACAGAGATAATGAGATGTAGATAAACGGTAAGAACATTTTTTTATTATAAAAAAAGTAAAGGTAATAATGCAATTTTTGAAAGTTCAGAGACATCTTTGCAACGAGATATTAACGGTTTTTGTTAAAGTATACATCTATCTATAATGATATTTTTGAACTTTTATTTTTTATTTTTAAAAAGTTTAAAGATACTTTGAAACATTTGAAAATCCAGAGTATTTTTGAGTTGAATATATATATTTAAAAGAAACATAAAAATGCTAAGGGTCCAAATTGAATATTAGACATAGACCTGATAATTTAGTTAAAGTAATATTACATCTTAGCCCTTAGCCCAATTAGAATATCTTATCAACACTAAACAAATACAAAAGGGATATAACTTTACACTGATATAACTGTAAGTATACATATTCATTTTCCTCTTTTAAAGTTTTCCTTTTCCCAAATAGCCCCAAGACCCAAAAACACTTTCATTTTATTTCAGAAAGAAAAAACAACAGAGATATGAAGACCAAACAGTGTGTGTTTTGATTAATAATGGTGTCTTAGGGTTCTCTTTTGTGGTGAAGACAAGAAAAGATAGGCAGCCCATTCAAAAGCTTTGGTCAGTGCACATGCAAATTCATTAGAGAATTAAGACAAACCCTTTTCAGATAATCAAATAATAGTATAGAGAACCCAATTCTATTGTCATTGCCAAAGACTAAATTCAAATCAATCCTCTAAAGGACATCTGAAAATGCTCAAATGTTCAAGAAAACAAGGACATGAATTGCCAATTAAAGGAATATTTCATCACTTTATCATCTAATGGCAATGCTATGAATATATATATTTTTATAAACAAAATGATGGGTAATCAAGAAAGAAGCCTTCAGATTTGGGGATATATTGTTGTACTTTGATATCTTGTATGTTGCAAAGGCAAACCCATGTGTTAGATTCTTGTATATTTATTTATTTTCAACAAAAAAAAAAAAATAGGGGAATTTTCAAAAATAGAAAAATAAGAAAAAATATTTACCCAAATAGCAAAATTTAATTATAATTGTGATAGACATTATTATCAATATCTATCACAAAGAAACTTAAAAATAGAAGTCTATCAGCATTTATAAGTAATAAAAGTTTATCAATGTCTATCATTTTCTATTATTGATAGATGCTGGTTAGACTTCTATCATTAATAAAAACTATTACAAGTCTATCATCGATAGAGGCGGATAGAAGTCTATCAATGTTTATCAGTGATAGAAACTGTTAGAAGTCTATCATTGATACTATCAGTGATAAAAACTGATACAAGTCTATCGCTAATAGATACTAATGCTAAAAGAAGTCTATCAGTGTCTATTAATATTTTTTTGTTATTTCTATAAATAGTTTGACATTTTTTTTTATTTGTGAAAATTTATCAAAAAAATAATTTTTTGTCCAAAAGGCACACTTTTAGTTCTTAAGTTTTGAGTTTGATTTCAATTTAATCTCCGTGTTTCAAAACTTTACAATTTTGTCATTGAGATTTGAGTTTTACTTCAACTTAGTCCCAAGGTTTCACGACTTACACTTTTAACGATGATTTAATTTCACAAAATATTCAGTTTTAGTCTTTGACGTCAATATCTATTACTTAATTTAAAATAATTTTAAATTAAAATTTAAAATTTAATTTTAATAGTGATGAAAAATAGTGAAACTTAATTAATTGTAATTTTTCTAATTCTTTTAAATTAATTGATATACTTTAATGCTAAAGACAAAAAAAAAAGAAAGAATATTTAGTAAAAAACCGAGGTTAAGAGTGTAAATCTTGAAAACCTTTAGAATTAAATTGAAACAAAACTCAAATCTCAAAAACAAAATTGTAATATTTTGAAATCTACATATTAAATTGAAATCAAACTCAAAACTTAAAGAAGTAAAAGTATAACATTTTGATATATTTTTTTCTCTATATGTATGTATTATTTTATTTTTGAAAAAGAAAATGAAAAAAGAGAATAGGGTTGAGTTCTTTTAGAAGTACTTAAGTCTGTCTGAAATAGGGCACTTTAATCAGTACTACAAGAATACTATTCGCACGAGGCCTGTCATTTGCCCCTTTTTTCAGGCTTCTTCTTTAACCTTCTCTTTTACTAATATAAATCTTCATTTCATTTTTCTTCTTAATTATCTCTAATATAATACACATTAATTATTACACTCTTTCTATATATATATATATTATAGGCAAGAATATGATCTGTCGGAGATCCTAGCCTCTGATTCGAAAAATGTCTTAATTAGTTGAACTATATATATATAGATATATATATATATATATTTATGTTTATTACCAACTCGATTCTTTTGTTCGATTCGGTGAACAAAAACTCATGTACTTAGGGTTGGTAAATTTTTGTTATACCAGATTTTGAAATATTTTAAACTATTCTTTATAGACTTTTTTTTCCTCTTTTCTCATTAAATTCAAGAATAGAAATTGACTTGGTGGTTAAATGACCGAATTGAAAAGAGTTTGTAACTTTGTTTACAACTCAATTTCAACCGTATAAAAATTAAAATTGTTCGTACCATTTATTTTAACGCAAGATATATCATTTAACACTCATTTATAATTTCATTTACCAAATCAATTTTTATACATTATTGGCACATACGTCAGTTTAAATGGATAATGTTGTAAATGAATATCATGTGTACATTTTCTTTTTATTCATCATTTTAGTAGAAAAATTTCAAAGGGTATACATTTTACTTTAAAACACTCCCAAATTTAAAGTATTAAAATGAAACTTTTCAAAGCTATTTAATATAATAATATAGATTAAAATACTATCTTGGTTTATGTGTTTTAAAGTTTGTTCATTTTTAGTTATTCTACTTTCAAATGTTCAACTTTAGTCTCTATATATATATTTTTTAAAATCTTAAAATTAACCCCTACAACTTGTTTATTGTTGATTTTTTAAAAAATATTTTGGTTATTTATTAGTATTTTTCACCCTAAATTTTGAAAATATATTCACATATTATATTTTCTTCCATGAAAATTATTATTATTATTTAGTAAATTTTGATAAAAATTAAAAGACTAAATTTAAGATTTATTATAAGTACACGGACTAAAATTAGACCTTTAAAAAAGTATAGCTAAAATTAAATAAATTAAAAATTAGAGACTAAAAATGATATTTTAACATATTTGTAATCGAAACCTACCCAAATTTTCGTGCTATTTTGCTAATTTAACCAAAGGAAAAGGAAGAAGTATTTCCTGTGATGTTTTGGAATTTTTTTGGAAAATTTGAGTGAATAATGAACAGGGAAATTAATGATGCGAATTTACGGTCTGCTGACCGAGCTGCCCTACCCCTAGTCAAGGCCACTTTTTTTTTAATAAAAAAAAATTTTCCCTTTCATATTTTGTTGTCTATAAAAGTTGGAAGCATTAACAAAAGCATTGGCTTAAAGAAAAAAGCATAAATTTTTTTTATTGAGAGCCCAAGAATCCTCTCTTCCCCTTTCTCTCTTTCTTCTTTGAGATCTTTAATTTAATTTCAATGGCTTCATTTCCTCATTTCTACTCTGATCTTCTTTATCCCAACAATCTTTCTGATCTTCAGAGCCTATTAATGGCTGTTGGAGACACTGGAATGTGTGACCTTAGAAACAACAACAACAACAATATCGACTTTTCTCTAAGGGAAGAAACTTTCGTTCCTTCCTTTGATCAAACCGTGTCACCCGAGCAATCCTCGTCTGATACCCTATCGCCCCTCCTAACAATGCAGTATCCTGACCTATATGGGTCGGTCTCTGATATGGCCGTCCCGTCGTTGCCCGAGTTTAACACGATGAGTACGTACGACATTCATAGCTTAATCAGCAACAATCAACCACAAGTTCCTGGTACATGCAATTACAGCGAGGAGTTCTTAGGCTTTGTGCCTGAATTGAAGCCCCTATACCGCGACACCTGGGTAATTGATAATTAATGCGTCTAGAAAATTCAAAAGCTTAAACTGATAAATTATACACCGTTGTTATATTATATTATTCGTATTCATAACTCTTATATATTTTTCAAGATTTGAAAATTAGTCGAAAAGTGAAACGTATAATAGACAATTATCGTCAATTGAAAATTCAAATCTATGACTTTTTGGTTTGTTTCGATATATGTTAAAGGAAGTTGAAATTTTTTGGTATGCAGGGAAGTCAGAGTAGATATGAAATGCAAGGAGTGGAAGAAACAAATATTAAGGTGGCAAGTCGCTACTCAGAAGAAGAAAGGAAAGAAAGGATTGTCAGATATTTGAAAAAGAGAAACCAGAGAAATTTCAACAAAACCATCAAGGTCCTAATAATTCTCAAAATAAATAAATTTCCGTTTTATAATCATTTTATTTGTGAAAATTAAGTCTATAAACACTTATTTCACCTATAAATTTCTTACTTTATTGTCTTGTTTTTATTAATGTTTTAAAAAATCAAGTCCAAATTTGAAAACTAAGATCCTGTTTGGTAAGCATTTTACTTTTGTTTTTATTTTTGAAAATTAAGTTTATGGATACTACTTCCACCTCCAAATTTTGAAAATTAAAAGATGTTTTTCTTTTTAGAATTTGACTAAGAATTCAACCAATATACTTAAGAAATATGCAAATCCTTGTAAGAAATGTGGATGAAAAATATGCTTAATTAAAAAAAAAAATAAAAAAATGGTTACCAAACGAAGCCTAAAAAATATATTTTTTAAAACTTGTTTTTGTTTTTAGAATTCGACTAAGATTTCAACTCTCGTACTTAAAGAAATGTGCAAATTATCGTAACTAAAAACAAAAAATGAAATGATTACTAAACGGTCTAAAATAATTTCTTATTTTTTTTCTCTCGATCTTGAAATAATCCTCATGGTTAAATTATTATTTTTACAGTATGCATGTAGGAAAACCCTAGCAGACAGAAGAACAAGAGTACGAGGAAGATTTGCTCGCAACAATAATGAACTTTGTGACACTGATGAAATCCCTCTCAAAACCAACAAATTAACTACCCCCACTCACAACCTAATTAAACAAAGAGATCAAATGGTAAAAACCTCATACCAAATTTTTACTGTTTAATTAATTTCCATTTTTTCTTAACTATTTTCTTACTTATTTTATGTTTTTCTTCATAAAGATTAGACCTTTATCAGATGGGTTGGCCAATTTCCTAATCAATTTCTTTTTTTTTTTGGACAGAACAAGGAAGAAGAAGAGAGCTGGCTGCAAGAATTGGCAGCAAGTTTAATGTATTTACCTTATGTGACAAATTATGGAATGTAATTTGAGTAAAAAATTATTACTCGTGTAAAATAAACTAACTATTTAAAAATGACCTTTTTTTTTGGGGGTGGGGTTTCAACAAATTGATTGCTTTTTAAGATGTGCTTATGTAATCTCTGACTCTGTGTGTGTTGCTAGTCAGGGTCCCTTTGGAGTTTGACCAAGCTTCCCATGAGTTGCTAATTACTACCTAATCATAAATATATGTGCAAAAAACAAAACAAAAAAGGTTAATTAAGATCTCATTTTATTTGATTTTTGGTATTTGATCAACTAAATCCAATATTCTTTTTCATGCTCATGATGTTGCTACCATTGCTCTATTCTTAGTTGTATATTTCTCATATACATCTTTTAATAAAATATTATTTATTTATTTTTTTCTCGTAAATTCTTAAAACACCTATTAAAAAAAAGTAGATATCACAATAAAGAAACATATATGTAAATGTATAGCAATGCTTATAAGCTTAATTTTTAATAGTAAAAAACTGAAATCTCATTTGGTGACCACCATCTAATTTTTGATTTTTAGTTTTTGAAAGTTGTGCTTGTTTCACGCATTTTTTAAAATCATGATGTTCATATTTTCTATGTAAACATATGAATTCACTAAAATTCCAAAGAAAAAAAAAAAACAAAAGTTTTACAAACTACTTTTTTTTAACCTTGGATTTTGAAAACAGTTCTAAAATAGTGAGAATAAAACATAGAAATCAATAGATGAAATTGATAGTTGTACACTTGATTTTAAAAAATAAAAAATAAAAAACGAAGTAAAATCATTAAACGAGGTCTAAACGATTATAGAAGTTTAAGTGATGGATTAAAATGGAAAATTAATTAATGGTGTTTAAAGATTGGAAAAATAATGGGGGTGTGATTAAAACTAACTAAAATTCAGTTTAAGATTGTAAGTGGGTTTGATTTGTTGGCCCTAATTTTGACCTCAAAATTAAGGATGCATGTGAAATTTAGAAGGGGGGGATTTGAGAAAAAAAGGTGATGGGGGGTCACATTAGGGTTTTGGGATGACGGCACGAAGAAAGAGCCTTGAGAAGTGGGTGACCCATTCTGTGGGTGACTTATTGGCCTTCTTGATGTGTTTTACAAAGAAACTTTCATGGATTCTTTCTTTTTCCTTTTTTTCTTTCTCTACTTGTTAATTTGGTGGTTGAGAAGCCATCTAATTCAAACAGATTCTTTTCTTTTTCCTACACCAATAAAAGATAAAACGAACTCTTTCAAATGAGATCTTAATGTCGAAGATGCGAACATTATCTTACATCAAACATAAATGAATAGATGCATAACTAAAAATTTCGGGCGTATACAAGTAAAGACAATATTTCTATTGATATAAAGTTTAAAATAGACAATAACATACAAATCTGTGGTAAATCGATAGTTGCATGAGTTTCAAGCCCATTGAAAATCCATATATATAAGCCCAACTTTGTTAGTGTGTATATATGAGAGTATGGTATGGAGTGGTGGAGCATGATTTGGCTATGATGTGTTTGGCTTCTATAAGTCAAAGTTTTCGATTGTCGAACTCGATGGATATTTCTCGAATAATTAAAAATTATATTTAAATTAATAAATAAATATTTTAATTTTTTTTAAACAAATTAAAACATTTAATTATTAATATCATGTTCACATTTGTGTAATTTGTTGCTTACTCTTATGGTTTATAAATATTTTAACAATACAATGAAAATATTGATTCATCCCTCATATTGATATGTTTAACCATGAAAGTGTAATATGTTGATGGAAATTTAGTACCAATGCTTAAACCTAAATTATAGTTGGAGTTGTCAAGAACCAACTAACTTGAATAGTAACCCCACTCTTTTTTTTGAGCTACTTAATGACAACTATTTGATTTGTTATTTTTGATTGTCGAACATTAAATTTATAAAAATATATTTAAATTAATAAATAAATATTTTATGTTTTTTTAATAAGTTAGAATATTTAATATTAATATTATATATTTACATTCTTGTTATTAATTTGTTGTTTACTTCTAATGTTTAATGGACCCATTTACGATACAATGGAAATATTGATTCATCATCAATCTCGAACCTAAAAAAATGTAAAAATGTCAATATGTTGACAAATTTAATATCATATTTAAGCCTAGCTCGTAGTAGGAGTTGTCAATATCCAACTCACTAGAATAGTAACCCCACTTTTTTAAATGAGCTATTGTATATCCCCACACACACACACACCTTTTTTGTTATGTTATCTACATTTTTTCTCCAAATGTTTTTAAAAAATCAAGCTAAGTTCTAAAAACTGGAAAAAAAATTTATGTTTTGTTTTTTGAAATTTGACTAGGAATTTTCAATTTTTTTTTTAAAGAAAGATGAAAATCATCATAAAGATTTACATGAAAAAAAGGACACTTTTCATCAACTATAAAAAAAAAAAATCAAGGCCCCATTTGTTAATCATTTAACGTCCCAACTTTTCATCAACCATAAAAATGAAAAATCAAGGCTCTATTTGTTAATCATTTAAGATCTCATTTGTTAACTATTTCGTTTTTAATTTTTAATTTTTGAAAATTAAGCTTATAAATATCCATTCAATCTCTAAATTTCTTGCTTTCTTATCTACTTTTCACTCAGGTTTTAAAAAATCAAGCCAAATTTTGAAAAAAAAAAGTAGTTTTTTTAAAAAAATTGTTATGGTTTTTGAAATTTGGCTAATAATTCAACTCTTGTACTTAAGAAAAATGCAAATTATGGTAAAAAAATGTGAGAAATTAGACTTAATTTTAAAAAACAAAAAGCCAAAATCCAAGAATGAAATGGTTATGAAACTATGATCTTAGTTTTTTAGTTTTTGATTTTTAAAAATTAAATTTACTCTTAATTGTTTACAATGATTTTCATCTTCCTTGAGTAAAATAGTCGAACTCTTAGTTAAATTTCAAACAAAAAATCAAGTTTTTAAAAACGTTTTTTAGTTTAAAAAATTGATTTGATTTTTAAAAATATTAGTTGAAAGGGAATAACAAAATTAAATATTTAGGGGTAGAAAAGAGTTGCATATAAATTTCAATTTTAAAACTAAATAATTCTCAAATGAGATCCAAATGATGATCATATGAACACGTAAGTTTGGTCTAACCTCACTTATATGTTAATTAAAAAGCACTAGTTTGTAGAAGTGGCATTCACTATTTATATAATTTAAATCATGCGTTGGATGAAAGATGACAATAATTACTTTTCATGATGGAAGATTTATGGATTTTGGCCATATAATGACGGCCGATTGATTGACAGAAAACCAACTTGCCAAAAGGAAAAAAAATTCTATTCCTTAAAGAAAATGGGACGAGAAACAAGAACTTGGTACTTTGCGTAGGTAATCACTAATTCTTTCACAAACACAAATACCCCATAAATATCTTACAATAATTATGATCAACCACCAAACATTTTACATATAGAGATGATGAAGATCTTATCTAAAAGCTTCCACTGTCAGTTCTAGAATGGTAAAGTGTCAAGGCAAGCTCTTTCCATGAGTTTTCAATATACACGACTTAATTTTAAATTAACATACATAACAAAATAAATAAATGAGAAAAATATATAAATTTTATATCAAAATATATTTCCAAATACTCCTTCAAGTTGGAGCATGAAGATAACAAATGTCTAACTTGTGAAGAAGATAAATAAATCGTTGTAAAAATATTTTCAAGTAACTCTTTTGTAGCAGCATGACATGTAGTGAATGATGTTGTTTTGAATAACGTCTTGAATATATAGTGAAAATACCACAACGTGCTTTGTGCATTCATGAAAAATTGGATAATTTCGAGCAATATTTAATGCAAACTAACTATCACAAAATAAATTGTTGGCATGGAGGATGATCCACCCCTAGACTCTTAAGTAATGCTTTAAGCCACTTGTGTTCATGCCTAATAGACGTCATGGAGTGATACGCTGCCACTACCGACATATGAGACATCGTTTGTATTGCTTATTGGTTTTCCACAAGATAGAGGAACCACTAAGAAAGACAATCCAACCAATGAGAGAGCGGTGAGTAAAGGGAAAACTTGTCAATCCAAATCATACCAACCTGAAAGGGAGAGATCACAAATGGAGCGAAGAAAGATTCCTTGACCCAGACTAGATTTCAAATAACAAACTATATGAACAACAACAACCTAATGTTCTTGTCGTGGTGCCAGTATAAATTGAGCTAAAATGTGCACCTACATAAGCTAAATTACATTGCATAAAGGAAAAGTATATGAGATTTCCTACTAGACGCTGATATCGTTTAGAGTTTGACGATGATTTTGCTCAATTGAAAATCCTGTAGGTTTAGCTCCTAAGATCCCCACTTCTGAAACTATATCAAGAATGTCCTTTTGTTGACTAAGAAAAATACCTTCTGGATGCTGAACAACCTCAATGCCTAGAAATATTTCAAGTACCTAAAACCTTCATGTGAAAATATTCACCTAAATATTTCTTAAATGAAGCAACAACAAAAGAGTTATCACCAAAAATAATTAGATCATCAATATATACTAAGACTAAGTTGAACTTGTCCTTGATGCAACGTAAAGAGCAAGTAATCTGACTAAGATTGAGAGAATCTATATTTCTTTAGTGAAACATAAAAAAACTTGATACCAAACTAAACGTATTAAAAAAAACATTACAATTAAACTTTATAAGGATAATAAGATACCAAACACAATATTGATAGCCTTCTTTTGGACCAATTATCAACTTGCAAATGATACTCTCAATGTGGTGAAGAAATTTTAACAACCAACCCTATCAAGTGAAAGCCTTCCTTTGGGCTGACAATCACTCACTTGACATAGCTTTTAAGAAATGTGTAGTGGAATAACCAATTATGTAGCATTTTCTAAAACTAATTGCAGATTTAGAATATTTAGGGAAGATTCGGTTACCATTTTATTTTTATTCCTCAAAATATCCTTCATTTAACATAAAAGAGCAAACTATCCAAGCATGATATTTGGGGAAGTATTTTTTCACATTTTCATCAATGTGCTGCGTGATTCTCTCTTCTTTTTTCACAGCTTCATCAATGTTCCACGAGATTTGAAGAACGAACGATGTTCATCTCATCTCTTTGTGCGATCGATTTCTAAGTGGTTGAATATATAATTTTGATTTTCTCATCTATTCGTCCATCAATTTTTGCTTGCAATTTGGGATTTTTACTCGTCATTTGGGATTTTCCGGTATGTTTAGATTTCATCTTAGTTTTTGGGATTTTTCTTAGTTTTTTTTCTCATCCTCTTATTTTTCATTTCATCTTTTGCTCGATAGATTCTTCCTCCCAGTTCTAGGTCATGATTCTTCCTCAGTCTTTTTATTTGATTTCATCTATCACCACAAGAAATTTGATTTTTGCCGACAACGAAAACCATCGAAAAGGGTAAAAAACACCATTGGGACAATCTATTATGACGAAATTTCAACAGTTGGTTGTATCGTCGGGGAAACCTTCCTTGACCCAAAAAAGCCTTGTCATTGGGGAAAAAAAGATTTCACAACGAAACAAGGGTAGAAGCTTTCTGCTGACCCTAAATGAAACCGTCGGTAAAAGGTATTTCTCCCAATGGTGAAAATAAATTTTTCACTATCGGGAGAAGTAAGCTTCTGCCGATGCTTTCTTTTAGTGTCGAGAGATGGTTACTTATCCCAACGCTTAATCTATAATTTGACAGTCGACAAAGATTATCTTGAACTTTTTTATAGTTACCTTTGCTGATTGTGACCTATTTTAGTGTTGGAAAAAAGGTAGGAAAAACATGAAATTACACTTTTTTCCGATGCCTGTATCGTCGGGATTATATATTTAGGCGTCAAAAATATACTTTTTCTTTATTTACTAAATATTATATCCGTTTTTTTACAAATGTCATACCTATTTGAATCTTACAGATATCAAATAAATTAAAATAAAACTGATAAAATTAATTAGATGTCTACAACATTAAATAATATCCACGAAACATGTTTGAATCTTACAAATTTGTCAAATAAACAATTACTAATAAGATTTGTCTTAACCATGACATTGTTAGGGTTGATACCTTAAATCTCGTGGGTCCTGTAGTTTGTAATTATATTGTACAAACAGTTTATTTATAAAATTTGAGGTATTTTATTTGAAATTTAGTAGCATTAACCCACAAAACCAATAAACAAACATCCAAGGGCATCTTCTGTAACTTAAACATGTACGTGGAGACATACAATGGATCGTGTTTAAGTGATAACCTAAACAGTTTATAGTAGATGGATAAGGCTGGATACCTTATCCTGGTGATACTATGAATACGACCTACTTTGTAGATGTTACAATTGTTGTAAAGTTCTACAAATGATATGATCTTGATCATTTATGTAGAACATGTGAACGGGGGTGTTCTATATAGAAAGGATTTTTATAAGAATGGACCATGAAATGAATAGTCTCATTATATAACACTGTTAATAATAGAGACTTACATTTCACCAGAATAATCATAGATGACATGACTTGAATCCTAAGTGAGTTGTGAACTCTTACCTGTGATGGCGGTCCTTTGATTTGCATGGGTAAGAGTGGCCAGTTTGCCGACTCAATATACCTATTATTTTGGGGACTCGTTTGATTGGATTTCTGGGAACACAACTATACAAGAAGGAATTTATTCCTACTCTATTGTCAGGGTAAGTAGATAAATTGCTCTCTTAAGGGCTGATTTCGGGGCTTGAACGATGTGGCGCCACACTCTCTCTTGGCCCGAGAGGGGTTTGGCCATAGTTGACCTATGACTTATTGTTAATTAGAGGAAGTAGTAGTACTTAAGGAGTTAGACGTAACTACAAGGGAAAAATGGTAATTTTGGCCTTACGAGCAATTTGTGAAAGGTTATCGTACTATTGATTGGTTAAATCCAATGGACACAAAAATATATTTATAGTGCAAAGAATGTAGCTGTCAGTCTTTAGTGGAATGATCGACAATTAATGGAAGTTGAGTAATTTAATTAAAAGAGTTCAATTAATTATTCAAGTATCATTGGAGCTTCAATCTATAGATCTATAAGGTTCCCTCGGTAGCTCAATTGGGATAATTGAGAATCAAATTGAATTGTTCAAATAATTGAGGGAAATAATTATATATGATATAATTAATTTAAATGAATTATATGTGATATAATTGATATAATATATCAAATACATTATAATATATAGTTTATTTTGAGAGGAAATAAATATTTGAATATGATTCAAATATAAATTTATATGAATTTGATTTATATAAAAACTATAGGTTAAAATTTAATATGAATTAGATTTATATTAAATGCTATAGATTTTATGAGAGATTAATAACTTTATGTTATATTTGATGTAACATAAAGTTAATTATATATATTAGCTGTTAATATATGTATAATTAGTTATATAATTATATACATATATATTGATATATGATATATAATTTTATATTTTATTTTAAAATAAAAGTGAGAGGGAGTTATGTAACTCCCTCCCTCCAAAATCTCTCTCTTTGATCGTGGATTGTGGGAGTTGAGAAAAAGTTCTTCAAAGGTATGTCTTACTCGATTCTTTTATATTTAACTTAAAAGCATGCTGTAATTTAATCATTAATGCATAACTGTCCTATGTTAGATTGTAAATGTTGTTGTTATTTCACAATGGGGTTTGGAACGATCTGCTTCCGCTCATTGGTTCTTTGTCTTAAGAGTTCCTTCAAGAAGAAGATTCTTTACCTGTATGTGAGTCATGTCTTGAAGGCAAAATGACTAAAAGATCTTTTACTTGAAAAGATCATAGTGCCAAAGAGCCCTTAGAGCTTGTACATTCAGACCTCTGTGATCTGATGAATGTTAAGACAAGATGAGGGTTTGAATATTTCATCACTTTCACTAATGATTATTCCATATATGGTTATGTTTATTTAATGCAACATAAGTTTAAAGCCCTTGAAAAGTTCAAGGGTTACAAGGTTGTGTTGGGGTTAATGCCCTAAAGTTTTGTGTCCTGTAGTTTGTAAACAGATTGTACGAACGCTTGTGTTGTATAATATATGATATTTACTTCACATCTTGTTTTTTGTTTAGTTGCATGTTTTATTTGCTTTACCACAAACCAATAAACATAAAGTCCCTGGTTATCTGTATGTGACTCAAGCATGTATGTGGTGACATACAAGTGGATCATGTCTTGAGTGATAACCAAAATGGTCTGTACTATATGGATCAGTGAGAAGAATGTAAAACCTTAATCCTGGTAACTACGGATGCGACCCGCTTTGTGGAATGGTCACAAGTGTTGTGACTTGTCATAGATGGTAATGATCCTGCGTCATCTGCGTTGGGGACATGCGAGCGGGGGTGTCCTATACAAAGAGTTTGTATAAGACCCTGACCAAGAAGTGTTAACGTCTCGTATATAAACACCGTTTATGCTAGAGACTTCACTTCACTAGGGATGATCATAGTAACATGACCTCAATCCTGAGGGAGTTGGAACCCCTGCCATTGAAGGCGTTCTTTGATTTGTATGGGTGCGAGTGCCAAGTTCGAGTCGATTTAAACCTACCATTTTGGGGATTCGTCTGATTTGGGAGCTGGGAACTTAGCTACACAAGATGGAATTCACTCCTTCCCCGAGGCAGGGGTAAGTAGATAGATAGCTCCCTCAAGGGCTGATTTCGAGGCTTGAACGATGTGGCGCCACACACCTTCTCTTGGTTCTAGAGGTGTTCATACATAGTTGAACTATGTTATATTATTCATTAGAGGAATCAGTGGTACTTAAGGAGTGAGATGTAACTACAGGGGCAAAACAGTAATTTGGCCTAGCTGTACTTACGAGCATCTATGAAAGGTCATTGTACTCATGATTGGTTATATTCGATGGACACAAATATATTTGTGGTAAAAAGAGTTCTGCTGTTAGTCTTTAGTGGAATGTCTGACAGTTAACGGATCGTGGATCGTGGATCTTAGAGCTTTGAGCCACAGGTTCATTAGGTCCCCAGCTTAGATAAAGTCGAGAATCAGTATTTGGGTTAATTTGAAATGTTCAAATTGACAAGAGGAAGTTCGATTGTATACGATATAATTGAACTAGTTAATTATATATGATATAATTGGCTAAATGTATGAGATACATTATTTTAGAGGAACTTAAATATAAATATGAATTATATCAAGTAGAGGAGAAATTACTATAGTAGACATGTGATATCAAACTATAGGTTAAAAATATAATATGATTAAATTTATTAATATTTTAATTGGTTAATTATATGATAATTAACCCAAAACCACGCTCGGATGTGCGTTAGTGAGGAACAACGTCGGTTATTGTAACCGATGAATAAAAATGAAATTTGTTTCATTTTGAATCGTTCGTCTGGAAAAAGATCGAGGAGCGCATTGGTGTGAAAACGTAATTGATCGCTTATTCTCGAGAGCCTATACGATAGTCGCTTTGCGCCTAAACGATTGTCTACCTAGCGCCTAAACGATCGCACACTAAGTCCTAAACGATTGGTCAACTTACCTAAACAATCGTATAGTGTGTCGTGTTTGCTAAATGATCGCCTTCTGTTTTCTAAACGATCATTCAATAAAACCTACAGGATCGTGTAGTTTCTCCTAAACGATAAGCATCTTGCTATACGATAGCATCTTTTTCCCTCCCACTTGCTTATCACCTATACGATCAGTTCTTCCTCATACCTCTACCAAACTCACCAAAGACCACGCTTTGGGTTTTCACGCCGAGAATACCTGGGGCTTTTTTCTGGTGGTGTTGTCCCTGTTGCGATCCTGTTCTTGCGGTTGTTCATGCTTTTATTGTCGACTCATCTACTGGGCGTTGTTGATTGGGTAGAGGTCATTCGCTGCGTTGAGTTCCAAAGTTTGAAGACTGTCTTCAACTGGTATGTGAACTCTCTCCCTCGTTATTTTTGTTTAAAGAATGCCTTTAGTTGACTATTTGTTTGCATAACTGTGCGTTTGAACGTATTTGATGTATTTCAGTCACCATGAAATTGGAGCGATCCGAATGCGCTCATGGAACTCTTTGGTAAGAGATCCTTCAATTGGTATCAGAGACAGGTTCTGATACTCCGATTTCATATGTTGCAACGAAATGACATTTACGTTCTTGGTGGGTGCATTTCTACACTGTTTAATTGTTAAATTGCTGTGGATGTGCGAATTAATGGATGTTTTCGTGGATGATTAGCCTCGGTTTTATTTAAATCTTTTACATTTGCGGTTGTTTGTAAAAGCCTCTGCATTTTTGGGCATTAATAATCTTTATCGAGTCTGTATTCAAATTCTGTTTGAAGTTTTGAGTCATTCGAAGAAGAATATCGGTGTAAGCGTCAGTTCTACGAAGATGGAGTACGCGATCGCTGTTGATCGCATCGTGCAGATGATGGGTACGTGATCGCTGTTGATCACTTCGGTTAAACGATGGGATATGCGATCAAGGGTTGATCGCATCGTGTTGACGATCGGGTATGCGATCGCTGAGTATCGGGTTGTGTATATGATAGGATGCTCACATATCGTTTAACGTGCGAATACTCACTAGACGATCATTTAGGTTAGCAAGCTTCATCACTTAATAACTGACTAAACAATCGCTTAGTAACACAAGATAAATCGTTTACTTGTCGCCGTGTTAAGCGATCACATAGACGATCAGGCTTCACAGCCTCATTGTCATCTACGCAATCGTTTAATTTGCTTCTATCATTTAGTGCGTGTTGGACGATCGCCTACCTACGACGTTTACTACACGATGCAGTCCTCTTGGCGGTTCAAGGTCCGGTTCGCCTGTGAACCGGTTTGCTCGATGAAAAATGTAATAGATAGAGTTATTTCATTCCTTTTTTTTGTAAAGGCTCATCTCGGTCCATTAATCCTTTATTTATTACATGCGATGTATGTTTTTATATGTCATATGGTATAAACATATAGTAAATTTCACCTTAGGTTATGCAATGTTCATGCATCATCTCTTTATTGTAATTGTTATAGTTTTGAGAAGCATGATTTAATTATGTAAGAGCATGCTCATGCATCATATTATATAAGAGTTATATTTATGCATGCATAAAAAGGATTGACATGCATCATCTTTATATTATAATTGTTATAGTATAAGGGTGAATGATAGCATGTTTGCTTGGTTGTTATGCGTTATATAAAAGTTATATATAGTAATGACCGGGAATTGAATGAAGCATGACACATAGGTTACTTTATAAATGTTATAAACACCTCGCTGTGTGCAATGGTTTTAGTTGTTTCTTTTTAAAAGTTAAAGAGAAATTAGAACTAAAAGAAATAAGAAAGACATGAACGCTCACTTAGGTTTAATTCATGGTTTTAGTCGTAGCTGACGATGATGCTGAGGATCCATTGTCTTACAATAAGGCAATATAGGATGTTGAAAAAGATGAAGGGATCAAAGCCATGAATCTCGAAATGGAGTCTTGTAACACCGTTTACTAGTTAAGTTCATGTTTCAATTGGATGACCTAGGCAACTTAGTCTCTAAGTATATTATGAACTTCTGTTCATGAGGGAATGTCCTTTGATTTGTATGGGTGAGAGTTGCCAGTTCGCCGACTCAATATGCTTACCATTTTGGGGACAAGATCGAGTTGGGAGCTGTGAAAATAATAATACAAGATGGAATTCACTCCTTCCCTTTTGAGGGTAAGTAGATGAGTGTTCCCTTAAATGGTGTCTCCAGGATTTGAACAAAGGGCCCCACCCGATACTGAGGTATAGGGTATGCCCTAGTTTATTGTATATTGTACTTGTTTTTTCATGTATTATACATTAGTCTCTCAAGGCTTTAGGACAAGTGGGAAATTGTTGGGACTGGTGTTCTAATTCTCCCGGAGTCTCGTAGTTTGTAAACAATGTACACATTGTTATGAATAAAATAAGAGTTATTTTACTTTGCATTTACTCATATACAATAAACAGAGATCCATGGTTATTGTATGTAAACTTAAGCATGTATATGAGATATACAAGTGGATCATGCCTTAAGTGATAATCTAAAAGGTCTGTAGTATAAGGATATAAGAGGGATACCTTATACTGGTGACATTTGGATACGATCCATTTTGTAGAGGTTTACAAGTGTACTACAGATGGTCTGATCCTGACCATTCATGTGGAGACATGCGAGCGAGGGTGTCCTATACAAAGAGTTTGTATAAGACCGAACCACAAGATGACTAGTCTCTTTATATAACACCGTTGATACTTGAGACTTACATTTCACCTAAATGACCATAGGTGACACAACCTTAATCCTGAGTGTTTTGGGAACTCCTACTTTTGAGGACGGTCCTTTGATTAGTATGGGTGAGTGTGAAAAGATTGCTAACAAGATTGCTAACTCAACAAGCCTACCTTTTTGAGGATTTGTCTGATTGGAGAGCTGGGAACTCAGCTACACAAGACATAATTCACTCCTTCCTCGAAGTAGGGGTAAGTAGATAGATTGCTCCCTTAAGGGCTGATTCCGGGTCTTGAACATAGTGGCCACATTCTTTCTTTGGAAGAGAGGACTAAGTCATAGTAGGACTATGACTTATGTTCATTAGGGGAATCAGTGGTACTTAAGAAGTTAGATGTAACTATAGGGGAAAAATGGTAAATTGGCCCAGTTATACTTACGAGCGATCTGTGAAGGGTTATCGCATTGTTGATTGGTTGATGGACATAGAAATGTATCTGTAGTGAGGAGAGTGTAGCTGTCTATCTTTAGTGGAGTGCTTGACAGTTAACGGATGGTGGATTCCATGACTAAAGATTTTCGTCAGTTATTCACGTACTGTTAGAGCTTCAAGCTACAAGTTCATAAGGTCCCCTTGGTAGCTCAATGGATTCAAGTTGAGAACCAGTTCTTGGTGTTAGTTTGAAGTATTCAAATTGACAAGAGAAAATTCAATTATATATGATATAATTGGTATGATGTATGAGATACATCAAGTGGAGGATTAATATAAATATGATTTACATTAAGTACCATAAAATAGAAAAAGAACTATGGTTTATATGTTTCATGAGATGAAATATTAAAACTATAGGTTATAAATATAATATGGTAAGTTGGTTATCATATTTATTTATAATAATATTAATTATTTGATAATTATCTCTGTTTATCTAATATCCAATTGAGTGGGAGGTTATTGGCGGTTTTATGGTAACCGTGAGATAAAAGGAAAAATGTTTTCCTATTTTTAAAAAGAAGTTACTTGATTCGGAAAGTTGCTCATGGAGAAGCTATCAAGTGAAATTGTTTCACTAATCGATAGCTCATAGAGAGACTAAATAACCATGGAGTGTGACTATACGATGGTTCATTAGTTGATTGTAGCTAAACAATCGTGTGGCATCGTCTATACGATAGGCTGCCATCTTCTACACGATCGAGCATATCGTCTATACGATAGACAACATCCTATCTCCTACTTGCTCCGTACNATCTTCTACACGATCGAGCATATCGTCTATACGATAGACAACATCCTATCTCCTACTTGCTCCGTACACGATTGTTGTCCTCCCGTCTCTTCCTCAGGACAAGTTCATATAGAGCCTATAACTCCTGGATTCTCACATCAAGAATACCAAGATAACCATTGTGGTGTTGTCCTTACTCAACTCGATTGATTTCGAGAATCTGGAGGTCGTTCGTTAAGTTTGTGATCATTTGTTCATTGTGTTCATGCTGTTGATCGTGTTGCACCAATCATTGCGCATTCAAGGGCTGAGTTGCTGTGGACACTTGTAGATTGAACGGGGGAGTTTGAAGAATGTTTCTTCAAAGGTATGCATACTCTATCCCTTGACATTCTTGAAAGCATGTTGTAATTTCGTTTTATGCATGACCTGTTAGTTTCCGTTTATTGATTGTAATTGTTAGTGTTCAATTTCGAATGAAATTTGGAACGATCGTTCCTCTGCTCATGGAAATCCTCATGTCTGATTTCCTTCAATTGGTATCAGAGATAGGTTGTTCTAATATTCCAAATCACTTCTGTTTTGAACTTTTTTTACAGTCGTGGTGGGTTTTAAGGTTTCCCCATTGCGTTTAAATGTTAAATGTGTTTGTGGATGGATGTGTTGATGGATGTTTACAGGTTAATTACCTCTGTTTAAAGCTTTCTTTGCGATTACAAAGTGTTAATTTGTAAGAGGCCCTACGTTTTTTTGGCATAATTAACAAGCAATCGAGTCTGTAATTCAAAGTGTTTGAGTTTGTTAAGTTGTTCATGATGAAGTTTCGAAGCATGGAGATGCAGTTCTCATCGAGAAAGAAGACCAAAGGTTGGTCGTATCGTGTAGCCTAAGGTAATTGATCGTTGGGATTTGACTAAACGATCGTGTAGAAATGTTATGCCCGATCGTATAGTATTTACTAAACGATCGTTTAGCTACTGCTAAATGATGGGGTAAAGCGTTTACTCTGTTGTGTAGCGTTGGTTGCTCGATCACGTGGACGTTGGAGGTAAATGATCGTATAGAGCATTTGATGCTCATCATTTTATAAAAGCCATGCGTACTAAACGATCATGTAGTTAGCATGCCTCATCGCATAGTCAATGACTACACGATCACCCAGTATGTGATACCTCGCACTTGCTGAGCGATCGTTTAGACGATTGTATTTCATTGCATCGTTGTTGTTTAGATGATTCTTTAAGGCTTGCATTCTACGTTACGCGCTGCACGATCGTGCGCCTCATGCTTCATCGCATAGTCAAGGTACACGATCGTTGCTAAACGATAGTTTAGCTCAGGAAGAGTTGGTAAACGATTGAGTAAAGCGTTTACTCTTTCGTGAAGGCGATCACAAGGAGTTTGGTACACGATCAGTGGAGATGCGTTTCTTTGCCCGAACGGTTCAAGACCCGGTTCGCCTATTTGAACCGGAGACTCTTTGCTATTTGTAATATTAGCTTTGGTTTGGAATTGAGGTTAATTATCCAGTTCATCAACTTTTATTTAATGTACATGAGATGTATGTGGTTTATATGGCATAGTGTACGACATATAGATTTAAAACCCACCTTAGGTTATGCAATTATTCATGCATCATGTATTATAAGTTGTTATAATATGGCATGATGAAATTACAGAGAGCATGCCACATGCATCATGAAATATAAGAGTTATATTTATGCATGCAGTAAGCATATTCATGCACCATCTTATATTATAAGAGTTACAGTATAAGGGTGTATGAAGCATGTGTGCTTGGTTCATTACTTGGTTGTATATGTGTTATATAAAAGTAGCAATGAATGAACAATGCATGGAGCATGACATTTAGGCCAATTTGTAAATGTTATGAATGCTTTGTATATGTTTGCTTCACGTTGTGGATGGTTTTTGGTTGTTTTTGTTATAAGCGTTATAATGGAAATTAGAACTAAATCGATAATAAAGAGTTGCATGCGGACTTAGACAACTCATGTTTTAAAAAGGTTTTAAAATTGGATTGAGATAGACTAAGTTCAAGGTTCTAATGGATTAGCAACCAAATTTATCTTTTAAATAGGTTTAATAGGATTAAATTGATGGCATAAAAGATTAAATGTATTAAATCTATCTATAAGGGACCTTTTGTCTAAGATGAGTTCTATCTAGATTAGGGTACTTTAAGCTGACGGAAATGGAACACCTTACCTAGGAACTACCTGGAAAAGGTGAATTAGATAGTTTTTTTTTTTGCAAGCATGCGACAGTTGATCAAAGACTTCGTTAAAGAGTTTAATGGATGATGATCAAAAGTTGTTTCAACTTCCAAGGTAAAAGTTACTCTTGGGCAAACCTTAAAGGTCCACTTAGTAAAATCCTTAGCCGTGTTTTTTCTAAATAAACTAAACCCTGAGGTGTATAAAATACTCAGTGGGAGGAAGAGATGTATATGATATGTCAATGATTCCACTCACATTTCTCTCTGAATGTTCACACCGTGAGATTCATGCTTGGCCTCGTGGTGCCCTAGGAGCATCCCCCTTCGGATGGTGTTTGCATGAGTCAATATCAAGGTGGACGGAGAGAGTATTTATAGTAAGTGGGTGAATGGTGTGTGTCAACACGTCCTGCAGTCTCCTTCGTTGGTTCACATCGTAAGATCATTATTGCACTCTCTCGTGGCACCCTAGGAGCGTCTCCCTTCGGATGGGTTTTGTGTAGTTGGTCTATCAAAGTGAACTCCAGAAATGAATAGGGCCACTTTAGTTTTTTCCCCAATCAGATTTTTTCCCTTCGGATTGGCTGCTTGGGGCAAAACTCTAGGGCTTAAAATGACGGGTCACACTTACGGAAAATTGTTAAACAAGTTAATGATTTCTTGACCGAATCAATAATTGCTAGTCGTTATAGAAGCAAAAGTTGTTATGGTATTAATGGTTGGTTGAGAATGTCTCAATTCAGAGGAGGGATGAATTGACCACCTTTCGGCGACTTTTATCCTAAACCTTTGAAGTGTCATTGCGAAACTAGATGTCACATGGGGTTCATTTCAGTTTTGCTAAACCTTATTGGATGTTGTTTGTTTTTCAATGAGTATTTGCTTAAAATCTAACGTAGGGCAATGTGTTTTTTTTCCCAGCAACATGCATGTTTTTTCGTTAAATGCCTCTAGTTTGACCGATTTCATACAGTGGAAAGAGTCCGTTAAAACATATTTCGTGGTAAACGACCTCGAGTTTGTCATGGTTGAGGAATATCCTCACGTTCCGACCCTTGATGCATCACGAGGTGTGGTTGAAGGCTAATTCATTAGCCCGACATCACATATTGGCTAGCATACCTGATGCTTTGGCCAGAAGGGTTGAGAACATGGTCATTACACGTGAGATCATGGATTCATTGCAAGAATTGTTTGAATGTCAGTTCTTACTTTTCGAGCACAAAGGGATGGATGACAAACACACCAGTAGTGTCAGTTCCCAGGTTAACCTCCAGGAAGAGAAAGTAAGTGTTGCTAACTCTGTTAAAGTTTATCGACGAGAAGTGTTCTTTGAAATGGAACTTAGGGCTTATTTAGGTTCTGATACTAATCCCACTACTCTCCAAAAGAGGAGGAAGTCTAAAGACAGTAAATATGATTCATTGGTCTTGGTGACACGTGATAGGACTCCAATTATGTTGCAATATCAGAACAAAGAGAATAAAATAGAAAAGGGGAAATCGACAGTTGAATCGGTTAATTGTTATCGTCAAGGTTGTTGGGAGAAGTTGAGGTTTAAAAAGAAGGAAGGAAGCAGAAGGGAGGGGAAATTTTGGAATATTGAGGAGTAAGGAAGAGGATCTCTCGAGGGGGAGTTTGGAAGATGCTGTCGAGGAGAAGCCATCGCAGTGTGCAGCTATCGTCTACTTCTACTAGGTGATTGGGTAACAGAACTAAACGATCGTGTAGCATTGGATAGGCGACCGTATAGCAAGTGGTGGAGATCATATAGTAACTGAGAAAACAATCGTGTAATAGTTTATAGACGATCGTGTAGGAATTAGTGAACGATCACAAAAGATTTGGTAAATGATTGTTTAGTAATACTAGGCGATCGTGTAGAACCTATAAATGATCGTTTAGCATTTTGTAAGTGATCGAGTGATAATTGTAAGCGACCGTTAGTCTTGTTGATTCATCTCATTTAATAAAGAAGTTGTTCATAGTTTAACTGCTTTTCTGGGAGGCTAAACCCATATATTACGTTAATAAATAACTTCAAGAATCAGTTTCCTAACAAATTGGTATCAGAGCAAAAACACCTGGGAAAGCATGGTTCAGAAACGTTTTGAAGAAAAATTGGAATTATTAGAACAAGAGATCTCAGGGTTCAAAGTCAAAATACAGAAACTGCCGACCATAAAGAAGAACTTGGCATTGTTGGTGAAGAGCGTAAAGAATTTAGGATTGCAAGCAGAGAAGCATCAACAGATGCTCTTTTCTCATGTTACAGAACTGACTAAGGGAAAGGCAAAAGTGACGGAAGAGGTAGAAAGATCGAATACCCGTAATGTGTGCGAAGAAAATAGTTCTGGGAAAGCCATCGAAGAAGATGCGATTTGCGACTGAAGCAAATTCAAGAAAGTCAAAATGCTGATATTTAGCGGAAGTGATCCAGACACATGGTTATTCAGAGCAGACCGTTTTTTTCAAATTCATAAATAGACTGAAATTGAGAAGATGACAGTGGCAGTTGTGAGTTTTGACAGCGTCGCATTAGATTGGTATCGGTCAAAGGAGGGCAGAGAGCCGTTCAAGGACTAGGAGGACTTGAAGAAAAGGATGCTTGTGTGATTCCTATATTTAAGTGAGGGATCGGTCCGTGGAAGGTTCTTGGCTATTAAACAAGAAACAACGATGAAAGCATATCAAAATTTGTTCGATAAGTTAGTAGCACCGTTGCCGCATCTATCGAATGAGGTTCTTGAGGAGACATTCATGAATGGTTTGGCGCCATGGATAAAGACGGAATTTGAATGTTGGGAACCCATCGGGTTAGCGCAAATGATGTCGCTGGCACAACGTGTTGAAGATAGAGAAAATGCACGAGCCGAAGCTGGACGAGCGCGGATATATGGAGGTAAGTTCCACAATTCGAACGCTTAAAAATCTAATACTGACAATGTGAATAAATCAGTAAACGGGAATGATTCGAAAGAGGGGGAAAAGACTGGAGAGTCATTTCTGATGAGGACCATTACATTGCGAGGAACATCAAGTAATGATAACCGAAGAGAAATTCCGGCGAAAAGATTAATAGATGCTGAATTTTAGTCAAAGAGAGAAAAAGGGCTCTATATTCAGTGCGATGAAAAATTCACTGTTGGACATCGGTGCAAAGGGCGAGAGTCGAGAGAATTGAGGTTGCTGGTGGTGCAGGCGTCTGGAGAGGAGTGGGAGTTGCATGAGGAAGACAAAGCAAGAGAAACGATGTTAGAATTACGTATGTTGATGCTGAGTAAGAAAATTTCATCTGTTACTGAACTGAACGTGAACTCAATTATGGGGTTGACGAACCCAGGTACAATGAAGATTAGAGGGGATATCAAAGGAGAATCGGTAGTGGTATTGGTAGATTGTGGATCGATACATAACTTCATATCAGAGGGCTTAGCGAATCGTCCGCAGTTGAATATCACAACCACGACCAGCTACGGAATAGTTTTGGGATCGGGACCTGCTCTACGAGGCAAGGGAGTATGCCAAAATGTGAAAATGAGGCTGGGAGATTGGAGAATGTGTGATAGTTTCATTCCACTGGAGTTGGAAGGTGTTGACATGATTTTGGGGATGTAATGGTTACACTCTTTGGGGAAAACAGAGGTCGATTGGCAGAATATGACAATATCATTTGTTCGTAGGGGCGAAAGATTGCTCTGAAAGAGAATGCAAGTCGGACAGAGACTGGCGTTTGTCTAAAATGTACGATGAGGATATGGGATGGGACTTTGCGAGTGCTTCTAAAGCATTGGAGGATGACTCTAGAGAAAGTGAAGAAGGCTGACAAAGAGGTAGCTGAACAAACAGAGCTTTATCTTGAGGACAAGGTAAAATTGGAAGGTGGGGGAATGATAGGACTCCAATTATGTGCCAATATTAGAAAAAAGAGAATAAAAGAGAAAAAGGGAAATTGGCGGTTGAATCGATTAAAAGTTATTGTCAAGGTTGTTAGGAGAAGTTGAGGTTTAAAAAGAAGGAAGGAGAAATTGCAGAATATTGAGGAGTGAGGAAGAGGAGCTCTCGAGAGGGGGAGTTCGGAAGACACTGTTAAGGAGAAGCCATCTCAGTGTTCAGCTATCGTCTACTTCTACTAGGCGATCGGGTAGCAGAACTAACGATCATGTAGCGGAGCTCAAGGATCGTGTAGCATTGGATAGACGATTGTATAGCAACTGGTGGTGATCGTATAGTAACTGAGAAAACAATCGTGTAATAGTTGTAGACGATCGTGTAGGAATTAGTGAACGATCACAGAAGATTTGGTAAGTGATCGTTTAGTAATATTGGGCGATCATGTAGAACCTGTAAACGATCAATTACCGTTTTGTAAGCGATCGAGTGATAATTGTAAGCGACCGTTTAGTCTTGTTGATTCATCTTGTTTAATAAAGAAGTTGTTCATATTTTAACCACTTTTCTGGGAGGCTAAACCCATCTATTACGTTAATAAAGAACTTCAAGAATCAGTGTCTTAACAACATGTTTGGTAGAGAATAATGATTCTACCTGGATCCTTGATTCAGGTGCTACTAACCACGTCAGTTCTTTTAACCAACACTTTAGATCCTAGCAAATGTTTCCACAGGGAGAGTTGACTCTTCGAGTCGATACTGGTGAGGTTGTTTCAGCTGTTGCTATAGGCAGGCTGAAGTTATTTTTAGATAAGAAACGTTACCTGTTACTGGATAATGTTTTTGTAGTTCCTCATATCAAGAGAAACTTAATCTCGGTTTCTTGTCTCATTGAACAAAGTTATACTGTCTTCTTTTCTGAGAGTAAAGTGTTTATTTTCAAGAATGGTATGGAGATTGGTTTTGGTTCAATGGAAAATAACTTATATGTACTAAGGCTGTTAGTCATAAAAGCCTTGTTTAATACTGAAATTTTCCATACGACAACAACAACAAAAAGACTAAATGTTTCTCCTATGGAAAATGCCCATCTTTGGCATCTAAGGTTAGGTCACATCAACCTCAGTAGGATTGAGCAGTTGGTGAAATGTGGACTTCTAAAGATTTTAGAAGAAAACTCCTTGCAGGTGTGTGAATCATGCCTTGAAGGCAAGATGACCAAACGATCTTTTACTGGAAAAGGTTATAGAGCGAAGGAAACCTTGGAGCTATACATTCAGACCTTTGTGGTCTGTTGAGTGTTAGGGCTCGTGGTGGGTATGAATATTTCATCTCTTTCATAGATGATTATTCAAGGTACGGGTATCTCTACCTAATGCAACGTGAGTCTAAAGCCCTTGACAAGTTCAAGGAGTATAAGGCTGAAGTTGAAAACTTGTTAGGTAAGAAGATAAAAACACCACGATCTGATCGTAGTGGAGAGTATCTGGACCTTAAATTCTAGAACTATATGATAAAACATGGAATCACGTCTCAACTCTCGGCCCTAGGTACACCTCAACAGAATGGTGTATCAGAAAGGAGAAACAGAATCCTTTTGGACATGGTTCGGTCTATAACGAGTTATGCTCATCTTCTAGACTCGTTTTGGGGATTTGTAGTGGAGACTGCATGTTACATTATGAACAACGTTCCCTCAAAAAGTGTTTCTGAAATACCTTTGAGCTGTGGAGAGGCCGTAAAGGTAGTTTACGCCACTTCAGAATTTGGGGGTGTCCGACCCACGTGCTAGTGACTAACCCGAAGAAACTGCGTTCGAAAGTTTGCCTTTTTGTAGGCTACCTCAAGGAAACAAGGGGTGGATACTTCTATGATCCGAGTGAGAACAAAGTGTTTGTATCGACAAATGCTATCTTCTTGGAAGAATACCACATTAAGGATCATAAGCCATGAAGTTTGTTTTACATGAGATTTCTAGTGAGACTACTGAGGGTTCAATAAGAGTTTGAACAGACTGACAGATCAACAAGAGTTGTTGAGTTCGGTTCACTATTCAACCATTTCAAAGTTGAGACTGCCTCGACGTAGTGGGAGGGTTGTGAACCCACTAGAACGCTACATGGGTTTGATTGAAGCCTAAAACATCATATCTAATGATGGGGTCGAGGATCCATTGTCCTTTAAGCAAACAATAAAGGATGTTGACAAAGATGAGTGGGTTAAAGCCATGAACCAGTAAATAGAGTTTATGTACTTCAATAATGTCTGGGAACTTATGGATTAGCCTGATGGGGTTAAACCTATAGGTTGTAAGTGGATCTACAAGCAAAAACGAGGTGTAGACGGAAAGGTGCAAACCTTTAAGGCTACACTCATGGCAAAGGGTTATACCCAGGTCGAGGGAGTGGACTATGAGAAAATTTTCTCACTTGTTTTCATGTTGAAGTCTATCAGGATAGTCCTTTCCATAGCCACATTTTATGATTATGAGATATGGCAAATGGACGTCAAGATTGCCTTTCTTAGTGGTAATCTTGAGGAGACCATCTACATAACTAGAAGGGTTCATTGTTCTAGATCAAGAGCAAAGAGTTTGCAAGCTTAATAGGTCCATTTATGGGTTGAAACAAGCGTCTAAATCGTGGAACATTAGATTTGACAGTGCGGTCAAATCGTTTGGCTTTGATCAGAACGTTGATGAGCCTTGTGTTTACAAGAAAATCATCAACAACTCAGTAGCTTTCCTGGTACTATATGTGGATGATATCCTACTCATTGGGAATGATGTAGGCTTTTGGACTGACATTAAAAAATTGCTAGCCGCCTAATTCCAAATGAAAGATTTGGGAGAGGTGCAGTATGTTCTAGGGATCCAGATCATTCGGGATCGTAAGAACAAGAGATTAGCCTTGTCTCAGGCATCGTACATTGATCAAATGTTGATCAGGTACCCAAAAGGGGTTTATTACCCTTTAGGCATGAAATCATTTTGTCTAAGGATCAATGTCCTAAGACACGTCAAGAGGGTGAGGAGATGAGATGGATTCCTTATGCTTCAACTGTTGGAAGCTTAATGTATGAAATGTTATGTACCAGACCTGACATTTTCTATGTAGTAGGGATTGTCAGTCGTTATCAGTCCAATCCAGGATTAGATCACTGGACAGCAGTTAAAACGATCCTCAAGTATCTTCAGAGAACGAGGGACTACATGCTCGTGTATGGAGATAAGGATTTGATCCTTACAGGATACACAAACTCTGACTTTTAGACCAATAGAGATTCTCAAAAATCAACATCGGGGTAGTGTTCACTCTGAATGGAGGGGTTGTAATGTGGTGAAGCATCAAGCAAGGATGCATCATAGACTCCACTATGGAAGCTGAATACGTAGTTGCTTGTGAAGTAGCTAAAGAGGCTGTTTGGTTGAGGAAATTCATTGTAGATTTGGAAGTCGTTCCAAATATGGATTTGCCTATCACTCTTTATTGTGAGAACAACGGGGTTGTGGCAAATTCAAAGGAGCCTCGGAGTCATTGTCGGGGCAAGCATATAGAGCAGAAATACCACTTGATTAGGGAGATTGTGCATCGCGGTGATGTGACAGTCATGAAGATTGCGTCGGAGCACAACGTTGCTGATCTGTTTACAAAGGCTCTTATGGTTAAAGTGTTCGAGGGTCATCTGGAGAGTTTGGGTCTACGGGACATGTGGCATCTTGTCTAGGGCAAGTGGGAGATGATACTGGGGTATAGAGTATGCCCTAGTTTATTGTATATTGTACTTGTTTTTTCATGTATTATACATTAGTCTCCCAAGGCTTTAAGACAAGTGGGAGATTTTTGGGATTGGTATCTTAATTCTCCCAGAGTCTTGTAGTTTGTAAACATTGTACACATTGTTATGAATAAAATAAGAGTTATTTTATTTTGAATTTACTTATATCCAATAAACAGAGATCCATGGTTATTGTATGTAAACTTAAGCATGTATATGAGATATACAAGTGAATCATGCCTTATATGAAACCTAAAAGGTTTGTAGTATAAAGATATAGGAGGGATACCTTATTCTGGTGACATTACGGATATGGTTCGCTTTGTAGAAGTTTACAAGTGTTGTGAACTACTACAAATGGTTTGATCCTGACCATTCATGTAGAGACATGCGAGCGGGGTTGTCCTATGCAAAGAGTTTGTATAAGACTGGTCCACGAGATGACTAGTCTTTTTGTATAACGCTGTTTATACTTGAGACTTACATCTCACTTAAATGACCATAGGTGACATGACCTTAATCCTGAGTGTTTTGGGAACTCCTGCCTTTGAGGACGGTCCTTTGATTAGTATGGGTGACAATGGCTAGATTGCCAACTCACAAGCCTACCTTTTTGAGGATTTGTCTGATTGGGGAGTTGGAAACTCAGTTACACAAGACGGAATTCACTCCTTCCCCGAAGCAGGAGTAAATAGATAGATTGCCTCGGGTTTTGAACATAGTGGCCACATCCTTTCTTTGGAAGAGAGGACCAAGTCATAGTAGGACTATGACTTATGTTCATTAGAGAAATCAGTGGTACTTAAGGAGTTAGATGTAACTAAGGGGCAAAACGGTAAATTGATGCAGTTGTTCTTACGAGCGATCTGTGAAGGGTTATCGCCTGTTGATTGGTTGATATGGACATAGAAATATATCTGTAGTGAGGAGAGTGTAGTTGTCTGTCTTTAGTGGAGTGCCCCGAAATTTAACGGATGTTGGATCCCCTGACTAAAGAGTTTAGTCAGTTATTCACATACCGTTGGAGCTTCAAGCTACAGGTCTATAAGGTCTCCTTGTAGCTCAATGGATTCAAGTTGAGAATCAGTTCTTGGTGCTAGTTTGAAGTGTTCAAATTGACAAGAGAAAATTCAATTATATATGATATAATTAGTATGATGTATGAGATACATCAAGTGGAGGATTAATGTAAATATGATTTACATTAAGTACCATAAAATAGAAAAAGAACTATGGTTTATATGTTTCATGAGATGAAATATTATTACTATAGGTTATAAATATAATATGGTAAGTTGGATATCATATTTATTTATAATAATATTAATTATTTGATAATTATCTCTTTTTATCTAATAACCAATTGAGTGGGAGGTTATTGGTGGTTTTATAGTAACCGTGAGATAAAAGGAAAAATGTTTTCCTATTTTTAAAAAGAAGTTACTTGATTTGGAAAGTTGCTCATGGAGAAGCTATCAAGTGAAATTTTTTCACTAATCGATAGCTCATAGAGAGACTAAACGACCGTGAAGTGTGACTATACGATAGTTCATCAGTTGATCGTAGCTAAACGATCGTGTTGCGATGTCTATACGATCGGCTGCCATCTTCTACACGATCGAGCATATCGTCTATACGATAGACAACATCCTATCTCCTATTTGCTCGGTCAACTACACGATTGTTGTCCTCCTGTCTCTTCCTCAAGCCAAGTTCATACAGAGCCCATAACTCCTGGATTCTCACACCGAGAATACCAAGGTAACCATTGTGGTGTTGTCCGTACTCAACTCGATTGATTTCGAGGATCTGGAGGCTGTTCGTTGGGTTCATGATCATTATGTTTGTTGTGTTCGTGCTGGTAATGGTGTTGCACTGGTCATTTTGTTCGAGGGCTGAGCTGCTGTGGATGCTTGTAGATTGATTGAAGGAGTTTGAAGAATATTTCTTCAAAGGTATGCATACTCTATCCTTTGACATTCTTGAAAGCATGTTGTAATTTCGTTTTGTGCAAGATCCGTTAGTTTTCGTTTATTGACTGTAATTGTTAGTGTTCAATTTTGAATGGAATTTGGAACAATCCTTCCACTGCTCATGGAAATCCTTATGTCTGATTTCTTTCAGTACCCTCTTGTTGGCCCAAGAGGGATTTCTGTTTATTGGTTGGACCATAAACATGTTGTTCATTAGAGGAGCATTGGTACTTAAGAAATCAGAGGTAATCCAAGAGTAAAGTGGTAATTTGACCTAGTTGAAGTACGAATACTCGTGAAGAACTAACTTGCTGTTATTGGTCTATATTCATAGACATAGAAATATATCTGTAGTGAGAAGAGTGCAGTTGTTGGTCTTTAGTAGAGTGTACCCACAGTTAACGAATATTGATTAACTTGGTTAATGATTTTAGCCAATTAATCTCATATCTTAGAGCTTCTTATTTGCAGGTCCACCAGGTCCCCTTATTAGCTCACTAAAGGATATTGAAGAGGAATAATTTGAATTGTTTAAATCAATTTGAGGAAATTGTATATTAATATGATTAACATGTAATTGATTATGGATGTGATCTATTATTCAAATTAAGTTTGAAAGGAACATTTGAATGAGATTCAAATAATTAATTCAGGTGAATTAGATTCACAAAAAATTAATTAATAAATAGAGAGGTGTTGCATATAGACATACGATGTTTATGGTAATTAAATATATACGTTAAATTGGATTTAATGTATAAATAGTTATTTAATTAATGTGCTAATCAATTAAATAAGTGCTATTTATCTAATTGTGCACAGGGAAAAAAATGGAAAAAGGCTTGGAGAAATGGGTTAACCATCTATATAAAATCTTCCTTATGGCCTTTTGGGGCAAGCATTCACTGTGTAATTTTACCTTAGCCACAAAAAGAAATCCTTTCTACTTTCTCCAAAGGTTTTTCCTCCTAACCTTCTTCCAATAGTTAGATACCACCCATTCTTCTATTGGAATCCTTGAGAATAACAAGGTTATTCTCATGGTCATATTCAAGATTGTTGGAGGAGTCGTTCGTTGGAATATTGAGAGGATCTTTCTAAGAGCTCAAGAATCTTCAAAGATGAGAATTGTTCTTCCTTCTTATTTCCCTTCATCTAAGCATGCCCATATTGTGTTTATCCTATAGATTATATTTTAGTACACTGATTTTGTTTATGTAAAAATCGATTTTCAAGGGATGCAAGGCATTCACACGCTTTCGCTTGGGATTCGATCTCTTCAGGGTGGTCCTTTGATTTGTATGGGTGAGAGTGACCAGATTCGCCGACTCAATAAATCTACCATTTTGGGGATTCTTCTGATTGGGGAGCTGGGAACACAACTATACAAGAAAGAATTCATTTATTCCCTTAAGGTAAGTAGATAAATTGCTCCCTTAAGGGTTGATTTCGGGGCTTGAATAATGAGGCGACTCTCACTTTCCTGGCTTGAAAGAGGTTCAGTTATAGTTGGACTATGACTAGTTGTTGATTAGAGGGATCAGTGACACTTAAGAAGTTAGATGTAACTATAGGGGTAAAACAGTAATTTTGGCCCAATTATACTTACGAGCAATTTGTGAAGGGTCAACGCAATGTTGATTAATTATATCCAATGGATACAAAAATATATCTATAGTGCGAAGTACAGCTGTCGATCTTTAGTGGGGTGACATACAGTTAATTAAGTTTGATTAATTTAATTAAAGAGTCTAATTAATTATCAAGTATCACTAGAGCTTCAATTTGTAGATCCTAAGGTCCCCTCGTTAGCTAAATAAAAACAAATGAGAATCAAATTAATTTTGGTTTAATTTCGAATTATTCAAATTAATTAAAGGGAATTAATTGTATAAGATAAGTTAAAGAATGTATGTTGCTATATTATAAAGTATAATGTATGTTGATACATTATATTAAATTTATGAGAGAAATAAATATTTTAATATGATTCAAATATTAATTATATGAATATAATTCATATAAAATATAACAGCTCAAGTTTGTATACAAACATTATAGGAAATTAAATAATGAATGTTAATTAAGGTTCAAGGTTAAATCTAGTTATTAGTAAATAAGCTCTAAGTTTAAGCCATTAAGTTTAAAATTTGGCCTATAAATCTTATTGGTCATTAAATAAATAACAAACATAATATTGATTTGAAAATTATGCAAATCCAAGTAATGAAGAAAATCTAGAAAATAAAATAATGACAATATAAGAACATTTTGAAGAAAGTGAAATAATAATATTAATAATATAAAAGAAGAAAAAAAAAAGATAAATATAAAAGAAGATAAATACAAAAAAAGAGAGATAAATATAAAAGAAGATAAACATTAAAAAAAAGAAGATAAACAAAAATATAAAAGAAGATAAACATAAAAAAAGATTAATATAAAAGAAAATAAACAAAAAAGAAAAAAAAGAAGATAAATATATAAAAAAAGATAAGATAAATATAAAAGAAGATAAACATAAAAAAAGAACATAAATATATATAAAAAAAGAGATAAACATAAAAAAAAAGGGAAGTCGGTTAAAACATCGCTATAAATAGGGAAGTGGGCACTTTGTTGGAAAAAAAAAAGAATCAAAAGCATTTCAAGACCAAACCATAAGGAACAATTAGGATTGCAGTAAAAGTAAGTAGTTTTCTCACCTTCTAAGTTTTTTATGGTAGTGTACTTTTCTTATGTTCTTTATTATGTTCTTATTATTATGTTGCATTACCTTTGTAGAGTCCCTAGCGCCACAAACAAGCATCTTCAAGATTCCAACGAATGATCTCCAAACAGTCTTGATTACGAATAACTCCTTGATCGATCACGAACATTACCATAAGAGAAACCTCGTTATTCTCTAGGATTCCAATAGAGAGATAGGTGGTATCCAACTATTGGGAGAGAGAGAGGAGAAAAGTGTTTTGGAGAATTGAGAGGATTTGGCCTAGAGAAAATTCTGTACAATAACACTAAGAAGTTGTGTATTGTTAGAGTTTCTCTGCAATGCTAAAGGTCTAGGAATGTGTATTGTCAAAGGGACATTGAGAGGTCTTTATATAGGGAAGGGACAAGGATCTTTCCCAATATATTTTTCTTTTTTATAATTAATTAAATAATATTTATTTAATTAATTAGTCCATTTAATTAAATAACACTTATTTAATCAATTAACCCAATTAAATAACAATTAAATAACACTTATTTAATTTCAATTTGCACAACAATTAAATAACATTAAACCTAATTTAATGTATATATTTAATTATTATATACATCCCATGTATATGTGCAAAACCTCTCTATTAATCAATTCTTTGTGAATCTAATTCACTTGAATTAATTAATTTGAATATTATTCAAATATTACTTCTCCAATTTAATTGTAGATCATATCCATAATTAATTATATATTAATCACATTAATATATAGTTTCCTCAAATTAATTTGAACAATTCAAATTATCTATTTTAAGTATTCTCTAGCGAACTAATGGGGGCACCTGGTGGACATGTAGATCAAAAGCTCCAACGATATGAGATTAATTAGTCAAACTCTTTAACTAAGTTAATCAATATTCGTTAACTGTGGGTACACTCCACTAAAGATCCACAACTGCACTCTTCTCACTACAGATATATTTCCGTGTCTACGGATATGGACCAATAACAGTGAGTTAATCCTTCACGAGTGTTCGTAACTCTAACTGGGTCAAATTATCGTTTTACCCTTGGGTTACCTCTAGCTCCTGAAATACCAGTGCTCCTCTAATGAACGACCTGTTTATGGTCTAACCAATAAACAGAAGCTCCTTTCGAGCCAATGAGAGGGTACAACCCTTTTTTCAAGTCCCGGAGACACCACTTAAGGAAACACTCATCTACTTGCCCTAAAAAAGGGAAGAAGTGAATTCCATCTTGTTTTATTCTGTTCCTAGCTCTCCACTCGGTCTCGTCCCCAAAGTGGTAGACATATAGGGTCGGCGATCTGGCCACCCTCACCCATGAAAATCAAAGGAAAATTCCTCATGAACAAGAGTTCATAATATACTCAGGATCGAGACTAAGTCGCCTAGGTCATCTTATTGAAATAGGAACCAAACCAGTCAATGGTGTTACATCTAGTGGTTACTATTTCGCGGTCCAGTCTTATGCAAACTCATTGTATAGGATACCCCCACTCGCGTGTCACCTACATGAACGCATTGGATCATTATGTTTGTATCAAATACAAAGTGGATCGTATCTATAGTGTTACCAGGATAAGGTACCCAACCTTATTCTTATACAATAAACCTTTTAGACTGTATCTTGAACATTGATCCCCACATGTCTCCACATACAATTCAAAACTCATAAGGCAACCTTGGATGTTAGTGAAGGAAATCGGACATGAGGATTTCCATGAGCAGCGGAAGGATCTTTCCAAATTTTAATCATATATGAACATACACAATTACAGTCACAAATCGAAACAATAGGTTATGCACAAAATAGAAATTACAACATGCTTTAGTACACGATCAAGGGAAGGAATTAACATACCTTTGGTGACTCATCTTCAAGTCCCTTGATCACGAACACTCGAACAACAACAACACGACAACACACAAATGCTCGGACACTACAACCGCTACACAACACGATCACAGCAAATCGAACACCCCAAACACCACGAACGGTCTCCACAAAACCTCGACTGTGTTGAATTGAGTATGACACCACCAAAAAGGTTATCTTGGTATTCTCGGTGTGAGAAACTAGAGTGTGGGCTCTGTGTGGACTTGGGTAGAGGATAAGACCGGAGGAGAACAATTATGTAAACGATTGAGCAAGTGGGAAATGACAAAGCCTATTTTATAGGTCGATGTCCAATTGTTTACCAAAAGCTATGCGATCGTTTAGCTCATCGGCTAGTTCAGTGTCTATCTCCAAGCTGTCGTTTAGTAAATCTAATTTGCTTGACAACTATTCCGTGAGTAATTTCCGAGAGTGGAAAACTCAAATCAACATTAACTAATTTTAGGAAAGCATTTTTCCTTTTATCTCAAGGTTACCATGAAACCACCAATAACCTCCCACTCAATTGGTTATTAGAGAAAAAGAGATAATTATCCAATAATTAATATTATTATAAATATAAATGATAACCAACTTATCATACTATATTTATAACCTATAGTTTTAATATTTCATCTCATGAAACATACAAACCATAGCTCTTTTTCTATTCCATGGTACTTAATGTAAATTTCATTTACATTAACCCTCCACTTGATGTATCTCATACACCATATCAATCATATCATATATAATTGAACTACCTCTTGTCAATTTGAAAAATTCAAATTAACACCAAGAACTGATTCTCAACTTGAATCCATTGAGCTACCAAGGGGACCTTATGGACCTATAACTTGAAGCTCCAATGGTACGTGAATAACTGACTAAACTCTTTAGTCACGAGATCCACCATCCGTTAACTACCAGGCACTCCACTAAAGACCGACAGTTGAACACTTCTTACTACAGATATATTATGTGTCCATCTTAACCAATCAACAACAATAACCCTTCACAGATCGCTCGTAAGTACAGCTTGGCCAATAACCGTTATGCCCCTGTAATTACATCTAACTCCTTAAGTACCACTGATCCCTCTAATGAACATAAGTCATAGTCCTACTATGACTGAGTCCTCTCTTTCAAAGAGAAGTTGTGGCCACTGTTGGGAATATCCTAGAACTCGCAGTTCGTGTTAAACATTATATTTTATCAATAATAATGACTTGTTGATTTTGCATCTTATTATGAAAATCTAATAAAAATGCATCCTTGGCTATTGTCTGAATGCTATAACTTTATGTAATGACATGAATAGGATCAAGTTGACAGTATATAGCCTAAATGGTCTAATAAGTATATGGATGAAATTGGGTATCTCATCCTGGTAACACTATTGGATGCGGCTCACTCTGTAGTTGTTACAAGAAGTTGTAAAGTGCTACAAATAATGTGATCCACAAATTGTTCATGTTGAGACATGAGAGTGGGGGCATCCTATGCAATGAGTTTGCATATAGATTGGACCACGAAAATAGTCACTTTTCTTTATAACGACCGTTTACTGTTAAAGCTGACTATTTCATTTAATATGTAACCTAGGTTAACTCGATCTTAATCCTGAGCTAGCTATGAACTTCTATTTGTTCGGGATTATCCTTTGATCTGCAAACAGTGAGAGTAGTTCAACAACACTACTCAATAAGCTTACCATTTTAGGGATAAGACCAGATGAACAGCTGGGGACATAGCTTTGCAAGATGGAATTCACTCTTACCCTATTTAAGGTTAGCAGATAGGTTGTTCTCTTAAGTACTGACTCCAAGTATTGAATAATCGGAGCCTTGCCTTCTCATGATAGAGAAAGGATTTGATTCATAGAGATTATGAATCAGAATTGTTCATCAGAGGATCAGTAGGAACTTAAGGAACAAGATGTAGTCACAGTGGTAAAATAGTATTTTTGACCTGGCTGTGATTATGAACAACTTATGAAGGATCGACTTACTAATTATGGTTATTAAGTGGACATAATATATCTACAGTGAGGGGAGTTCAACTATGGGCTATAGTGGAGTGTCCCATTAGTTAACGAACGGGGGTTAGATCGGACTAATGAGTTTAGCCGATTAATCTCGAATTGTTGGAGCCTATGATTTGTAGGTCCGCAAGATCCCCCTACTAGCTCATAAATGGATAAGTTTTAGGGTAGCTTGTGAAATTAATTTGAAACGTTCAAATTAAACGGAACAAGAGAATATATATTTAAATATGATTTAAATATATGAAAATGATTATTGTGCAAAAATTAATTTAATATTTGATATTAAATTAATTTAAGAAAATTGTTTTTCAATTAAATGATTTTGAAATCGTTTTATATTTTTAAAAGAAAAGTGAAATTCGTTTTTGCATGTTGCACAAAATGGAGAATGAATTTTTTCCATTACCTTCATCTTCATGCTCACACAAAAGCCATTAACTTCTCTTCATTAATTCTCCAAGGATGAGCTACAAGCCATGTACTTCACCTTTTTGGATGTTCATCTGCAATATATAAAGAAGATTGGAGTCATTTGAAAGGAATGAATGCAGAATATTTTAGAGAAAAATTTCTGTGAGAAGAGACTGTTATTCTTGTCCCATTGCTGTGAGCTCTTCATTGTTCTTCACCTCTTCAAGCTATTCTTAAGTCCCACAACTCTGCCTAAAGCTCCAAGAGGATAGTAAGGAAGGCTTTGAGGTGGTTCACGGTGATTTTTAGTGAAGACTGCCTGTACACTCGAATTCTTGGAGAGTTATACAAAGGTATGATCTTAAAACCCACTTTTTAGAAAAGCATGCTTTAGTATTTGCCAAAATTAGTGAATTTGAATGCTTATGGATCCTTGATACTTCCGCTGCATGTTATTTAACTCTTTCAGCCACTATGTTCAAGCCCCAGAATCAGCCCTTAAGGGAGCAATATATCTACTTACCCCTGCTTCAGGGAAGGAGTGTATTCCATCTTGTGTAACTGAGTTCCCAGCTCCCAGATCAGACAAGTCCTCAAAAGGTTAGGCATGTTGAGTTGGCAATCTAACCACTCTTATCCATACTAATCAAAGGACCGCTTTTAAAGGCAGGAATTCCCAAAACACTCAGGATTGAGGTCATGTCATCTATGGTCGTTTAGGTGAGATGTAAGTCTCCAGTATCAATGGTGTTATATACAGAGACGAATCATCTCGTGGTCCGGTTTTATACAAACTCTTTGTATAGGACACTCCCGCTCGCATGTCTCCACATGAATGATCAGGATATACCATCTGAAGTAGTTTACAATACTTGCAAAGCTCTACAAAGTGGGCCGTATTCGTAGTGTCACAAGGATCAGGAATCCTTCCTTGATCCTTATACTACAGACCTATTTAGGTTATCACTTAAGGCATGATCCACTTGTATATCGCATATACATGCTTAAGTTTATATAAGATAACCATGGATCTTTGTTTATTAGATATGAATAAATTCCATAATGAAATAAAACTTATTTTATTCATAAACAATGTGTATAATTACAAACAACGAGACTCCGGGAGAATTAGGACACCAATCCCAACAATCTCCCACTTGTTCTAATGCCTCAGAAGACTAATGCACAATACAATATAAAATACATGTACAATATACAATAAACTAGGGCATACCTCAGTATCGTCTCCCACTTGCCCTAGACAAGATGCCGCATGTCCTACAAATCTAGACGCTCTAGGTGACCCTCGAACACTTTAGCCGTGAGAGCATTTGTAAAGGGATCAACAATGTTATGTTCCGATGCGATCTTCGTGACTATCACTTCACCGTGATGTACAATCTCCCTAATCAAGTGGTATTTCTGCTCTATATGCTTGCCTCGACGATGACTCCGAGGCTTCTTCGAATTTGCCATAGCCCCGCTGTTATCACAATAGAGAGTGATAGGCAAATCCATATTTGGAATGACTTCTAAATCTGCAAGGAATTTCGTTAGGCAAACAACCTCTTTAGCTGCTTAACAAGTGGCTACGTATTCGACTTCCATAGTGGAGTCCGTGATGCATCCTTGCTTGATGCTTCACCACGCTACAACCCCTCAATTCAGAGTGAACACTGACCCTGATGTTGATTTGCGAGAATCTCTATTGGTCTAAAAGTCAGAGTCTGTGTATCTTGTAAGGATCAGATCCTTATCTCTATATACGAGCGCGTAGTCCCTCGTTCTCCGAAGATACTTGAGAATCGTCTTGACTGTCGTCCAGTGATCAAATCTTGGATTGGACTGATATTGACTGACAATCCCTACTGTATAGCAAATGTTGGGTCTGGTACACATTATTGCATACTTTAAGTTTCCAACAGCTGAAGCATAGGGAATTCATCTCATCTTTTCAACTTTAGCCGAGAGAAAGCATTTGTAAATAAATCAGCAATGGCTACTACTTAACTGTTGTCACAATATTAGGGGATGAGAAAGTCCGTATTTGGAACCATTCCAAATCACTTAGAAACTCCCTGAGCCAAACTTCTTCCTTTTCTGCTTCACAAGCAGCCACATTCTCAGATTCCATAATGGAATTTGCAATGCATCCTTGCTTGGTATTACACCTCACTACAACTTCACCGTTTAGAGTAAACACTGATCCTGACGTAGATTTTTCAGAATCCTTATCAGTTTGAAATCAGATTTGGTGCATCTTGTAAGGATCAAATCCTTAGTTGTATACACCAAATTGTAGTCCCATTCTTTTAAGATACTTGAGGATGTTGTTAACTGTTGTCCAGTGATCTTACCCTGGATTGGACCATTACCTACTGAAAATTTCCATTGCATAACAAATGTATGGCCTAGTGCAGAGATATAGGGAATATATCCTCAACTTCTTGAGGTGTTTAAGGATACTGTTCCTTTGAGTCAATAATTGTATCCTACATCATTCCCAATGAGTAGGATATCGTCCACATAAAGTATTAGAAAGCTACTTTATCTTTGATTATTTTCTTGTAGATACAAGATTGATCAACGTTTTGATCAAAACCAAAAGATTTGATCGCCATATCCAATCTAATGTTCCAAGATTTGGATGCCTATTTCAACCCATAAATGGACCGATTCAGCTTGCAAACTTTTGCTCCTGGCCTTAGGCTACGACCCCTTGGGTTGAGACATAAAGATATTCTCCTAAAGATTGGCATTCATAAAAGTAGCCTTGACATCCTTTTTTCATACCTCATATTCATAATATGTGGCTATGAACAAGATAATTCTTTTAGACTTAAGCATAGCAATAGGGGAAAAAGTTTCCTCATAGTCAACCCCTTCTCTTTGGGTATAACCCTTTGCTACAAGTCTAGCTTTGAAGGTCTGTACCTTTCTAGCTACATCTCTCTTTCTTTTGTAGATCCATTTACACCCTATAGGTTTTACCCTTTCAGGCAAATCTATAAGCTCTCATACCAAATTGGAGTACATGGACTCCATTTTAAGGTTATGGCTTTGACCCATTTATCCTTATCTACGTCATTCATTGCCTTTTATAGGACAATAGATCCTCAATATAAATATCTAGTATGACAACCTGAGTTTCAGTTAAACCCAAGTAAGGATTAGGTTGTATCACAATCCTCCCACTGCATCGAGGCACTCTCAACGATTAAGAAGGACGAGATTGACCTGAAGTGTTGCCTTTTTCATTAACTCTTGATGAAGAACCAACTTCATCAACAACCCTTGTTGATTCTTCAGTAACTTCATTTAATCTATATGGTTCATGATCTCTCATATGGTCTTCCTCTATAAAAGAGATGAAGCATTCGTACCCTTCTCTAGTCTTTCCATTCATTGGACCACAAAAATCTGAATGTATGAGCTTTAAGGCTCTTTGGCTCTATAAACTTTTTCCACTAAAAGGTTTTTTAGTCATTTTTTATTCGAGACAGGATTCAGATGGAGGTAATGAATCATCTTCTAACTTACTTAGAAGTCCATTGTTTACCAATCTCCCAATCTTGTCAAGATTTATGTGGCCTAATCTCAAATGCAAAAGGTAGGTATCATTATTACTTGGAGAAATTCTACGCCTTTTATTTTGAGTATTAGCGGTTTTAAACATTCATGATTTAACAGTGCTTTTGATTCAGTTGGTCTTAACACATATAAGCTATCTTCTAGTTTAGCTGAACAAATAATCACACCATTTTTCAAAATGAACGCTTTAAATTAAAAGAAATAGAGTATGATTGTTCAATTATACAGGAAATAGAAACAAGGTCCCTTTTCATCTTGAGAATAATGTATTAAGTTTTCTACAAATAAAAATCTATTTCCAAAAGACAACTTAGCATCTCACACTGCACGAGCTGAAATGGCATTTACCGTTCCAACCTTGACTGTCATTTCACCCTCTTCTAGCTGCTGAAAGGCATTAATTCCCTGTAAAGAAGAACAAACATGATTAGTGGCTTCTGAATCAAGTATTTAGGTATCATAGTCATTTGCCACTAAACAAGTTTCCAGGACTAATAAACCATATTTACCTTCATTCTCTTTCTTCTTTTCAGCAAGGTACTTTAGGCAATTGTGTTTCCAATGACCATCCATTTTACAGTCGAAGCATTTTCCTTTGTCAGCCCTAGCTTTGCCCTTTTGTTTGCCAGTAGCGGAAGCCTTCCCCTTCCCTCCTTTCTTTTTCTAAATCTTCTTAGTACTAGAAGTCGAAAGAACAAACTTAGTTCTAGAGGATGAATTCTTATAGAACTTTTTGGAATGGGCAACATTTGCCTCTCCTTCTACTGGTCCCTTACCATTGGCCTTTGTCCAAAGATCATAAGCATCCTTCAATACTTGAAATGCATTTTGAGTGGGGACTGTAGGAAATTCCTCCGTCAAGACGAACCGTAGATCATCAATAATCCGAATCGTATTAAGAGATTTTCACATCGCATAGTTTTCACTAGTTAATTTCTCATTTTTAAGCAAAGATATGATTGTGGAAGACATGTTGAAATATATAACAATCACTTGACCTTATTAGTTATTTTTGTCATAACCCATTACTTAATTATCCAATCAATTTAGCAAAAACACATTTAATCATATAACCCTAATTAAACTATTGATTTTAGTTTTTGCAACGATACTTCAGATGTTTAGAGCAACAGCCACTGAAGGGTGATCAACCACTCCTCCTCTGAATCGAGACAATCTCAGCCAATCACTAATACCAGAATATAACTCCTATGTCTATAGTTTTTTAGCTACCGTTGTTTCAATCAAGGATTCATTAATTGACTTAATTCGTCCCGTAAGTGTGGCCCTCCCATTTTCAATCCCAGAGGTACGCTTCAATAAGCTACCAAAGGGAAAGACAACTGTTGAAGGTTAACCTAAAAAACCTATCCATTGTTGGAGTTTACGATGTTCCGAGCCCTATGATGAGGCTCTCCGAAGGGATGGTCGCTCTAGGGCGACATGTATGCGGACCATAGAAATCTCACAGTGCAACCTAATGGTTGAGACCATGGGATATTGACATGCGTTCCTCTCCCACTTACTATGAATACTTTCTCCATTCACTTTGTTATTGACCCATGCAAACACTTTTCAAAGGGGGCCCACTCCTAGGGTGACACGAAGCCGAGCATAAATGTCATGGTATGAACTCTTGGAGACGTGAGAGCTGAAATTTGATATATCACATATACCAATATCCTCCAACTAAAGTATTCCAATATTTTATTAGGATTTTTATTATACTTAGTTAAAACCCCGACTAATGAATTTTTCTAAGTTCTTTAAATTTGCTCAATATAACATTTATATTGAATAATTTAAAAATACTTAATTATATTTATTAAATTTTTTTTAATAAAATCAGTTAGCTAATGCTTATAAAATATTTACCCAATTCACCTTCCAAGTCATTCCCAGGTAGAGGTGTTCTGTTTCTGTCAGCTTAAATATCTCTTCCTAGACATAACCTTACTTAGGCAAAGGTGCCTTATGGACAATTATTTTATAAATTTAATCTTTTATTGAAATTTATTTTAATCCTATTAAAAACAAATTAAAAATATTAAACTATTCCTAATCCCTTTAGAAATAACATAAGCCAATTTTAAACAATTTAAAATAATTTAGACCAATGTTTGCATGCAATCTAGATTATAGAAATTAATCAATTTCACTAAAACTATAACTATAAATTAATGAAATATTAAATCTATAATAACATCAAGCATTCACATACATCATTCCACTATTTATTAAAGCAATTTTAATACATAGTATGATACATGGATATCTTTAGACTAATCATACATCACTAATATAACTCTTATATTATAATGTATGAGCATGCTATATTTAATCATAATGCATGTACTTGTTTATCCTAAGGTGGGTATTTTTGAATCTATATGACATACACTATATACTAAGAATTAAAAAACACATAATTTAAAACATACATCCAATGCATAATTAAATTAGACAGCAAAAATTGGATCGATTTTGGCACTCTAAAACTAAATTAATTGATTAAATTAATATAACCATCATATCAATTTAACTAATTAATAAATAAAATGAGAATACAATTGAAATTTAGGTAAAAAAATAGCCAAACACCTCGAGCCTTCGCGTATGCTCCCTTGCTCTGTCAATCCTCGGAGCGTTGCAATGTTGAGGATAGTGTTGCAACGCTACGACGTGAAGCATTGCAATGCTGCGATAGCAACATCGTAACGTTGTACAATAGAATGCTGTTGTACTCTTCTGGCTATAGATATATTTCTGAGTCTATGGATATAGACTAACAACAACGAGTTAATCCTTCACGAATGTTCGTAACTCCAACTTGGTCAAATTACCATTTTACCCTTAGGTTATCTCTGGCTTCTTAAGTACCAATGCTTCTATATTGAACAACCTATTTATGATCCAACCAATAAACAGAAACCCTCTCAGGCCAATGAGAGGATAGGGCCCTTTTTTCAAGTCTTGTAGACACCACTTATGGTAACACTTCTCTACTTATCCTAAAAAATGGAAGGAGTGAATTCCATCTTGTTTTATTATGTTCCTAGCTCCCCACTCAGTCTCGTCCCCAAAATGGTAGACATATAAGGTCGGTGATCTGGCCACCCTCACCCATGCAAATCAAAGGACAATCCCTCGTGAATAGAAGTTCATAATATACTCAGGATTGAGACTAAGTCGCCTAAGTCATCCTATTGAAATAGGAACCAAACTAGTCGAGGATGTTACATCTAGTATTTACTATTTCACGGTCCAGTCTTATGTAAACTCATTGCATAGGATACCTCCACTCGCGTGTCACCTACACGAACGCGTTGGACCATTACGTTTGTATCAAATACAAATCGGGTCATACCCATAGTGTTATTAGGATAAGATACCCAGCCTTATCCCTATACTATAGACCATTTAAACTGTATCTTGAACATTGATCCATGTATGTCTCCACATACAGTTCAAGACTCATAAGGCAGCCTTGGATGTTAGTTTATTGGATTTAGGGTTATTAAGACAAATTACACAACAATACAAACAATAAGTTTTATTGTATTTACACCTTTATTGATGACTATCAATTGATAACATTTACCATTCACGAGTTTTAGGACATAAAACCCAAAAATATGTAACATAACCTATGGTTTAATATGTATATATATTAAAATAATTAATATATATTAATTAAATTCAAAATTTGAATTTGAGTTCAAATTAGTAACTCCCTTTAGGAGTTATTCTCTCAAATTAATTAAAAAATAAGGGAGGTTAGTTTCTATCTCTCCCCCTCTCAATTTTTTACATGAAGATAGAAGAGAGAGAATCTTTTTTCTTCTTTCTAATTGATCTCTCTATGCTTTCTCAACCAAGAAAATCTCTCATCTTCTCCTTCCACCAAAATTGAGTGCAAGCCTACAAATTCTACATGATTCTCGTCCTTGAAAATAATGGGGAAGACCTCGTGGTGCTATCCCTTTTTTCTTGATGCTATAATCGTGATGCCAAGCTTGGGAGATCAAGAGGAGATCGGGCAAGTTCGTACAATGGAGAGGAAATGCAAAGATATAGAACTTCAAGGGTATGTTTGTTTTGATCTCTTGTCCTATCTATATTTCACAGTAGCAACATGCTTAAGTTAATAATTATGTTTATTCTTTCGTTTTCATCGCTCTGAATTATGTTGTATGTTCTATAAAACGAATTTTAGGCACTGATACATCCAATTGCTTCCGTTGTGGGAAATTCCAATCCCTTCAATTTCAAGATTCTAACGGATGTTCATATATTAGTAGCTTGTCTTCTACATTTGATTTGAAAAAGAAGGATATGTTTGCTAGTAAGGAAATAGTATCAAAGTCTTTTCACTATATTGCTATAAAGAACAATTTTGAGTTCGAGATCGTGAAATCAAATTCTAAATTAATTGTGTTGAAGTGCTCACAAGATGATTGTGAATGGTTCATTCATGCATCTCATTATAAGGGTAGTGTACAATGGAAACTTAAGAAGTATATTGCTAATCACAATTGTTCTATAAATGCTATTCAAACTTCTCATAGACAAGCATCTTCATCATCGATTGGTGATTGTATGATAAAAGATTTTAGCCCTTGTGATCGTTTAACCCCGCATGATATTATGATTCACTTGCATATTAAACTTGGGTAAATGTTTGTTACTATAAAACTTGGAAGGCGAAAGAATATATTATGAAGTCATTGAATGGTTATGAAAGGAATCTTATACCTTAATCCCAAAAATTTTTATGAAGCTGAAAGAAATGAATCTAGGTTTGTTTTTTCTCTTATCCTTTATATGTCGTCAGTTGGTCGATGTCGAGTTTACCATCGCCCGTAAACCCGTGCCTATGAAAATAATATTTATAAATCATCGAACTAACTACTTATACTAACTGGTAGTATAAGCAGTAAGTATGGGGTCGAACCTTAGGGAAGCATGGAAGATTAGTTTATCGAAGCTCGTTTTCGGTTAAAGTGATAAATCGGGAGGGGGGTTGGTGTGAATTGATAATTGAAAGTACATGAAATAAAGTGCAAGAAAATAAAAGGTAGAAGCACAATTAATTGAGATATCTTAGCATAGAGGAATGGATTTACCCAATGTAATTTAGATCATTGACCCAATTTATGACTTAAACTTCTTGTTTATGCTTAACTCAATTGATTAGAATCCCAACCAATGGTCCTAATTATCTAATTAATTAAAATTCACAGAAAACGAATCCGCTCCATACAAATTAACGAATCGCATTAAGTTCTAAGGATTATGCTAAGATAAGTGTTTAACTTCCAACGTCTAACTAAACAATCAATATGGTTTTTCTCCAGGTTGCTAGGAGCAGTCCTTTTTGCCTAACTAACCTATTTCTTCTAATGAGATTAACTTATAAATATGTGTCAAATATTACAAGTTAATCACAAAGTATTAGAATTACACAACAAAATTATTGGGTGTCAATCAACAATTAAAACCATGCAATTCATAAATATAAATTTGGATTAAAATCCATAGACAAGTTTATATACATCAATAAATCGAAATCTCAAAAAATTACATCGAGTTCCTCTGAATCCCTAAACTAAGAAACCAAAATCTTACCTTCCCATGGAGGATGAGAAGCTACAATCCGACATTACTCGATAAATTACTAAAGAAACACCCAAAATTAAACGATCATCGCTCGATTGGTTAGGGATTTCTATCACTGAAAGGCAAGTCGACGATGGAATGGATGGATATGAATCATCGATGGATGGAAAGACGAATGGTCGATCTATTTTGGGAAGGTGAATCTGAATAGTCAATGATGCAGTTTGATCATGGAATCAAATTTGGGCTTATTAAATTTCAATGGGCTTTTTAGTCTTTTTGTATGGGCTAGACTCAAATTTGACCATATCTGTTATATTTTTTTGTTAATGCTATATTTGCAATTAGTTTGGGCTAAAAGGTTATGTTTGCAAGCAGCCCTAACTTTTATGTTGTCTATTTCTGCACCAGCTAGCTACAGGTGTACCTATTACTTGGCCAAAACTAATGTCTTCCTTTGGGTCGAAAGTACACATAAGTAATAGGTCTTTAAACAATAAGAGTCTAATAGATGTTGGCTTGACCACTGGAGAAAATATCTCATTGAAATTAACACCTGGTCTTTGAGTAAATCCCTTAGCTGCCAACCTAGCCTTATATCTTGGTCCTTGATCATTATGGAATCCCTCCTTCAATTTGTACACCCATTTGGATGTAATTGGTTTGCAACCTTTGGGCAAAAGTGTCAACTCCCAAGTGTTATTTCTGACTAGTGAATCAACTACTTCATTCATTGCTTCTATCCACAAAATAGCTTTAGGACAACTCACCGCTTCTTCAAAAGTTGAGGGTTCTGCTTCATTATATAGATCTAAAGCATTTAGAGTTAAGTGGTCATCATATCTTGAAGGTGGCACAATAGTTCTTCTTTGCCTATCTCTAGCTAGGCTGTACCCCCTCAAATCTGGTTCTTCTTGCTCTGGATCAGAAATAGCATCTTCTACTTCTTCTTCAAGATGAGGTAGTTGATCAAAAGGTGATTTTGAGCTTGAAGGATCAGAGCTAGGGTTGAGAACTTGCTCCACCTTAATTTTATCATTCTTCATTTGAGCTGCCGTAACATTAGATGTAGATCCTTGCATAAACATCTCATCTTCCATGAAAACAACATCTTTACTTGTAATACATCTATTCTCTGTAGGGAGCCACATTCTAAATCCCTTTACTCCTTTTGTGAAACCCAAAAACATACATTTCACAGCTTGAGCAACTAATTTTCTCTTGTTCTGATGGACAAATCCAGTGCAACCAAACACCCTTAGATTATTTAGACTAAGAGGTTGTTTTTTCCACCTTTCTTCAAGAGTTAGAAGTTTAAGAGATGCATGAGGGCATCTATTTAGGGTATAGACAGTATATGAAGCTGCTTCAGCCCAAAATTTTTCAGGAAGTATTGCATCTGACAGTAGGCTTCTTACTCTTTCCATAATAGTTTTATTTAATCTCTTTGCCACCCCATTTTGCTGAGGTGTATACCTAACAGTCTTGTGTCTAGTAATACCATGCTGTCTACAAAAAACATTAAAATCTTCTTTATAGTACTCAAGCCCATTGTCAGTTCTTAGACACTTAATTTGACTGTTAGACAATTTTTCAACCATAATCTTCCATTCTTTGAACTTATCAAATACTAAGTCCTTAGATTTAAGGAAATATATCCAACATTTTCTAGAATAATCATCCACAAAGGTTAAGAAATACCTGGCTCCACTCAAGGATTGGAAAGGTGAGGGATCCTATAGGTCTGAATGCACATAATCAAGGATGGCCTTTGTTGTATGCTGAGCCTTTACAAAGCTCTACATCGTAGCCTTACCTATCACACAGTGTTCACAAAAAGATAAGCTTTGATGAATTCCTTTAGGTAGAATTCCCTGATTAGAAGAGCTTGTAGACCTTTGGCAGTAATGTGTGAGAGTCTTTTGTGCCAAAGATCTCCTTTTAAATCACAACCAAAGCTGAATGCATTTTCTGAACTCTTTGAACAACATAGACACCATTAATCTTGACCCCTTTGAGAATAGGCTTACTGTTCTTTAAAACTTCACAGTAGCCTTCCTTTCCTTTGTATTCACAGCCAATAGAATCAAGCATGCTTAGTGAAATCAGATTTCTCTTCAACTTAGGCACATCTCAAACATTTCTCAATAGTTTGACTGATCCATCTTCATGTTTGAGTGATACAGAACCAATACCAACCACTGGACATGAGTTATTATTACCCATGTAGATAGAGCCTCCATCCAACTCTCTATAAGTGTTGAACCAATCTTTGTGGGGTGTCATGTGAAAAGAACATCCTGAGTCTAGAACCCAATCTAGGTTCTTATTAGATTCTTCATATGCCTTCCAATTTGATGTAGCTAAAGCATCTGAATAGAAGTAAGAATCCTCACAAACTGAGGCTTGACCTGACTGATCTTGTTGGACTTTCTGTTGAGGTTGTGGTTGCTTGTTCTTTTGCTCATTTTTCCACTTTAATGTTCTGCAATCCTTGATTAGATGTCCTAGCTTTTTCCAATATTTACATCTAACTTTGGTTTTTTCTTTACCATCTTCTATTGAGCTTTGTTTCCCCTTTTCCTTATTATTCTGTTTAGACTTACCCTTGACAAATAAACCCTCAGCACTGGGCTTATCTTCCTTGTTGGTTAGGAGTTCCATCTCTCTGATTTTAAAGGCTGAAATGATATTATCAGTAGTTAGAGAGTCTCTACCATATTTTAGGGTAGTCTTTACATCCTTATAGGAATCCGACAGTGAGTTAATAAGCACAAAGGCTTCATTATGTACCCCAATCTTTTCTCCTTGAGTCTTGAATTCAGTAGTAATCCTTTTAAAGTCATCTAAGTTTTCTATCAAGGATTTTGAAGAACTCATTTTGAAGGTGAAAAACTTTTCCCTTAGGAAAAGCTTGTTGGGTAGATTCTTAGTCTCATAAAGATCATTTAGCTTACTCCACATCTTGAATGCTGTTTCTTGGTCGATCACTTGTCTTAGAACATTGTCTGACAAATTAAGAACAAGTGTGCCATGAACAATTAGCTCCATGTTCTCATTTTCTTCTTCTGTTGCAGTAGTTCGCAGCTTGGCTGGATCCTCAAGGGCCTTATGAGCCCTTTGTTGCCCCAAAATGGCTTTGATCTTGGCTTTCCACAAGCCAATGTCTCCTTTCCCATCAAACTTTTCAATATCATATCTTGATGTTGCCATTTTTTCTATCTGAAAGCTCTAAGATTTTGCTTCTTTAGAATCTTGACTAATCTTGAAGTTTTCTTGCAGGCTCCGATACCAGTTGGGCTTGATATGCTTGATGGGCTGAAAACAACTATACTGTCTTGAAACAAATGTTATTGAGCCTGAAATGAAAGCCTGGCCTGGCCTGGCCTGAAATGAAAAACCAAAACCACTGATGGAATTTGAACTTGAACAAAACTGTGTGCTAAAAGCACAATCCACATGAAGATAGATCTTCACCCTATACTTTGATGGCCAAGATTTACTTCAAGCACTTAGGTCATTGCAGACAATTCAATGACTAACCTTATTCTTTTCTTTCTTGTAGAAGAAAACCAAGAGAGAAGAAAGGGAAAACTAGAGGGAGATGCTGTTGGAAATCGTCTAGACGATGAAGGTGAGATTCATCTAGACGATTGAGGTATAGCCGAGCTTCATCTAGACGATTAGGTAAGATTCGTCTAGATGATGAAGGTTCCACTGAGGTTCATCTAGATGATGAAGGTGCTGCCGAGTATTTGTCTAAACGATGAGGGTGCTGAGGTAAACGATAGAAGATTAAAAAGATAAAGGAAGAAGAACACCAACAGTTTTACGTGGTTCGGCCAAAAAGAAGCCTACATCCACAGAGAAGCTGATGATTTCTTGTCAGGGAGTTACAATAAGAAATTACAAGATAAGTAGTTAGCTATCTTGATCTCTCAATTTTTCTTTTCACTCTCTTACTTGTACAAGAAATTATAGATGTATATAAAGACAGCTTGTATAACTAATTTTTAACAACCTTGAAGTTGTTCTTCATAACTTGTAATAACAATAGGGTTTTCTACGAAATCACCTAGTATATGTAACGTGGCACTAGATTTGAAACTCAGTAATCAAGTATTAAGAACCTATCCCTATCAGATGTTAGCCTTCCTTTGGGCCGACTAACAACCTAAATGATATATCATTAAGTAATTTATACTTATCATTGCATGTGTGTTTGATGTCTTTCAAATTCCTTCCTTTGGGCTGATCATAATTCACATAAACAAAAAATACACTAAAATTTAACGATTTATGCCCAAATTTATAAATATTCAAAACAAATTAGGCAAAATTATGCTAAATTCTCAATAAATTGTTAATTATCAAAATAAAAAAGATATTGAAATCTTTTAATAATTCATCACATTAAAAAATCTTTAATAAGCACAATGAAAAGGAGAAAATCATAGTCCTCCATACTTTATTATGCCAGGAGAACCTTGTAACATAATATATAATCTTTAATTTTAATCATTATCAATAAATAAATAATGATTTGGATGGAATAAAAATAGTAGTATATGATGGGGGAATTACAAATAACAGAGGAAAATGGAGTAAATATAGAGAAACAAGGCAAGTAAACAATTAGGTCGAGACATGAATATCTTACTCTCTTTAAGAAGATTCAAGCCCTCTACAATTTGTATTGAATTTCTTTATATCAACCACCGATGTAGTAGATGTTCTTTGGCCTATCCCCTCCAGGATACAACAACTCAACTGAAACGTTGTATAGCTCAAACCACTCTACACTGAAAGGTTCAACTCAAAACTCCACAACTAAAACACCCTTCTTTTGGCTAGTTGCTCTTAAAAGAGTTATTGAGAAAAAATATGAGAGAAAGACATAATTAGAGGATCAGTGGTACTTAAGAAGCAAGAAAGTAACTATAAGGGTAAAACGATAATTTGACCTAGTTGTAGTTACGAACAACTTGTGAAGCATTGATTTACAGAAAATGGTTAAAAATCAATGGATATATAAATATTCTACAGTTCATAAGAGTGTAGTTATGGGTCTATAGTGGAGTGCCCTTGATTAATTTAATTAAAGAGTTTAATTAATTAATCTCATATGATTGAAGCTTATAACTATAGGTCCATAAGGTCCCTCTGCTAACTTATAATAGGATTAAACAAGGATTTAGGTGTTGTAAATTTAAAGTGTTCAAATTATTGTTTAAAGGAATTTATTGTATATGATACAATTTAATATAATGTATATAGATACATTATATTATATAGTTTATTTAAATTAGATTCAAATTTAAAACTGTATAATACGAGAGAATAATATTTGAGGTTCAAATATTAAATAATATGAATTGGTTCATATTAAACCTGTATAGTAAATTTAATGTGAATGAGATTCATATTAAACCATAGGTTATTAGAGAGAAGAATATTTGAATATGATTCAAATAGTAAATTAATTAAATATTTGATATTTAATTAAAGATTAAATAAATGTTAATTTATTTAAGTTAAATTTTAATTCCAGATTAAATATATTAATCAATCAATGCAGGGGAATGATTAGTGGGGTGAAGGATTTAACTCCCCACATGTTTTATTCTGAACCCTAGTAGACTAAGAGATATAGATTAACTCTCTCTAACTCTCATGTAGATAAAAAAGAAAAAAAGAACAAAGAAGAGTTCTTTGGTATGACTTCCCCTTCTCCACGAACACTAAAGCTCCCACAAGCTTCCTTGTTCCAAAGAGAATAGCAGAAAAGATCACGGTCATGTCTTGCTCGTGATTTGATCATGTAGTGGATCTAGAAGATTGAGAAAAGGTCTTTGAGAATTGGTTCTATAAAGGTTGTAATTCATCTTCCTTAATTATTTACTGTATAAAGCATGTTTAGCCTAATTCTTTATGTTTTCGTTTTGTAATTTTTCTATAACAAAATTAAGGCAAAGCGATAATCGCTTTCCACATTGGGATTTAATCCCTTAAATCTTTTCATTCTCCAACAAGTGAGCGAAGTGTTAAGGCAACCGTGAGCTTGACTTTAAGGTTGATAAACTGAGGACTAGGCCTAGTTTTAGTTAAGATGTCAGCCACTGATCATTTGATGGCACAAACTGTTCGGATTGGTGTCCTAAATCTCTATTATATTATTGTAGTTTGTAAACATTGTGTAAACAAATTGTTATTAATAAAATAATTATTATTGTATGAGCATATACTCAATCCAATAAACTAAGATCCTAGGTTATTTTATGTAATTTAAACGTGTATGTAGAGACATACAGGTGGATATTGTTTAAATGATAACCTAAATGGTATGTAGTGGATGGATTAGGTTGGGTACCTTATCTTGGTGACACTACGGATACGACTCGCTTTGTAGATGATACAAGTATTGTGAAGTGCTATAAATGATCTGATCCTGATCATACAGGTGGAGACATGTGAGCGGAGGTACTCTATACAAAGAGTTTGTATAAGACCAAACTACGAAATGATTAGTCTCATTATATACACCATTAATAATAGAGATTTAGATTTCACCAGGATGACCATAGGTGACATGACCTAAATCCCGAGTGAGTTTTGAACTCCTGCCTATGAAGGCGGTCCTTTGATGTGTATGGGTGAGAGCGACCAGATTGCCAACTCAATATGCCTACCATTTTGGGAATTTGTCTGATCCGGGAGCTAGAACACAACTATACAAAACAGAATTCACTCATTCCCTGATGTCGAGGTAAGTAGATAAATTTCTCCTTTAAGGACTGATTTTGGGGCTTGAATAATGTGGTCACACCCTCTCTTGAATTGAGAGGGATTTGGTCATAGTTGGACTATGACTTATTATTTATTAGAAGGATCAGTGGTACTCAAGGAGTTAGATATAACTACAGGGGCAAAATAGTAATGTTGGCCCAGCTATACTTACGAGCAATTTGTGAAAGGTTATCGAATTGTTGACTAGTTATATCCAATGGACACAGAAATATATCTGTAGTGCGAATAGTACAGTTGTCGGTCTTTAGTGGAGTGACCGAAAGTTAATGAATGTTGGGTAATTTAATTAAAGAGTTTAATTAATTATCTAAGTACTATTAGAGCTTTAATCTATAGGTCCATAAGGTCCTCTCTGTAGCTCAACAAGGATTATTGAGAATTAATTTTGGATTAATTTGAATTGTTTAAATTAATTAAGGAAATTAATTATATATGATATAATTAATTAAAATTAATTATATGTGTTATATTTGATATAACATATAGTATTTACATATAATAATTAGTTATTAATATATATATATATTATATAATTATTTATTAAATTAATTTTAATTTAATTTATTAATTAAATTAAAGAGAGGGAGTTACAACTCTCTCTCTTCTTCCTCATCTCTCTGACTGTCAAAGAACTCTCTTTAACTTCTAAAATCACACAGAGAAGAAAATTAAGATTTTCTTCTCCCTCTCTACAAACTTCTCTCCCTCTTCCCAAATAACTTAATAGAACCTACACGTCATGCTATCTCAATTCCTAAGGAGAATATAGGAGGTTCCAATTTGTGGTGGTGGCAATCATTTAGAGATCGAAGTGTTCGTGACTGGATTCGAGAAGGGATTGCGCGAAGAATTTTGTCTTTTAGGGTAAGTCTTTCCATAAACCCTAACTCTAATTCCTTCTAAGCATGTTGTAATATTTTGTTAATGCATATTTTCTGTTATGTAAATTAAAGTTTCGTGAAAACCTAAATCTGGAACGATCCCCACTTCTACCGCGGAGCCTTCACATGTTCCTTCAAATGGTATCAGAGTGGACGATTTTGGTCCCAATTTTTTTCTTTCCAGAATTATTTTTTAGAGTTATGATGAGTGCATTCTGTAAAATTTTTCATGTTGATGAATGATTTTTTTGAATGGTTTGCAATTTTTGATTTTTCGAGATTAGGCTTTAGTTTTATAGTTTTATGTTTACAAATTTTATTTGTAAGAACCCTTTGTTTTGGGCATTAAATGCTACAGATTTTGTAATTTATTGTTCTTGAGTCGCTCTAGTGATGTTGACGACATTCTGGTGAAAACAGGGCTCAAATCGGAGTAGATTTGAAGCAGATCGCGATGGTACAGTGTAGACTGTACCATAACTATATAATGTTGTGCCCAAGCATTGCAACGCTGCGATGTGGTAGAACGGAAAGTTTTTCCGTAGCGTTGTAACGCTAAGTCACAGCGTTGCAATGTTTCGAGACAGAACAATTTTTTTGATTTGTGCTCGGTCCAGTTCAATGCTCGATTGGTTCACCTGCGGTTCGATCAGTTTGAGCCGTTTAGGTCTGATTCGGGTGCTGAGCGGTCTGGTTTTTGTGGTTCAAAATTCAATTAACTTGTTTCGAACCGGTTGACTATTAATTTGTAATAGTTAGACTTTTGATTGATTAAATTAATATAAATGTTATATTAATTTAATTAATTGTTTAGAAGCTGTCTCTTATACACATCTAGATGTGTATAAGAGACAGGCTGGACGGTTCGATTCGTGTGGTTCAAGACCTGATTCATCTATTTCGAATCAGTTTGACTATTAATTTGTAATAGTTAGACTTTTGATTCAATAAATTAATATAAATATTATATTAATTAAATTAATTGCTTTAGGAGTCCAATCCCGGTCCATAATTGCTGTCTAAATTATGTATATGATGTATGGTTTAATTATTTTATATATGTCATATAGTAAAAATTCCTACCATAGGTTATGCATTATTCATGCATCATTTACATTATAAATGTTATAATATATAGTTGCATGATTAAATTTTATAGCATTCTCATGCATCATATAATATAAGTGTTATACTGTATAGTTGCATACATTAATAACATATACATGCATCATTTATATTATAACAATTATAATATATAGTATGGATGTATGTTTGGATGTACGTTATTAATTATTTCATTATTTTAGTATATAAGTGTTCTGTATATTTAGTATTGAAATGAGAATTGCACAATGCAGGACATTACTTTAGATAATTTTATAAAGTATGTCATTAGATGCAATAAACAATTTTAATTTGTTTCATTTATTTTATAAGAGTTATAATTAAATAAAATTAGAAATTAAAATCAATAATTCAGAATTGTATGCAAACTTAGATAAAATCATTTTCAAAAAATAGTTTTAAAATATGATTCACCTAGACCTAAGATCACAAATTTCTAATGAGATTAGAAATTAGTTTAATCTTTTTCATCAGTTTAATAGGATTAAATTGGTTTTAATAAAAGATTAAATTTGTAGCAAACGTATCTATAAAGGACCTTTTATCTAAGACTAGTTCTGTGTAGGCTAGGGTATTTAAGTTGACGGAAACGTAATGACCCTACTTGGGAACTGACCTGGATAGGTGAATTAGATAGATTTGCTACAAACAGGCAATTGTTGATTAAAGTTTGTTAAAATGTTTAACGATCATTAATCAAAATTGTTTAACTATCCAAAGTAAGTGTTACTTTTGGGCAAATTCAAAATATCATTTAGTAAAAATAATAAACCCTAGGTTATTAAAATACTCAGTGGGAGGAAAAAGATGTATATGGTATGTCAATATTTTCACTCACGTTTCTCCCTTAATATTCACACCGTGAGAATGATTCCTGGCCTTAAGGTGCCCTCGGAGCGTCCTCTTCGGATGGTGTTTGCATTGGTCAATATCATGGTGAATTGAGAGAATATTTATAGTAAGTGGGAGAGGGATGTGTGTCAACATGTCCTGCTATCTCCTTCACTGGTTTGCACCGTGAGACCTTATTGCACGGCCTCAAGGTGCCCTAGGAGCGTTCTTCTTCGGATGGTTTGTGCATTAGGTCAATATCAAGGCAAACTCTAAAAATGGACAAGATCACTTTAGTTTTTGCCCGAATCGGTTTCATTTTAGTTTTTGCCCTAATTGTTTTTTCCCTTCGGTTGGCTCATTGGGGCGGAACTCTAGGATTTAAAATGAAGGGTCACACTTACGATAAATTGTTAGGTTAGTTATGATGGGACATAAAGAACACATGCACAGTGGAAGCGATGAAATCGACAACATTCTAATTGCATTAAAATAACAAGAATAAGCATGCAAAGTGTTATAGATTACAACCTTTGAAGATTCCATCGCAATCTTCCTTTCCCGAGTTCGATCGACACCACCAACGATAAATCCCGCTATTCTCTGGTTGAAGAACACGTTGTGGGACCGATATGTTAGTGAAAATAAGGGAATTTCACTATAAAAAGAAGGAGAGTAAAGAGAAAAGAGGTGAAAAATTTTAGGTTAAAAGTTATGGAAGCACTAGTTTTTTAAATTTAAAAAACAAAGCCTTTTGTAGAGAAAACACATGCAAAATCTCATTTTGCATTTCTTCCACCTCAAACTCCATTAGCATGTAATCTCTAGGTGTCAAGCTTGAGAAATACCACTCCAAAGTCTACTTAGTTAGTAGGAAAATCCAACAATTATATTTTTCCACTAACTATTTTTTTAATAAAAAAGTTGAAAAACAATTTTCAAATTTTAGAAAAATATTTAATTAAAACAATTTCAATTAAATAAAAACTAAACAAATTTAATATCACATATTAAATTGTTTAAGACACCTAGCTTTGATTAATTATATTAATTAAGTTTAAAAAATATTTTCATGCTAATGATCAAGTATACTCTAAAAAAAATTAATTAATAAATAAATTATTTAATTTTAAATTATATCTCATATAAAATACAATATTCCTTTAAGACCGAATTTGAACATTTCAAATTCTCACTTCACCTAGTTCTTCAATTTTGTCCATATTGAGCTAGTAAGGAGACTTGATAGACCTATAGATTATGGGCTCCAACGATCTGAGACTAATCGTTCAAACTCTTTAACCTAGTTAATCAACATTCGTTAACTCACAAGACTGTCTACTATAGCCTGTAGTTGCACTCTTCTCACTATAGATATATTATGTGTCCATTTGTTATAATCGTCATCAATAAGTTGATCCTTCATAGGTTGTTCGTAACCTCAGCTAGGTCAAATGCCGAAATACCCCTGAGTTACATCTTTTCTCCTCAAGTACTACTGTCCCTCTAATGAACAATTAATTTAGGATCATAATCACTAAATCCATTCCCTCTAGGGCCAACGAGATGATAAGGCCCATTGTTCAAGACCCGGGATCAACCCTTAAGGAAACAACCTTTGTACTATCCCTGAAATGGGTAGGAGTGAATTTCATCTTGCAAATTCTATGCCCCCAGCCATCTACCCAGTCTTATCCTTGAAATGGGAGGCATATTGAGCAACGATGCTGGGCTTACCCTCACCTATGCAGATCAAGGGACAATCGCGAATAAACAGGAGTTCATAGACAACTCATGATTCAGATCGAGTTATATAGATCATCAAGAAGTGAAATTAATCACTGTTAATAGTAAATAACGTTAATACGTAATAATGATTATTTCATGATTTGTCTAACACAATCTCATTGTGTCGAACACCCCTGCTCACATGTCTCTACATGAACGATCACATTGTTTATGATACATTACAACATTTGTAACAATCATAAATCGAGCCGTATTCAATAGTATCTCCAGAAATAGGTACCTAACCTAATCCAAGTACTATAGACGGTTTAGGATATTTTACTTGAACTTGATCAAGTTTATGACTCCACATAAAGTTCAAGTATTCATGACAATAACCAAGGGTTCGTAGTTTATTGGATTTAGAGTTATTAAACAATCAACAACACTTGTCTTAATAAACTTCATATATGTTTACTGTTTACAAAACTACGAGTTTTAGGACATACAACCCAACAAGTTAATGATTTATTGACCAAATTAATGATGACTGATTGTTAAGGAATAATAGTTTTTTTTTGTGTAATAACTGGTTGAGAGTGTCTCACTTCGGTGAAGGGACAATTGACTACTCTTCGGTGGCTTTTGTCCTAAATCACCGAATTTTTTGAAAATTAGATGTTAAATAGGGTTCATTTAGTTTTTGGTAAAATTGATTGGATGTTTTAGAGTTATGCTAAAATCTACTATAGATCAATTTGTTTCTTTTCAACAAAAATATCAAATTATATTTTTCTGTTATTTGGCTCTAGTGATTTTACCCTTTTTAATTATTCGATATTAAAAGATTCAATTAAAATGTTTTTCGTGGTTAACGACCTCAACATCGTCTTGATTGAGGATTGTCGTCAAATCCCAACTCTGATGCAACACGAAATGTTCGTGATGCATACGAGATGTGGACGAAGGCTAATGATAAGGCTCGAGTTTACATTTTGGCAAGCGTACCTAGTGCATTAGCCAAAAGTTTTGAGAGCATGGTCACTGCACATCAGATCATGCATCAATATAAGAATTGTTTGAGCGAAAGTCCTCACAATTCAAGAAAAATGGGGTTGACGACAAAAAAACCAGTAATGTCAGCTCCCTAGATAAACTCCAATCCATATTGAATGTTAAAGGACAAATAGAGAAAACAAATATTGCTAAATTTAGTGAAGTTAATCAACGAAGATTGTCCTCTGGGATGAAACTTGGAGTTTATGATATGTTTGGAGCTAATCCCAGTACTCTCTAGAAAAAGAAGAACTTCGAAGAAAATAAATCTGATCCCACTACTCTTTAGGAAGGCTTAGATTATTTTTGGACAAGAAACGATATATGTTATTAGATGACGTATATGTAGTTCCTCATATCAAGAGGAACTTAATTTCTGTTTCTTGTTTGATTGAACAAAAGTATTTCTTATCTTTTTCTGAAAATAAAGTGTTTATTTTTAAGAATGGAATGGAACTAGACTTTGGTTATGAAAAGTAACTTATATGTACTAAGACCATTAGTTATAAAGCTGTGTTAAATACTGAAATATTCAAAACGACAACAACTGTTAAAAGACCGAGAGTTTCTCATAAAGAAAATGTCCATCTTTGGCATCTAAGGTTAGGTCACATCAATCTTAATAGGATTGAGAGATTGGTGAAAAGTGGACTTTTAAATGGTTTAAAAGAAAACTCTTTACCTGTATGTGTGCCATGCCTTGAAGGTAAAATGACAAAACGATCTTTTACTGGAAAAGGTTATAGAGCCAAAGAAACCTTGGAGTTTATACATTCAGACCTCTGTGGTCCGATGAATGTAAAAGTAAGAGAAGGGTATGGATATTTCATCTCTTTCATAGGTGATTATTCTAGATATTGTATCCATACTTAATACAACATAAGTCTGAAACACTTGAAAAGTTCAAGGAGTATAAGACTGAAGTTGAAAACTTATTAGGTAAAAAGATAAAAACACTATAGTCCCAACTATATGATAGAACATGGAATTACGTCCCAACTCTCAGCCCCTGGTACACCCCAACAGAATGACGTATCAGAAAGGAGAAACAGAACCCTGTTGGACATGGTTCAGTCTATGATGAGCTATACTCAACTTTCTGACTCGTTTTGGGGATATACAGTAGAGATTGTTGTTTATGTTTTGAACAACGTTCCCTCAAAGAGTGTTTTTGAAACACCTATTGAGTTATGAAGAGGTCATAAAGGTAGTTTACGTCATTTTAGAGTTTAGAGATGTTCAGCCCATGTGCTAATGGCAAACCCCTAAAAGTTGGAACCTCGTTTAAAAGTATGCCTATTTGTAGGCTACCCCAAGGAAACGAGAAGTGGGTACTTCTTCGATCTAAGTGAGAATAAAATGTTTGTATCGACAAATACTACCTTCTTGGAAGAATACCACATGAGGGATCATAAGCCATGAAGTAAAATTGTTTTAAGTGAAATTTCTAATGATTCTACTGTGACTTCAACAAGGGTTGTTGAAATGGCTCATACATCAACAAGAGTTGTTGATATAGGTTCATTTATTCATACACATTCATCTCAAGAGTTGAGATATCCTCGACATACTGGGAGGGTTATGAACCCACTTGTATGCTACATGGGTTTAACAGAAGCTTAAGATATCATAGCTAATGTTGGTGTTGGGGATCCATTGTCTTATAAATAAGCAATGGAAGATGTTGACAAGGATGAATGGGTTAAATCAATGAATCAAGAAATGGAGTCTATATGCTTCAACTATGTTTGGAAACTTGTAGATCAACCTAATGGGGGTAAAACCTATAGGATGTAAATGGATCTACAAGAGAAAAATGGGTATAGATGGAAAAGTATAGACCTTTAAAGCTAGACTTGTGGCAAAGTGTTATACCCAGGTTGAAGGAGTAGATTATGAAGAAACTTTCTCACCTGTTGGCATGTTATAGTCTATCAGAATTCTCTTGCCCACAACCACATATATGACTATGAAATATGGCAAATGGATGTCAAGACTGCCTTTTTGAGTAGTAATCTTGAAGAGACCATCTACATGAATCAACTAGAAGAATTCATAAAACAAAATCAAGAGTAAAATGTTTGCAAGCTTAATCGGTCCATTTATGTACTAAAACAAGCATCTCGATCTTGGAATATAAAATTTGATATTGCGATCAAATCTTATGGCTTTGATCAGAATGTTGATGAACCTTGTATTTACAAGAAAATCATCAATCTCATTGGCTTTCCTTGTGTTGTACGTTGATGATATCCTACTCATAGGGAATAATGTAGGTTTTCTGACTGATGTAAAGAAATGGTTGGCCGCCCAATTCCAAATGAAAGATTTGGGAGAGGCGCAATTTGTTCTAGGAATCCAGATCATCAGGGATCATAAGAACAAAAGGTTAACCTTGTCTCAGGCATCGTATATTGATAAGATACTTGTCAAGTATTCGATGTACAATTCCAATAAGGATTTATTACCTTTTAGGCATGGAATTGTATTGTCTAACGAATAGTGTCCTAAAACTCCTTAAGATGTTGAGGCAATGAGACGAATTCCTTATTCATTGGTTGTTAGTGGGCTTATGTTGATCGAGTATGTTGGGGTTGATGTCCTAAATCTCGTAGGGTCTTATAGTTTGTAAATATTTTGAACAAACTCATTGTTTATTTAATAAAATATATGATATTTTATTCCATATTTTAGTTGCATTAACCATAAACCAATAAACTAACATCCAAGGTTATCTTGTAGCTTAAACATGTATGTGAAGAGATACGAGTGGATCATGTTTAAGTGATAACCTAAATAGTCTCTAGTAGATGGATAAGGTTGGGTATCTTATCCTGGTGACACTGCGAGTATGACCCACTTTATAGGTGTTACAATTGTTGTAAAGTGCTACAAATGATCTGATCCTGACTATTCATGTATAGACATGTGAGCGGGGATATTCTATACAAATAAGTTTGTATAAGACCGAACCATGAAATATTTAGTCTCATTTTATAACGCCGTTCATAATAGAGACTTACGTTTAACCAGGATGACCATAGGTAACATGACCTGAATCTTGAGTGAGTTGTGAACTCTTGCTGTAATTTATGTAAATGCATAATTTGTGCTTTCTTTTTTGTAAAATTTTCATTATATGAAAATTGGGAATCAGGACGATCCCGCTTCCGCTCAAGGTTCTTTTCAATGGGAACCTTCAAAGTAAACATGCAATACACGGAAGCTAACAGAATCATTAAGCACTCTAATTACATTAATTTGAGTAACAAGCATGTAAACTCATAGCTTTTCATACAATAAGGTTTCACTTTATTACCTTTGTAGATTTCCTCATATTCCTTGCAATCTCCATGAAATTGACCTTAAATTTCATTTGTAGACCACAAAAAGTATCTTCTATACTATTCTCAGCCTTGGATTGAGTGGTGGAACTCTAAATTGAAAGGGAATTGGAAGTAGTTTTGGAGGGTTAGAGAAGAAATCAAATTTCAACAAAATTTCTTCTTCTAAAGTCAGTTGCATGTCCTCTAAATCTGATTAATTTCAAAGTATTTAATCAACCTAAACATGCAAAACTCCATTAATAAGCTATTTGACACTTTAAATAGCATTATAGAAGTGGGCTAGGTGTTGTAATATAGAAAAATCCACTAAAACAAATAGGTTTTGGGAATTCAATTTCTGAAATTGAATTGATAAAAATTAAAATGGATTTAATTTAATCAATTAAATAATTTAATATCAAATATTAAATTAATAAAACACCTAATTCAAACATGAATCCTATTCATGTACTTAATATTTAAATCATTATTTAAATATATATTGAACTCTCCAGAAAACGTTTAATTTCAATAAATTTGAACGTTTAATTATATCGAATATAATTATCCAAACCCTAAATTGAATTTGAACATTTCAAATCCACTCAATATTCTAATTCAAGGTTAATCTTTTACGAGCTAGTAGAGGGAGCTTATGGACCTACGAATCATTAGATTAATTGGCTAAAACTCTTTATACCGAATTAATCAATATTCGTTAACTACCGAGACATACCACTATAGGTCAATAGTTGCACTCTCCTCACTGTAGATATATTTTTGTCCACTTGATTTAACCATAATCAGTATGTCGATCCTTTACAGGTTGTTCGTATTTACAGCTAGGTAAAAATTACCGTATTACCCCTGTAAATACATCTTGCTCCTTAAGTCTCCACTGATCCTCTATTGAACAATTGGTTTATAGTCCAACTAATAAATCATATCTCTCTCTATCATGAGAGAGCGGGGCTGAAGGAACTCTATGAGGAGAGAGCCTTGAGCGGAAGCAAGATCGTTCCAAATCCATTTTTCATTGAATGTAAGTTTTATAGTAAATCAAGAACAAGATATGCATTTACTTAAATTATAGCATTCATTAATAAAGAAAAACTTAGGATTTCAGAAACCCTTACTTTGAAGACTATTCTTTAAGAATCCCTCGAACAAGTTACGAATGGATCTCCTTCTCCAAACGGAACACCATAAAATGGAGCCTCCTGTATTCTCCTTAGGGATTGAGAATGGCAAGAGGTGTGGGCTCTGCCTTGGGGTTTCAGAAGATGAAGGAAATGGAAAGGAAGAGAGGTAGGAGAAGAACTTTTCTTCTCTGTTCGCTTTTTTCAGAGAGAACCCTTCTCTTAGTGTTTCATGGAGGAAGATGAATGAACACCATCCCCCTCTCTCACCCCTCTCATCACGAACACCCCAGCAACACGAATGACCTCCACAGAACCTCGACGGTGTCGAATTGAGTATGACACCACCAAGAAGGCTACTTTGGTATTCTCGGTGTGAAAATCCAAAGGGTGGGCTCTGTGTGGACTTGGTTGAGGTAGAAGAAGCAGGAAACAACAATCGTGTACACGATTGGGCAAGTGTGAGATGACTAAAACCTATCGTATAGGTGGATGCCCAATCATTTAGTAAAAGCTAAGCGATCACTTAGCTCATCGTTTAGTTCCGTGTCTGTCGCTTACAAACACTACACGATCGTTTACTAAAACAAGCTGTCGCTTAGTAAATGCGTATTTACTTGACAACTTCCGTGAGTTTCTTTTTTCGAGAGAGAAATCTCAAAAACAAATTTTCAACATTACTAAAATTAGGAAAACAATTTTCCTTTTATCTCACGGTTACCATGAACCACCAATAACCTCTCACTCAATTGGTTATTAGAGAAAAAGATTTAATTATCCAATAATTAATATTATTATAAATATAAATGATAACCAACGGCGTTATATACAGAGTCTAGTCATTTCGTGGTCCAGGTCTTATACAAACTCTTTGTATAGGACACCCCGCTCGCACATCTCCACATGAATGATTAGGATCTACCATCTGTAGTAGTTTAAAACACTTGCAAACCTCTACAAAGTGGGCCATATCCGTAGTGTCACTAGGATCAGGTATCCCACCTTAATTCTTATACTACAGACCTATTTAAGTTATCACTTAAGACAGGATCCACTTGTATATCACATACACATGCTTAAGTTCACATAAGATAACCAAGGAGCTTTGTTTATTGGATATGAGTAAATATCAGAATTAAATAACAATTTTTTTATTCATCAAACAATGTATATCTTTACAAAACAACGAGACTCCGGGAGAATTAGGACACCAATCCCAATAATAACAACCTTATTATATGTATATAAACTATATGTTATATCTCATATAACATATAATCTATAGTTACATATTGTATCAAATACAATATAACCTATAGATGTATTTTCTCTCAACCATACATGACATTTAATATAAATCACATTCATACATGACATTTAATATAAATCACATTTATAGTAAACTCACTTATATGAATCTCGTTAATATAATTGATATTTGGATCATATCCAAATATTTAGTTCCTCTCAACTTATTTATGGTATTTAATATAAACCATATTTATATTAAATTTAATTACACGAATCTCATTCATATAATTAGTATTTGAATCACATTCAAATTCCTCTCATATTACCTTATTTTATAATGTATCAAATACATTATATTAATTATATCGCATATATAATTAATTTAATTAATTTTATCATATATAATTAATTCCCTCAATTAATTTGAACACTTAAAATTAATCCAAAAATAATTCTAAATTAAATCCCTTTTGAGCTATAGAGGAGACTTTATGGACCTGTAGATGAAGCTCCAGCGGTACTTGGATAATTAATTAAACTCTTTAATTAAATTACCTAGCATCCATTAACTACCGGTCATTCCATTAAAGATTGACAGCTACAATCTTCGTACTATAGTTAAATTTATGTGTCTATTGAATATAACCAATCAACAGTGCGATGACTCGTCACAAATTGCTCGTAAGTACAACTGGGTTAAAATTACCGTTTTCCCCCTGTAGTCACATCTAACTCCTTAAGTACCATTGATCCCTCTAATGTACAATAAGTCATAGTCCAACTATGACCAAGTCCCTCTTAGGCCAGGAGAGGGTGTGGCCACTATGTTTAACCCCCAGAATCAGCCTTTAAGAGAGCAATTTATCTACTTGCCCCCTGCATCGGGGAAGGAGTGAATTCCATCTCGTGTAGCTGTGTTCCCAGCTCCCCAGTCAGATGAATCCGCAAAATGGTAGGCTTACTAAGTTGGCAATTTGGCCACTCTCACCTATACAAATCAAAGAATTGCCTTCATGAGCAGGAGTTCATAACTCACTCAGTATTCAGGTCATGTCATCTATGGTCATCCTAGTGAAATGTAAGTCTCTATTATTAATGAATTATATAAAGAGACTAACCCTTTCGTGGTCCGGTCTTATACAAACTCTTTGTATAGGATATCCTCGCTCACATGTCTATACATGAGTGATCAGGATCAGATCATTTGTAGCACTTTACAAGACTTGTAACACCTACAAAGCAGGCCATATCCGTAGTGTCCCCAGGATAAGGTACCCAACCTTATCCATTTACTACAGACTGTTTAGGTTATTATTTAAACAAGATCCACTTGTATGTCTCTACATACTTGTTTAAATGACATAAAATAAACTAGGATGTTAGATTATTCGATTCAATATATGCTTATAAAATAACAATTATTTTATTAACAACAATATGTTTATACAAAGTTTACAAACTATGAGATTACAAGGAGATTTAGGACACCAATCCCAAAAATTTCCCACCTGTCCTAAAGCTTAAGGAACCTAATGTACAATACAAATAAAGTACAAAATCACAATAAACTAGGGCGTACACTATATTCAATAACATCTCCCACTTACTCTAGACAATATACCGCATATGCCGTAGACCGAGACTTTCTACATGACCTTCGAACACTTTAGCCGTGAGAGCCTTTGTAAACGAATTAACAACATTGTGCTCTGAAGCAATCTTTGTGACAGTCACATCACCTCGATGCATAATCTCCAAAATCAAATGATATTTCTGCTTTATGTGCTTGTCTGTTCGGTGACTCATAGGTTCCTTAGAATTTGCCGCAGCACTACTGTTATCACAATAAAGTGTGATGGGCAAAGACATATTTCGAACAACTTCCAAATCAATAAGAAACTTCTTAAGCCATACAACCTTTTTAGCATCTTCTCAAGCAGCTACATATTCGGTTTCCATAGTGGAGTTCGCGAAGCATCCTTGCTTGATGCTTGACCATACTATAGCTCCTCCATTCAAAGTAAACACTGACCCTGATGTGGATTTCTACGAATCTCGGTCAATTTGAAAGTCAAAGTTTGTGTATCTTTAAAGATCAAATCTTTATCTCCATACACGAGCATATAGTCTCTCGTTCTCCAAAGATACTTGAGGATCGTTTTGACTGCCGTCCAGTGATCTAATCCTAGATTGGACTGATATCGACTGACATTCCCTATTGCATAGCAAATCTCAGGTTTAGTACATAACATTGCATACATAAGGCTGCCAATAGCACATGCATAGGGAATTCATCTCATTTCCTCAACCTTTGGAGGAGTCTTAGGACATTGTTCCTTAGACAATACAATTCCATCCCTGAAAGGTAATAAACCCTTCTTGGAATTATGCATTGAATATATGACAACCACAAGTCTAGCTTTAAAGGTCTGTACCTTTCCATCTACACCTCTTTTCCTCTTGTAGATCCATTTACAACTTATAAGTTTTACCCCATCAAGTTGCTTTACAAGCTCCCAGACAGAATTAAAGTACATGGATTCCATTTCTTGATTCATGACTTTAATCCATTCATCCTTGTCAACATCTTCCATTGTTTGTTTATAAGACAATGGATCCTCAACTCCATCATCAGTTACAATGTCTAGGGCTTCTGTTAAATCCATGTAGCGTACAGGTGAGTTCATAACTCTCCCACTACATCGAGGGAATCTCAACTCTTGAGATGGATGACTAGATAAACTAACATCAACAACTCTTGTTGATGTATCGACCCTTTCAACAACTATTGCTGAAGTCTCAATAGATTCATTAGAAATTTCACTTAAAATAATTTTGCTTTGTGGCTTATGATCCCTCATGTGGTCTTCTTTCAAGAGGTAGCATTGTCGATATAAACACTTTATTCTCACTTGGATCATAGAAGTATCCACCTCTCGTTTCCTTGGAGTAGCCTACAAATAGGCATAGTTTTGAACGATGTTCCAACTTTTTGGGATTTTCCATTAGCATATGGGCTGGACATCCCAAATTATGAAGTGGCATAAACTACCTTTACAACCTCTCTATAACTCAAAAGGTGTTTCAAAAACACTCTTTGAGGGAACGTTGTTCAAAATATGAACTGCAGTCTCTATTGCATATCACCAAAACGAGTCAGGAACATGTGTATAACTCATTATAGACCGAACCATGTCTAACAGGGTTCTATTTCTTCTTTCTGATAAACGATTCTGTTGAGGTTTACCTGGGGCTGAGAGTTGGAACGTGATTCCATGTTCTATCATATAGTTTTGGAATCTTAAGTCCATATACTCTCCACCACGATAAGATCATAGTGTTTTTATCTTTTTACCTAATAAGTTTTCAACTTTAGTCTTGTACTCCTTGAACTTTTCAAGAGCTTCAGACTTATGTTGCATTAGGTATAGACACCCAAATCTTGAATAATCATCTATAAAGGAGATGAAATATTTATAGCCTCCTCGTGCTCTTACATTCATCGGACCACAGAGGTCTAAATGTATAAGCTCCAAGGTTTCTTCGACTCTTCCAGTAAAAGGTCATTTGGTCATTTTGCCTTCAAAGCATGACTCATATACTGGTAAAGAGTTTTCTTCTAAACCATAAGTCCACTTTTCACCAACCTCTCAATCCTATTAAGATTGATGTGACGTAACCTTAGATGCTAAAGATGAGCATTTTCTTTAGAAGAAATTCTCGTCTTTTTACAGTTGTTGATGTTTTGAACATTTCAGTATTAAGCACAACTTTTATAACTAACGACCTTAGTACATATAAGTTATTTTCCATTGAACCAAAACCTAACTTCATTCTATTCTTAAAGATAAACACTTTATTCTCAAAGAAGGATATGGAATATTTTTGTTCAATTAGACAGGAAACATAAATTAGGTTCCTCTTGATATGAGGAACTACATATACGTCATCTAATAACACATATCGTTACTTGTCCAAAAATAATTTAAGTCTGCCTAGAGCAACAACTGAAATGGCCTCACCAATACCGACTCTAAGAGTCATCTCTCTAGCTTCCAACTGTTTCAAGGAATTAAATCCTTGATCGGAAGAACACGCATTGTTAGTACCTCCTTAATCAACTATCCAGATAGAATAATCATTCTCTACTAAGCACGTCTCCAAGACAATTAAATCAAATTTATTTTCTTTGGAGTTCTTCCTTCTCTGGAGAGTAGTGGGATTAGCTCCACAACTTAAGTTCTAAACTTCAAGTTTCACCTCAGAGGACAATCCTCGTTGATGAACTTTATCAGAGTTGGCAATGATTGCTTTCTCTGTTAGTCCCTTGACATTCAATATGAACTGGAGATTATCTTGGAAACTGACACTATTGGTTTTATTATCATCAATCCCGTTTTGCTTTAATTGTGAGAACTTTTGTTCAAACAATTTTCGCATTGATTGCATGATCTCATGTTCAATGACCATGTTCTCAAACTTTTTGGCCAACGCATCAAGTATGCTTGCCAAAATGTGAACTCGAGCATTAGAATTAGTCTTCGTCCACACCTCATATGCATCACAAACATTTCGTAGTGCATCAGGGTTGGGACTTGAGGACAATCCTCAGTCATGAAAATTTCGACAAAAAACATTTTAATGAATTCTTTCCACGTCGTGTAATTGAAACATGTTGAACTAGAAAAGGCAACTAATGGAAAAACGCTATTTGACATATTTGCTGAAAAATAAACACATTGATCTACATTAGATTTTAGCATAACTCTTAAAAAATACAATCGGTTTTAGAAAAATCTAAATAAACACCAATTACATCTAATTTTGCAATGATGCTTTAGTGATTTAGGACAAAAGCTACCAAAGGGTAGTCAGTTGTTCCTTCACTGAAATTGAGACACTCTCAACCAATCATTACACCAGAATAACTCTTATTCATATAACAACCAGTCATCATTTATTTGGTCAAGAAATCATTAACTTGCTTAATAATTTTTCGTAAGTGTAACCCTCCATTTTAGACCCTAAATTTTGCTCCAGTGAGCCAATTGAAAGAAAAAACCGATTGGGGCAAAAACTAAAGTGATCCTGTCCATTTCTAGAGTTTGCCTTGATATTGACCGCATAAACCATTCAAAGGGGGACGTTCCCAGGGTGCCTCGAGGCTGTGCAAGAAGATCTCACGGTGCAAACTAATGAAAGAGATTGTGGGACATGTTGACACACATCCCTCTCCCACTTACTATAAATACTTCGTCAATTCACCTTGATATTGACCCGTGTAAACACTATTCGAAGGGGGATGCTCCTAAGGCACCTCAAGGACAAACATGAGTCTCACGATATGAATATTAAGAGAGCAACTTGAGTGGAAAAAATGACTATCATATACATTTTTTTTCTCCCACTGAGTATTTTAACAACGTAGGGTTTAATTTACTTAGGAAAAATATGGCTAATTATTTTTACTAAGTAATTGTTTAAGTTTGCCCAAAAGTAATATTTACTTTGGAAAGTTAAACAATTTTGATTAATATTCGTTAAACACTTTAACAAATGTTAATCAACAATTGCATGCTTGCAACAAATCTATCTAATTCACCTTTCCAGATAGGTTCCCAGGTAGGGGTGCAACGTTTCCATCATCTTAAGTACCCCAGCCTAGACATAACTCGCCTTAGATAAAAAGTCTCTTATAGATATGTTTGCTACAAATTTAATCTTTTATTGAAATCAATTTAATCCTATTAAACTAATTAAAAAAAAGATTCATCTAATTTCTAATCTCATTAGAAATTTATGAACTTAGGTCTATCTCAACCATATTTTAAAACAACTTTAAAAAATGATTATAACCTAAGGTTTGCATGCACTCTTAATTATTGATTTTAATTCTAATTCTAATTTCATTTAGTTATAAGATTATAAATAAATGAAAAAAAATTAAAAACATCCATAGCATGCTTGATATACTTCAGTTAATGATTATTTAGAAATTAACCTAAACTAACGTCATACTTCATGCAATCTCCATTTTTACTAATATATATAACAATTATATAACTAGGTAATGAATCATACTATAGCATACTTTCCATACATACATTCAACCATATATTATAATTATTATAATATAAATGATGCATGGAAGTGCTATAATGCATGCATACATATACTATAACATTTATACTATATGATGCATGAGCATGCTATATAATTTAAATCATGTATATTCATATATACTATAAAACTTATAATATAAAATGGTGCATGAATATAAATGCATAAAATTTGGTGGGATTTTAAATCTATATGACATACAATATGACATATAAATTAATAAAACATACATCACATGTATATTTAATACTAACAGTTGATGGACCGGGATAGAACATCTAAAAGAAACCTTAAAAGACTAACTATTACATGAGAAAGAGTCATCTAGTTCTAAATAGATGAACTAGGCCTTGAACCGCTCGAACCTCAACGAACTCTTTGCAGTGATCGTGTAGCAAACTGGTTGTGCGATCTTGTAGCACATACTATCGATCGTGTAGCAAAATCTACATGATCTTGTAGCTAATGCTACACGATCGTGTAGCAAAATCTACATGATATTATAGCATTAGCTACACGATCATTTAGCAAATGCTACATGATCATTTAGTAAAAGCTACACGATCGTGTAGCTGTAGCTATACGATGTTCTATAACTTTTTCTTCTTCTTCATTGAAGCTTCCCGAGAATAGCATGGGCGAATCAAACAACAAATACAGACTCTATAGCAAAAATTAGGCTCAAAACAAGGGCTTTTAAAAACCAAATTTGTAAACAAAAATAAAGCCTTAAAACTAAGTATCCTATTCCGAAACATCCATCAACAAAACCACATTCATATTGAAACCATTCATCGCATGAACTTTAAACAGAATGTAGTAAAACGCACTAACACTGTAAAAATAATTCAATAAAAAAATGGAATTTGGGATCAGAAAACCAGCAAAGTCATGTCACCTATGGTCATCCTAGTGAAATGTAAGTCTCTATTATTAACAGCGTTATATAAAGAGACTAATCATTTCGTGATCCAGTCTTATACAAACTCTTTGTATAGGATATCCTCGCTCACATGTCTATATATGAATGATCAGGATCAAATCATTTGTAGACTTTACAACACTTATAACACCTACAAAGCGGGCCAGAGTACCTAGCCTTATCCATCTACTACAGACCATTTAGGTTATTATTTAAACAAGATCCACTTGTATGTCTCTACATACTTGTTTAAATTACATAAAATAACCTATGATCTTAGTTTATTGGATTGAGTGTATGCTTATAAAATAACACTTATTTTATTAACACTATAAAGTTTATAAACTACGAGATTACAAGGAGATTTAGGACACTAATCCCAATAGGGACCCTTTTGTTCAAGACCAAGAATCAGTACTTAAGGGAACAACATATCTACTAACCCTAAGATGGATAGGAGTGAATTCCATCTTGCAGGACTATGCCCCATCTATCTATCTAGTTTTATCCCCAAAATGGGAGGCTTATTGAGTGGTGTTGTTGAACCACTCTCACCTATGCAGATCAAAGGATAATCCCAAATAAACAGGAGTTCATTGTTAGCTCAGGATTCAGATCGGGTTACCTAGGTCATCTATTTGAATAGTCAATTTTAACAGTAAACGGTTGTTATAAAGAAAAGTGACCATTTTGTGGTCCAGTCTTATGAAAACGTCTTTTGCATATGATGCCCCCACTCGCATGTCTCCACATGAACTATTTCGGGATCACATCGTTTGTATCAATATACAAAGTGGGTTGCATCCATAGTGTCTTTAGGATGAGGTACCCGATCTCATCCATATACTTATAGACCTTTTGGCTATATACTAAAACTTGATCCTCTTTTATGTCTATACATAAAGTTAAAGTATTTATACTATAGATATGGATTTGTTTATTGGATTTTATAACAGAATGTAATAGTAATAACACTTTTATTGAATGAAGTCTCAATAATACTTTTATTGCAAAAAATAGAATATGTTTATTAAATACAAACTATGAGTTTTAGAACATTCCCAACAATCTCCCACTTGAACTAAAACTCCAGTGAGTTACAAATATATACAAATATACAATGTTGAGAAAAAGAGAGAAAATACAATAAACTAGGGCATTTATATACCCTTGACATTCTCCCATTTGCCCTAGATTTATGAAGCTCGTAGTCCTAGTGCCACAAGGTGACCCTCGAACACTTTAGTCGTGAGGGCCTTCATAAATTGATCAGTAAGATTATCGTCAGAGGCTATTTTCGTGACTATCACGTCTCCTCAGTGTACTATTTTCCTGATGAGATCGTATTTTTGCTCGATGAGTTTTCCGCATTTATGGCTTCTAGGTTCCTTTGAGTTGGCAACTACTCCACTATTATCACAATACAGGGTGATTGCCAGATGTATATTTGGAACTACTTTCAAATATTTTAGGAATTTTCTAAGCCATATTGCTTTTTTAGATGCTTCACACGCAACTATGTATTTTGCTTCCATAGTGGAGTCAACAATGCAACTATGTTTGATGCTCTGCCACACTATAGCTTATTCGTTTAGGGTAAATACCGATCATGAAGTAGATTTCCTAGAATCTACATCATTATGAAAATTAGAATTAGTGTATCCCATAAGTATCAAATCCTTAAGACCATACACGAGCATATAATCCCTCGTTCTCCAAAGATACTTGAGGATGTTCTTAACAGCAGTCCAATGGCTATGTCCAGGGTTGAACTGAAGCCTACTGACTATTCTGACTGCAAAGCATATGTCTGGGTGTGTACACAACATAGCGTACATCAAGCTTCCGACTGCTGATGCATAAGGAATTCTTTTCATTTCCTCAACTTCTTGAGTTTTCTTAGGATACTGTTCCTTAGACAAATGAATTTTATGTCTAAATGAATACCCTTTTTGGAATTTTTCATATTATAACTTGACAACATTTTGTCAATATAAGATCCTTGAGATAGCGCTAGTGTTATGTTCTTGCGATTTCAAACAATTTGGATTATGAAAACTTACTAAGCATCTCCTAAATCTTTCATTTGAAATTATGATGCCAGCCATCTCTTTACGTCAGTAAGGAATCCTGTCTCATTTACAATGAGCTCAATATCATCAACATAAAGTACCAGAAAAGCTACAGTCTTGTTGACTATTTTCTTGTAAACAAAAGGTTCGTTAACATTTTGTTCAAAGCCATAAGATTTGATCGCAGTATCAGATCTTATATACTAGGATCGAGATGTTTGTTTTAACCCAAAAATGGATCTTTTAAGCTCGCAAACCTTTTGCTCTTGACCCTGTTCAATAAACCTTTCTGGTTGAGACATGTAAATACTTTCGTCAAGATGGTCATTTCAAAAAGCTGTCTTGACATCCATTTGCCATATTTCATAATCATAAAAAGCAATAATGGATAAAATTATTTTAATAGATTTAATCATTGCAATAGAAGAGAAAAGGTTTCTTCATAGTCTCACCCCTCTCTTTGGGTAAAAACATTAGCCACGAGTCTGGCATTGTAGATTTGCACTTTACCAGTTTGGTCTCACTTTCTTTTGTAGATCCACTTGCAACCAATAGGTTTACCCTATCTAGTTGATCTACAAGCTCCCAGACAGAATTGAAGTACATTGATTCTATTTCTAGGTTCATGGCTTTTATCCATTGGTCTTTATCTACATCTTTCATTGCTTGTTTAAAGGTTAATGGATCCCCTAAGCCATCATCAAGTATGACAACTTGAGTTTCTGTTAAACCCATGTAGTGGTCAAACTATTGAACAACACTCCCACTATATTGAGGCATTCTCAATTCATGAGAAGGATGTGATGGACCAACAATTTTTGTTGAAGGACCAGTTTGATCAACAACATTTGTTGATTTATCTGTAGATTCTCTGAACATCTCATTTAATACCATTTTACTTCGAGGTTGATGATTTCTTATGTGATCTTCCTCAAGAATGTAACATTTATTGATACAAATACTTTATCTTTCTGAGGATCATAAAATAGACCATCTTTTGTTTCATTAGGGTATCCTACATATAGGCATACTTTTGAACGTCGTTCCAAGTTTTTTAGAGTTTTGTACTAACATGTGTGTCAAGCATCCCCAGATTCTGAAGTGATGTAAACTACATTTACGTCCTCTCCATAACTCATATGGTGTTTCTGAAATACTTTTTGAAACAACCATGTTTAGAATATATACGACAGCCTACACTGCATAACCCCAAAAGGACCGAGGTAACTAACTGGGCATAACTCATCATTGAACGAACCATGTCTAACAGGGTTCGATTTCTCCTTTTTGCTACACCGTTTTGTTGTGGTGTACCAGGTGCATTGAGTTGGGATTGAATTCCATGTTCTGCTAAATAGTTCTGGAATTGTAAATCTATATACTCGCCACCCCGATCTAATCGAAGTGTTAATTCTTTTACCTAATAGGTTCTCGAATTCCATCTTGTATTCTTTGAGCTTTTTAATAGTTTCAGACTTATAACACACATAGCCATATCTGAAATAATCATCAATAAAACTGATGAAATACTCAGATCCTTCTTGAGCCTGAATATTCATCGGACCACAAAGATCTGAATGTATAAGATCTAGGGGTTCCTTGGCTCTAAGACCTTTTCCGGAAAAGGATCTTTTAGTCATTTTTCCCTTAAGACATGATTCACATAGAGGTAAAGATTTGTCTTCTAACTGTTTTAGATGTCAATCCTGTTGAGATTTATGTGACCAAGTCTTAAGTGCCAAAGATTTGTGTTAGGAGAAATCTTTCGTTTCTTATTTTCAATTTCGACTATTTTAAACATCTCTATATTTAAAATAAATTTTGCCTCAGTTAGTTTTAACACATATAAATTTTTTTCAAGTTTAGCAGAACATATTTGAACAACCCTAATGAACACTTGATTTATATCAAAAGTGACTTTATACATATGTTCCAGTAAAAAAGATACAGAGATTAAGTTCCTTTTTATTTTACATACATAATATACATTTTCTAATAAAATGTAGGAATCTCCAAAACATAAATTGATGTCTCCCACTGCTTCAGCCGAAATGACTTCACCTGTTCCCACCTTGAAAGTCATTTCGTTTTTCATCAACTGCTTCCAGGAACTAGGTTCCTGAATAAAAGTGCAAATATGATTAGTGGCGCCTGAATCCAGTATTTAGGTCAAATTAGAACTTTCTACTAAACATGTTTCTATTACAAGTAAATCACATTTACCTAGGTTTGCCTTCTCAGCTTTCTTTTTCGCAAGATATTTTGGGCAAATTCCGTTTCCAATGCCCATCTTCGTTACAATGGAAACATTTTCCTTTTGCAATCTTGTTCTTGCTTTTCTTAGCAGGAGTATTCTTCTTCCCTTTTCCTTTCCTCTTCAACTAGATACTCTTATCCTTTGAAGGGCTAGACTTTTTGCCAGAAGGTTTCAAACCAGATGTTGATCCCTTCCGAAACTTTCTTTGGGTAACAACATTTGCTTCTCCTTCTTTATTTTTCATTAAAAATTGATAAGTCTGGAGTTCATTTAAGAGAATTGTTAAATTGTAATCAATCTTATTCATTATAGCGTTAGTGCGAAAAGTTAAGAAGCTCTTCGGAAGATACTCCATGATCATATTAACTTGACATTTCTCATCTATGACAACGCCATTAGCTTTCGCAATATTAAAGTGGATCATCATGACCAAGACGTGTTCCCTAACATAGGTCCCTTCCTTCATGTGGGAATTGTAGAAGTATTGTATAGCATCATGTCGTACTGATGAGGACGACTGTTTAAACATCCCTTATAACGACTTCATGATCTCTTTAGCAGTGACCATTGTTTCATACTTTTTAGTAAGCACATTTGATATACTTGCTAAAATGTAGACTTTGATTTTTTTCATTAGCCCTAACCCACCTATTATAGGCATCATGAACACTTCAATTTTCATTTGAATTGGGAAGAGGAGGACATTCCTCCATTAAAAAAAATCTAAGATAATCAACAACTAGTATTGTTTTTATGTTTGACTTCCAGTTCGAATAACCCTCACTATTGAATTTATCGGAAGCTAGGAGTTGAATTATCGAGTTCGACATGCTGACAAATGAGCAAATTCTATTATAAAATTGCATATAAATCCACTTTTTAGCAAAAGTAATAAAATACCAATATTTCTTTATTTATTTGCAACGATACTTAAATGAGTCAGAAGAGATGCTACTGAAGGGCAGTAAAATACTCCTTCACTGAAGTAAGATATTCTTGACTAAATACTATATCCAGAATAACTCTTATTCCTATAGTCATTTCGTTATCGTTTTCGGTCAAGAACTTACTAACACTTAGTAGCTCTTGTAAGTGTGACCCTCCATTTTCAGATTTCATAAAACGATATGAATATGCCCCCCAATTGGAAGATGATTTTGAAGACAGAATTAAGAAACCCTATTCATTTATGAAGGGATCGTCTGACAGCAGGCGCATAAGAATCTCGCGGTTCAAATTAATAGAAGAGACCATAGGATATGTTGACACATTTCCTGCACTCACTTACTATAAACTACTTCCCCTATCCACATTGTTATTGACCCATGCAAACACTTTCCGAATGGAGCAATCACGGTAAAAGCAACATGAAGCCGAGTATGGATCTTAGGGTGTGAATTTTTAGGGACGTGAGAGAAAAATAGTATATCTTATATATTATTAATCTCCATCTGATGTGTTCTAATTGTTTTGGGTATCTCTTGTACTTAGGTATATTTTGGCTAATTTTTTTGGGTATCTCTTGTACTTAGGTATATTTTGGCTAATAAACATCCTAAGTTCATGTGGTTTATCCAATTATAACGTTTATATTTGGATTTTTAACCTACAATGTTTAAGTGATAAAACCATTTTATTACCTAACATTGCTCGTGAATGCTCATAACCAATTAACAACGCTCAACATTTCAGCTATAATTCCTAGGTAGCAAGTGTTACATAAACCGTCAACTTAAGTACCTTCAGCCTTAGATAGGATTATAGACCAAGTGAGTGTGTAACCATGTTTTATAAGATAACAACCTATTTTAACTATTAAAACAATTTGTTATTTAACTTAAGTGAGCATGCAACTTATCTTTGTTATAGATTTTAAAAGTCTAATTCATTTTATAACTCTTATAAAACTATAGACATACTATAACATATATTTAAGCATTTCGTTCTTTAACATAACAATTATATTAAACTTATGAAACCCTAAACATGCATACTATATATTATAATTTATTATAACATATGTTAATGCATGAAATATGATTTTCTATCGTGGGATTTTAAATCTGCATGGCATACAATATGCACATACATGTTTTAATTTAAATATAACATATATAACATGCATAGATATTTAAACAACATTGATATGGACCAACTTTGGCATCCTAAGCAAGAAAATAAGCTAATTATTACAAATAAAATATAAAATTAGCTTAAAAAAGCCTCTAGACCGCTCGACTCGACCCGAACTTCCTGAACCGATCCTTTAGTGCTCTAAAATGTGTCGAATCGGACCTGGTCAAAATGGTCCAAACGGTCCAAACCCACGAGCCGGTCCTCATGTGCATGCATTTCTGGGTAGGGATGAGCAACGTTACAACGCTTCATCCCAGCATTGCAACGCCTCAAGCTTCATGTAGAATAGTGTTGCAACGCTCTAAGGCAACTTTGCAACGCTGCCTGGCAGAGGCACCAATTTTAGGTTTCTCCAGCTGACCTTGCTTGCTTCAATCTTCAATTACAACCTAATTTCAACTTTATTGACTACAATAAAATTATAGACTCTCAAGCACACATTAAGACCCATCAAACGAGAGCCAAATACAATTATTACATCATAATCAAAGAAGAATCTGATGCCAAAACTGGATGAACAACCATATCAGTCACTATAACATGTATCTCATGAAATTCACCCACCATACTCAAATTAACGTTAACTGAGTTCTTAAATTAAGCTCTAATACCAATTAATAGAGTAAACATGCAATATACGGAAGCTAAAAAAATCATTAAGCACTCTAATTATATTAATTTGAGTAATAAGCATGTAAACTCATAGTTTTTCATACAATAAGGTTTCAGTTTATTACCTTTATAGATTTCCTCCAATTCCTTGCAAGCTCCTTGAAATTGACCATCAATTTCTTCAATAGACCACCAAGAGTATCTTCTCTGCTATTCTCAGCCTTGTATTGAGTGGTGAAACTCTAAATTGAAAGGAAATTGGAAGTAGTTTTGGAGGGTTAGAGAAGAAATCAGATTTCAGCAGAATTTTTTCTTCCAAAACCAGTTGCATGTCCTTTAAGTCTGATTAAATTCCAAGTATTTAATCAACCTAAACATGCAAAACTTCATTAATCAGCTATTTGACAATTAAAATAGCATTATAGAAATGGGATAGGTATTGTAACATGGAAAAATCCACTAAAACAAATAGGTTTAGGGATAAATCCACTTAATCACATTTTGATTTTAATTCTAAATATAATTAAATTAAAAATTAATTCAATTTCTGAAATTGAATTGATAAAAAATAAAATGGATTCAATTTAATTAATTAAATAATTTAATATCAAATATTAAATTAATAAAACACCTAATTCATACATGAATCCTTTTCATGTAATCAATATTTAAATCATTATTCAAATATGTATTGAACTCACCAAAAAATGTTCAATTTCAATAAATTTAAACGTTTAATTATATCGAATATAATTATTCAAACTCTAAATTGAATTTGAACAATTCAAATCCACTCAATATTCTAATCTAGGGTTTAATCTCTTACGAAATGATTAGTCTCATTATATAACACCGTTAATAATAGAGATTTACATTTCACCAAGATGAAAGCGTTCTTTTGATTCCGCTCAATGTGACATGACCTGAATTCTAAGTGAGTTGTGAACTCCAGCTTATGAAGGCGGCCTTTTGATTTGTATGGGTGAGAATGGCTAGATGGCTAACTCAATATGCCTACCAATTTGGAGATTCGTCTGACTAGGGACTAGGAACACAGTTACACAAGACAAATTCACTCATTCTCTTATGTCGGGGTAAGTAGATAAATTGATCGCTTAAGGGTTGATTCTGGGGCTTGAACAATATGGCCACACCCTCTCTTGGCCCAAGAGAGATTTGATCATAGTTAGAATATGACTTATTGTTCCTTGAAGGATCAGTGGTACTTAAGGATTATATGTAACTATAGGGGCAAAACGATAATTTTGGCCCAACTGTACTTACATGCAATTTATGAAAGGTTATTGCATTGTTGACTGGTTATATCTGATGGACACAGAAATATATCTATAGTGTGAAGAGTGCAGTTATCGATCTTTAGTGGAGTGACAACAATTAATGGATGTTGTGTAATTTAATTAAAGAGTTTAATTAATTATCCAAGTACCATTGGAGCTTTAATCTACAGGTCCATAAGGTTCCCTTTGTAGCTCAATCGAGATTGAGAATTAATTTTTGATTAATTTGAATTGTTCAAATTAATTGAGGGAATTAATTATATATGATATAATTAATGTATTTGATACATTATAATATAAAATTTATTTTGAGAGGAATTAAATATTTGAATATGATCCAAATACTAATTATATAAATGGGATTCATATAATTAAAATTTTAATATAGATATGATTTATGTTAAATATTATAAATGGTAGAGAGGAAATCAAATATTTGAATATGACTCAAATATTATTTATATGGATGAGATTGATATAATTGAATTTAGTATAAATATAATTTATATTAAATACCATGTATTGTTGAGAGAAAATAGAACTATAGGTTATATTGTATTTGATACAATATAAAAACTATAGGTTATGTGGTATATTTGATATAACATATAGTATTTATATATAATAAGTTAGTTATTATATATATATAATTATTAATTAAATTAATTTTAATTTAATTAAAGGGAGGGAATTACAACTCCTTCCCCTTATTTTCTCTCAACCAAACGTGCAAAGGAATAGTGGGTTTTCAGTTTTGACAAATTCTCTTATTCCTCATCTCTCTGAGTGTCAGAGAACTCTCTGTAACTCCTAAAATCACACGGAGAAGAAAATAATTTTCTTCTCCCTCTCTACAAACTTCTCTCCCTCTTCCCAAATAACTTAGCGGAGCCCACACCTCTTACTAATTCTTAATTCCTAAGGAGAATACAAGAGGTTCCAATTTGTGGTGGTGGCCATTTGGGATTTCGTCATTTGGAGATCAAAGTGTTCGTGACTGTATTTGAGAAGGGATTGCGTGAAGAATTTTGTCTTCTTGGGTAAGTCTTTCCATAAACCCTAACTCTAATTCCTTCTTGCATGTTGTAATATTTTCTTAACGCATATTTTCTCTTCTTTAAATTAAAGTTTTGTGAAAACCAAAATTGGGAATGATCCCCACTTCTAGTGCAGAGCCTTCACAAGTTCCTTCACAAACATCACACATAACTATTTATTAGTGACTTTCTCCTGGATAAAGTGAATATCAAGTTCAAGATGATTTGTGTGATTATGAAGCATTGGATTTGCATCCATATACATAGCACTCAGATGGCCACGAAGCAACAAAGGAGTGGACAGATTATGTGTGCCAATTTTTCTAAAAAAATTCAATTGAATCCATAAGAATTCTGCAACTACATTTGATAGGCTCTTGTACTATGATTCATCACTGGAGCGAGAGACCACTTTTTTCTTGGAAGAACACCATGAGACTAAACTCGAGCCTAAAAAGGCATAAAACCCACTGGTGCTTCACTGGTCATCAGGGCACCTGGCCTAATCTGCATCAGTATAGTAGGTTAAAGTTGAAACAGGGGACTTAGGCAACATAATTCCATGATGAGCAGTGCCAAGTAACACAATAAATAAACATTGGTTGCTTGAAGGTGTGAAGTCGTGGGAGCATGCATAAATTGGTATAGTTTATTCACATAGAAGCTGATATCAGGATGAGAGAGTATACAGTACTTAAGAGCACCCACCAAGCTTCTATATTATGAGGTATTTTCCAACAAATAACCTTCTCTAAGAGACAAGGGAACACCAAATGCCATGGGAGAATGTATAGGTTTACAAATGATCATGTTAATGCGAGCAAGGAGATCATAATATACTTGGTCTGAGATAAATGCATACTAAAAAAAGAATGAACAACTTGAATACCGAGAAAGGAAGTCAAATCACCAAAGTATTTAAGAGAGAATTGACTATTCAAGCATGATATGAAATGTTATATAGGAGCTGAATCATTGCTGCATAGATAAAAAAAAAGTAACCATAGAGCTACCATTTCGAAACAAAAATATAGAGTTGTCAAACTTTGCACCAAAGTGACTCCATTGTAATAAGTAAGAATTGAGTTTGAAGAACCATGTACAAGGACTCTTTTTAAGATCATATAGAGCCTTACGAAGAAGAAGTGCATGATTAGGACATTGTTGATTAACAAAACCAACAGGCTATTTAATATACACTTTTTCAGTGAGATCCCTATTGAGAAATGCATTGTGAACATCAAGCTTTCTAATAACCCAATTGTGAGATAAATCAAGTGTCAAAATAATGCAGATTGCGGCAGGCTTGACAACCAGACGGAAGGTTTCAAAATAATCAACACCATAGGCTCCACTAAAGTCTTAAGCAATTAACCTAGCCTTAAATCTATCCATCTCTTCCGCTTGCTTTAATTTTAACCTAAACACCCACTTACTCCCTTTTTTTTTATTGGAAGGCAGTGACACTAAAGACTAAGTTCAATTCCTAAGGAAAGCCTTGAACTCATCAACATTGCATATATCCACATTGGATGCAAGAGAGCATCTTTATAGGACTGTAGTTCAGTTCTATCCAAATCAGTAGCCACAGATAACCAGGCCTTAGATTTTCTTGGGAAGGGGAAGGTTGAGTCATAGGGGAAGGCAAGGAAAAAGGTGAGGGAGAAGCTTGGCATGGTCGAGGGAGGCAAAGGGGATGGTAAGGCTAAGGATATAGTAATTAAAGCAGGGGAGGAAGAATGGTGATGAACATTGTCATTGTTAGTGGTAGGAATCAAACCTAGGGAAGGAACGAAAGGTGGAAGAGGTAAAGCAATAGGAATAGATACAACATTAGTACAATCAGAGGGCTGAGAAGTAGGTAAAGTGACTCCAACGGGAAAACATTTTCATTGAAAATCACATGTATATGAATACACGATTGGTTTGAATATGAAAGCAAAGATAACCTCTATAAATAGATCTATAGCCTAGGAAAACACATTCATGTGATCGAAATTGAAGCTTATTATCATTAAATGGTCTAAGAAAAGGAAAGCACATACAACCAAAGGTTTTAAGGGGATTATAATAAGGACATTTGGCATAAAAAACTTAATGGAGGGATTTATTTGAAAGAAGAGGTGTTTGTGCGATTGATAAGGTATACATCAATTTGAAAAGCAAAAGACCAAAATATTTAGGGGACTGAAGAGTGAGCAAGTAATTTTTGGGTTTTATGTCTTAAAACTCGTCGTTTGTAAATAATAAACTTATTCTGTTAATCAATAAAGATGTTATTGAAGTTTGATTCAATAAAGTAGTTATTGAATATATGAATTGCTCATTTTGTTTTAGAAATAAATCCAATAAACTTAAGATCCATGGCTATTACATGAGTACTTGAACTTTATGTGGAGACATAAGAGTGGATCAAGTACGAGTTGGTAGCCAAAATGGTCTATATAATACGAATAAGATTGGGTACCTTATTCTGGGGACACTATCGGATGCGACCCAATTTATAGTTGTTACAAATGTTGTAAAGTGTTACAAACGAAGTGATCCTAATTCGTTCATGTGGAGACATGTGGAGTAGGGATGTCCTATGTAATGAGTTTGTATAAGATCAAACCAAGAAATAAGTCACCCTTACTTTATAACGTTGTTTATTGTTAAAAGACTTGACTATTTCAAAGGAATGACCTAGGTAACTTAACCTTAATCCTGAGCTAGCTATGAACTCCTGTTTATTCGGGATTATCCTTAAATTTGCATGGGTGAGGGTTGGCTCAACGGGTTCGACTCAATAAACCTCTCATTTCAAGAGTAAGATTGGGTAGATAGCTGGGGACATAGGGCGCAAGATGGAATTCACTTCTACCCACTTTTAGGGATAGTGGGGAGGTTGTTCCCTATGCTGACTCTGGGTCTTGAACAAGGGTTCATACCCTCTCATTGCCCCGAGAAGGACTTGGTTTGTTGATTGGATATCAAACCAATTGTCCATTAGAGAATCAGTGGAACTTAAGGAACAAGAGGTAATCTTAAGGGTAAAACAACTATAGACCCAATCGTTATTCCGAACAACCTGTGAAGGGTTAACTTACTAATTATGGTTATATCGAGTGAACACAATATACCTATAGAGAGGGGAGTGCAACTACTGGGCTTTAGTGAGGTGACACGGTAGTTAACGAATGGGGGTTAATTTGGTTTAAAGAGTTTAACCAATTAATCTCGTATCGTTGGAGCCCATGATTTGTAGATCCATTAGGACCCCCTACTAGCTCAGAAACGAAATAAACCTTAGAATAACGCAATGAATTAATTTGTATCGTTCAAATTCAAATTAAGAGAATTAGTAATTATATGCAACATAATTACTCATTTGATTATTTAGTTAAAAAAAATTGGAGAATTGATTAATATTTAAATATGATTTAAATATTAATTTCATGAATAGGGATTCATGGTAGTGGAATTGGTGTTTAATTAATTTAATATTTGATATTTAATTAATTTAATATTTGATATTAAATTAATAGAATTAGTTAAATCAATTAAATTTAAATTTTGAATTTTGAATTTAGTGAAAATTCAAAATTAGAAAATCAATTTTGTTTAATTTATTTTTTAGGAAAATTAAATTAAATTGGAATTTTAGAAAAAATTCAAATAATTGATTTTTTAAAAAAATTGGAAAATACAATTTCAATTTTAATTTGATTAAAAATTGAAAAATGAAATGAAAACTTTGGTTTTCATGCAAAAGTGGGTTTTTCCCACATTTTGTCATTTTCCACTCAATCCCACGATAATTGAAGAAGTAAGAGTTGTTGTATTATGATGCAATCTGATTGCATGATGGATTAGTACAAAAATACAAATTTTTGTTGAGATTAAGGCCATGCATAATAGAGATTTATAAGGAAAAGAGGGTTGAAGAAGTGTTCTTCAAAGTTTGCTACAAAACTTTCTACATTACTGAAAATTCCCTTGATTTAGCTCTTTTTTAGTCCCACAACTCAATCTAAAGTTTCTAATGGATAGTAGAGAAGATCTTGTGGTGATTCAAAATTAGTTGATGAAGAGATTGGAGCTGAATTTGAAGATCCAAAGAGTTCTTCAAAGGTATTTCTGAAACCCTCTTTATTTTGTATGAGCATGCTCGATTTGTTGCTAAAATTAATGAATTAGAGTGCTTAATGATTCTAAATTCTTTAGTTGTTAGCTTCCTATCTCCAACAATTGATATCAGAATATGATTTAAGCACTCAATTCGTGATAATTTTAGCTTGGTGGGTGTTTTTCATAAGATGTATAAAAATGGTGGACGGATATGGTTTTTCTCAGTTTTGACATTAAATTCTCTTCGATTATGTTGTAATTTTTGTATTGGCTCTTGTTTGATGGACCTTAATGTGTGTTTAAGTGCCTATAAATTTGTTCTAGTCAATAGAGTTGAAATTAGATTGTAATTAAAGAAAGAAGCAAGGGAGGTCAGCAAAGAAAAATGGTTTTGAAGCTTTTGCTAGGCAGCGTTGCGACGTTGCCTCTATAGCATTGCAACGCTATTCATCTTTCAGTCCAGATTTGAATGTTTGAACCCGTGCTATCGCAATGGTAGGATGAAGCATTGCAATGCTGCTCATCCCAGCCCAAAAAGTGCACATGAGCTTAAACTGTCGGTTTAAGTGATCTGTTTACCCGGTTCAGGCCTGGAAGGTCTGGTTCAACACTTTTCTGGACAGTTCAACCCATTTTGATGCTTTGGAGGTCCAATTTTGGCGGTTTGGGTTAGTTCTGCGATGCAGAAGTGTTTTGGAGCCGATTTTGCTGATTATTGTAATAATTTAGGCATTTTGCTTGTTTATAGTGCCAAAACTGGTCCATATTAGTATGTGTTTAATTATTTATGCATGTGATGTATGTTATAGTTAAATAAATCTTGTATGAGCATATAGTATGCCATGTAGATTTAAAATCTCACCATAGGAAGCATGTTACATGCATTTAAAGTATGTTATAAGGAGTTATAATATATAGTATGCATGTTTAGGGTTTCAAGTGTTTAATATAAGTGTTATATTAAATCATGAAATACTTGATGATGTCATGGATACAAAGCATCTCTAAAGTTTTATAAGTTGTTATAAAATTAGGTTAGATATTTAGAATCCATAACAAAGATAAGTTACATGCTTACATACGATGACCATTTGTTTTAATAGTTAAAATAGATCGTTATCTTGTAAAACTTAGGTTACAAACTCAACCGATATATAATCCCGTCTAAGGCTGGAGGTACTTAAGTTGACGGTCTATAGAACACCTCCTACCTGGGGATTATGGCCGAATAATTGAGCGTTGTTAACCCAGTTTTATGAGCATACGTGAGCAATATGAGGTTTTAAAACTGGTTTATCACCTAGACATCATAGGTTAAATCCAAATATAAACGTTATACTTGGATAATTACCTAAACTTAGGTTGTTTAATTGGCCGAAACATACCTAAGTAAATATTTACCAAAAACAAATAGAATACTTCAGTGGGAGATTAATAACATATACGATATGTTGTTCTTAGCTCTCACGTCCTTAAGAGTTCACACCGTGAGATCCATGTGACGCTTCATGTTGATTATACCTCGACTACTTCATTCGAAAAGTGTTTGCATAGGTTAATATCAAGGTGAATAGAGGAAGTAGTTCATAGTAAGTGGGTGAAGGATATGTGTCAATGTGTCCTGTGGCCTCTTTGAGTAGTTTGGACCATGAGATTCATATGTTGTGCCTACTTGTCGACTTTATGCGATCTACGCTAGTCGTTTTTACGGCGACTATCCCCTTAAAGGATTGTAAAATAGGATTCGGAAGAACACAAACTCTAGGAATGGATAGGATTTCTTAAGTCAATTCCCAACCTCGACTCTCCAATTTGGTAGCATCGTTATCTGAAAATTGAGGGTTACACTTACAAGATTACTAAGTGTTAGTAAGTTATCAACTGAAAACGGTAACTAAATAACTATTGGAATGTGAGTCATTCTAGAGATGGTATTTAGTCAAGAATATCTTGCTTTAGTGAATGAGTCTTTAACTGCCTCTCGGTAGTACTTATTATAACTCACTATTGTTTCGTTGCAAATAAAATATAAAATTTGGGTACATTATTACTTTGCTAAAATCTGATTGGATTTTTAAAAGCAATTCACTAATAGGATTTGTTTATATTTTACGAATGCTAGCTCATTAGTTCAGTTGTTGGCTTCTAATAAACTTACTGGGACAATTATGCTACATGGAAATCGAATCTAAATATGATACTGGTGATAGATGATATGAGGTTCATTTTAACTGAGGAATGTCCTCCAAATCCCGACTCAAATGCAAACTGAACTGTTTGGGAAGCATATGATAAGTGGCTAAGAAACACAATCACATGCATACCACTAAAGAGATTATGGAATCTCTATGGGGGATGTTTGGACAACCGTCTTTTTCCCTTAGACATGATACCATTAAATACGTTTACAACTGCCATTGAGAAAAGTCAGGTTAGTTTTATTCTAGAGTCTCTTCCGATGAGCTTCTTACAGTTCCGCACAAATGTGCTGATGAACAAAATAGAATACAACTTAACCACTCTTCTCAATGAGCTATAGACTTTTCAGTCCCTCTTGAAAACTAAGGGACATGAAGTAGGGGTAAATGTTACCACTGTAGATAAAAGAGGATCATCTTCTGAAATAAAGTCCGATTCTGTTTCTTCATCCAAGAATAAAAGTATTGTGGTGAAAATTAGTAAAAGGAAATAGAAGGCTTCTACTGGTCGCAAAGGCAAGGCCAAAGTTGCAGATAAAGGAAAATGTTTCTACTACAGCGAAGATTGGTACTAGAAGAGAAACGACCCAAAGTACCTTGCGAAAAAAAAGAATGGAGAAAGCAAAACAAGGAAATTAGTTCCTGAAGGTTGCTTGTAGAAGAAAAGATAATTCTCCAAGTTACGAACAAAGGAGACTATCTCAGAAAAACCAGTGGGAGATCTTGAAGTTGTTATCAGAAGATAGACCTCTGTACTTTTGTTAATGTAATGAAAGGTTTTGTATCTATCTTTCATAAAGAACAAGTTATATAGAAATATCCTTTTGTCTAAATGAACTGTTCATTAACAAAAGAAATATTTTAATTTTTCTACTATAAATAACTTCTATATTAAAACCAACCAAAGTAAATGCCATTTTAAATATTTAGATATTTAAACAGTTGACAAATAAAAGGCAACGATTTCTTCAATGTACTTATCTTTGCCAATTAATAATTTTTGGTCAAGTCATAATAGGATTAAGGATAAAGTGAAACGTGGTCATCTAAATAAGTTAGTGGACAACCTTTTAAACAATATGAGTGTCTTATCTTAGAGATAAGATTACCAAAAGATTTTTTATAAGAAAAAATCTTAAGAGCCAGAGAATCCTTAGAGCTTAAACATTCAGACCTTTATGGTCCGATGAATCTCAAGGCACAAGGAGGGTATGAATTTTTCATCAGTTTTAGGGATAATTATTCAAAGTACAATAATATTAACCTAAATCATAAGTTTAGAACACTTGAAAAGTTTAAGGTGTATAAAATTTGTTAGGTAAAACTTATTAAGACACTTTGATCATATCGAGGTGCAGAGTACAAAATATCTAAGATTTTCAGGATTATTTGGTAGAACTTGGAATCCAGTAACAACTCTTTACTCCTAGTGCCTTGGCAGAACGGTGTATCAGGAATAAAAACAGAACCCTATTAAACATGGTTCAGTTGTTAGATAAGCTTTTTGCTTAGTTGCCTAAATTGTTTTGAGGATACACAATAGTTTGTAAACACTGGTTTGAACTATTTGCTTTTTGCTTATATACTCTTTTGCTTATTGCTTATATACTCTTTTGCTTATTGCTTATATACTCTTTCGAATATCATTCCATTAAAATGTTTCTTGTTGGGGTTGATGCCCTAAACTCTCGTTGGGTCCTGTAGTTTGTAAACACTGGTTTGAACAAACGCTTGTGATGTAATAATATATGATATTTTTTTCACTATTGTTTATGAAACATGAGATGTTTTATTTGCTTTACCATAAACCAATAAACTAAGATCCCTGGTTATCGTTGTAACTTAAGCATGTATGTAGAGACATACAGGTAGATCATGCCTTAAGTGATAACCAAAATGGTTTTTAGTATATGGATATAGGAGGGAAACCTTATCCTGGTGACACTATGGATGTGGCCCGATTTGTAGATCGTTGCAAGTGTTGTGACATGCTACAGATGGTCTAATCCTGATCATTCATGTGGAGACATGCAAGCGGGGGCGTCCTATACAAAGGAGTTTGTATAAGACCAGACCACGAAGTGTTATAGTCTCGTTATATAACGTCGTTCATGACAGAGACTTCACTTCATTAGGATGACCATAGGTAACATGACCTTAATCCTGAGTGAGTTAGGAACTTCTGCCTTTGAAGGTGGTCCTTTGATTTGCATGTGTGCAAGTGGCCAGATTGTCGTCTCAAACTTACCACTTTGGGGATTTGTCTGATTTGGGAGCTGGGAACTAAGCTACACAAGTTGAAATGCACTCCTTCCCCGAAGCAGGGGTAAGTAAATAGATTGCTCCCTTAAGGGCTGAATTTGGGGCTTGAACGATGTGGCGCCACACGCCTTCTCATGGCCCAAGTGGTGTTCACACATAGTAGGACTATGTTGTATTATTCATTAGAGGGATCAGTGGTACTTAAGAAGTTAGATGTAACTACAGGGGCAAAACGGTAAATTGGTCCAACTATACTTACGAGCATCTGTGAAGGGTTATCGTACTGTTGACTGGTTATATCCGATGTGTTGGGGTTGATGCCCTAAAGTCTCGTGTTCTGTAGTTTGTAAACAATTTGTACGAATGTTTGTAATGTATAATATATGATATTTTACTTCATTTCTTGATTTTGCTCATCTGAATGTGTTATTTGCTTTACCACAAACCAATAAATTAAAATTCCTGGTTATCTTTATGTAACTTAAGCATGTATGTGGTGACATACCAGTGGATCATGTCTTAAGAGATAACCAAAATGGTCTGTAGTATATGGATATAGGAGGGAAACTTTATCCTGGTAACGCTACGGATGCAGCCCATTTTGTGAAATAGTTACAATTGTTGTGACTTATCACAGATGGTCTAATCCTGATCATTCGTGTAGGGGACATGCGAGCGAGGGCGTCCTATACAAAGAGTTTGTATAAGATCTGACCATGAAGTGTTAACGTCTCGTTAGATAACACCGTTCATGCAGATACTTCACTTCACTATGAAGACCATAGGTAACATGACCTCAATCCTTAGTGAGTTAAGAGCTCCTGCCATTGAGGGCGGTTCTTTGATTTGCATGGGTGCGACTGGCCAGGTCGCAGACTCAAATCTATCCCTTTGGGGATTCGTCTGATTTGGGAGCTGGGAACTCAGCTACACAAGATGCAATTCACTCCTTCCCCGAAGCAGGGGTAAGTAGATCGATAGGTCCCTTAAGGGCTAATTCTAGGGCATGAACGATGTGGCGCCACACACCTTCTCTTGGCTCGAGAGTTGTTCACACATAGTTGGACTATGTTGTATTGTTCATTAGAGGGATCAATAGTACTTAAGGAGTGAGATGTAACTATAGGGACAAAATGGTAAATTGACCTAGTTGTACTTACGAGCATCTGTGAAGGGTTATCATACTCATGATTGGTTATATCCAATGGACACAAAAATATATCTGTAGTAAGAAGAGTTCAACTGTCGGTCTTTAGTGGAATGCCGGTAGTTAACGGACGGTGGATCTCGTGGCTAAAGAGTTTAGTCAGCTATTCACGTACTGTTGGAGCTTCGAGCCATAGGTTCATAAGGTCCTCTTGGTAGCTTGGATAAAAGTTGAGAATAAGTTTTTGGGTCAGTTTGAAATGTTCAAATTGAACTGGTTAATTATATATGATATGATTGACTAAATGTATGAGTTACATTATTTTGGACGAAATTGGATATAAATATGCTTTATATCAAGTAGAGGAAAAAACACTATAGTTGATAGATGATATCAAACTATAGGTTAAGAATATAATATGATTATATTCATTATTTAATTAATTAGGCGGTTATGAGATAATTGGTCGAGTTTTTCTCCGAATTCGTGCGAAAATACGAAGTTCAATTCAGTTCTTGTAACTGAAGAATAAAAATGAAAATAGTTTTCATTTTGCAAGAGATCCAAAAATTCGCTCACGGTGTGATAGTCTTCGATCGTTTAGTGTTGAGAGCCTATACGATAGCGCCCACGTAACTAAACGATCGCACCCCCGCATTTCTAAACGATCGCTCATCATTATCTAAACGATCGCTTACCCTAACTAGACGATCGCTTAGCGCGTTGAGCGTAACTAAATGATCGCTTACCTTTTGATAGAAGATCGCTTAGCGTTTACTACATGATCATGTACCCCGCTCTAAACGATCAAGCACACTCGACTATACGATAGTCTTCCTTTTTCTTTCAATTGCTTGTTCGTAATACACGATCACTTTTCCTCCTCTCCTCTACCAATTCCATCAAAGTCCACCCTTTGGATTCTCACTCTGAGAATATTGACGGCTTCGAGTGGTGGTGTCGTCCCCGGTTGCTTGTTGTTTGTGCGTTGCTGTTCGTGTAGACGATCGTGGTGCTGCTAGGCAACTGCTTGCTAGATGAGTAGAAACAAGAGGAGTTCGTTCATATTAGATTGAGTTCTTATGAAAACAATCTTCAACTGGTACATTCTCTCGGTCTTTTGTATTTATTGTTAAAGCATGTCAGTAATTAGTGTTTTCAATGCATATCTGTTTGTTAGAATGTGTGTGTGAAAATTCTGTCACAATGAAATTGGAAAGATATGCTTCCACTCATAGGTACTCTTGTGTAAGAGTTCCTTTACGATGGACACAGAAATATATCTATGGTGAGAAGAGTGCAGTTGTTGGTCTTTAGTGGAGTGCTTGGCAGTTAACGGATGGTGAATCTCGTGGCTAAAGAGTTTAGTCAGCTATTCACGTACCGTTGGTAGCTCATTCTGAGAATACCAAGATCACTGAATGGTGGTGTCCTCCTTACTAATTTTTCGTGTAGAAGACCATTCGGTGGTGAGCGACAGCGAGATTCGGTAGACGGCTGGCTTAGCATTGCAGCAACAGCAAGAGGGGTTGTTCTTGATGAGAGCGAGAGATAAAGAGAAGAAAATTTCTTCAAAGGTGAGTTTCTTGTTCTTTTGTATTTAATTTATTGAAAGCATGCTGCAATTTATTCTATGATGCATAACTTGTATGTATGTTTGTGAATGTTTATATTTCTGCCACAATGAATTTGGAACGATCTTGCTTCCGCTCATAGGTACTCTTTGATAAGAGTACCTTCATTTCTGAAACTCCATATGAGATATGGAAAGGTCATAAAAGCTGTTTATGACAAGTAAAGGATGTTTACATATTTCAGAAATTGGAAAAGACCAACACATATGTTAGTGTTGAACCCTAAGGTATTGGAACATTGTTCAAACAGTATGCCTATCTGTAGGCTACCCAAAAGGCAGTATACTTCTTCAACCTAGGGGAAAATCAAGTATTTGTAATTGAAAAATGTTGGTTTACATAAAGAAGTACACAAGAGAGATCATCAAATATTGTATCAAGTTTCCACAATAGCGAAAGAATATCAATAAGAGTTATTGATTATGTTGACCCTAAAACAAAAGTTGTTAAGACAGCTCAGGTGCATCTTACTCAAAGAATTGAGAGTGTCTTGATGTAGTGGGAGGGTTTTGTGACAACTTAGGCATAACATGGGTTTAGTAGAAACTCAAATCATCAAACATTTGGTGGTGGCATCGAGAGTCAAGAAGTTGAAAGGTATAAGATGAATTCACTATTTATTGGTTAGAAGCCTGTTGTATACTGATATGTTTACAACGATCCTTTTGGCTAAAGTGTCTGAGGGTCACCTAGTGGGACTAGGACTACGAGGGAGATAAAATAAGGGCAAGTGGGAGAAATATTGGGTATCTGATACCCTAGTTTATTGTATTTATTCTCTCATTAATCAACATTTATATACATGTAGATCCACAGGAGTTTTAGTCCAAGTGGGAGTTTTTTGGGTTTTATGTCCTAAAATTCATGGTTTGTAAACAATAAACTTATTATGTTAATCAATAAAGATGTTATTGAAGTTTGATTCCATAAAGTAGTTATTGAATATATGAATTGCTCATTTCATTTAGAAATAAATCTAATAAACTTAAGATCTATAGCTATTACATGAGTACTTGAACTTTATGTGGAGACTTAAGAGTGGATCAAGTTCGAGTTGGTAGATGTTACAGAGCGGCCCTTATTCTAGGCACACTAACAGAGCGGCCCACTTTGTAGATGTTACAAATGTTGTAAAGTTCTACAAACGAAGTGATCCTACTTCATTCATGTAGAGATGAGGAGTGTGAACATCTTATGCAATGAGTTTGTATAAGCTCAGATCAAGAAATAAGTAACTCTTACTTTATAATATTGTTTATTGTTTAAAGATTGACTATTTCAAATGAATGACCTAGGTAATTTAACCTTAATCCTGAGCTAATTATGAACTCTTGTTTATTTAGGATTATCCTTAGATTTTCATGGGTAAGGTTTGGCTCAACAACGCCGACTCAATAAGCCTCCCATTTTAGGGGTAAGATAGGGTAGATAACTGGGGACATAGGGTACAAGACGAAATTTACTACCACCCGCTTTTAGGGATAGTAGAGAAGTTGTTCCCTTGACTCCGGGTCTTGAACAAGGGCCCCCACCTTCTCATTGGCCCGAGAGGGACTCGGTTTGTTGATTAGATCTCAAACCAATTATTCATTAGAGGATCAGTAGAACTTAAGGAACAAGAGGTAATTTTAAGGGTAAAACATGTAACGACCCGATCTTCTTGAGTACTCTGATAAGGGTCGTTACTCATAATTACACATTTACATTCAATACATTTTGACCATTGAGGGATATAAATTTTTTTAAAATAATAAAGTCAGTTTTCCAAAATAAATAACAAATAAGTAAAATATTTGTTCAGGGCCCCTAAAATAATGAAGAAAAAATAACTTAAACAGAATTTTTTTTTTACCAACATCGAGTTTCAAATCAAAAATTTTAAATAGCTTGAAAATGTAAACTGAGCAGAAGCGATTTATATGTCTCATATGGCACGATCACAGGTCCCTCTCGTCACCCGCCGGTCCGTTCCTATCATTACCTAAAAAACATAAATTAAGAAATAAAATGAACGTGAACTTATCGACTCACGCATGTCTAACGGCCCGTAGGCACACTGTCAATCATGAAAAATAACATGAATGTGAACCTGTCAACTTACGCATGTCTAGCGGTCCGTAGGCACACCGTCAAACATGAAAATAACATGAACGTAAACCTGTCAACTCACGCATGTCTAGCGGCCCATAGGCACACCGTCAAACATAAAACTAGACCCGTCGGTCCTCTGAAATAAAATATGCGTCAAGGCGAGACAAAAAACTGCCCTATTGGTCTATTTGCATCACATACATAATTTCAGTATTGATTAGAAATTCAAACATACTCATAATACTTATAACTGTCATGCAACAAGCATATCACAAAGACAAAATCATGCTTTTAAAGTCCATTAATTAACTTTATAAATCTAATCTAGGCCTCCTGGCACGAAGGCACCGGTAATAGTACCACTTACCTCAACTTGGTCACAACAGTTCACGTAAATAATTCTTTAAAACCTTTGGAAAACTTGAATCAACCCAAAGTTGTGGCTTGGTCTAAGACAAATTCTAAAACTTGATTCAATTAGTCAATCTGATCAAGAATTAAATCCAAAATCAATAACTTAATTTTTCCACTATTGCTCTCAATCCAAAAGAGTAACCAACCAACAACTTACCGAAAACTTACCGATTTTTACCAATTTTCTGCAAAATGAAAAATGGTTTCTAGCTTGATGGTCAATGCCTCAAAACTTCCAAATCTTGAATCTAAGTTTCACACCAAAGAGAGGTTACTAATTTAACCCAAAATCAAATGGGAGAATTTCACCTCCTAAATTATAAGCAAAATAAGTCTTACCCAAGGTTTTTCTCAAGATTGTGGCAAAGATCGGGCAGTGGCGGCTGGTAGTGAGGGTCTTGCATGAGGAGAGTTTGCGAGAGTGGGAGAGAGGGGAATTTCTAGTTTTACAGATTTTATTTAGCAGCAATTACAAACAAATCAGAGCTTCAAACAACGATCCAACCGTTCAAAATGAAACCCTCTATGTCTCGAAAAGACTGACCAAATTTGAGCACGATCCAACGGTTTGTCGCTAAAAAACCGAATTGCTTTCTCCCTAATTTTTGGCCACTTTTCACTCTCATTTAATTTCGAAAAAATCTCAATTATTTTATTTTTTTCAAATTTTGAAAAGATAAATAAAATATTTTATCACAATATCTCCAAAATCTCCAAAGATTCTATTAAATTTATAAATCAATTAACTTTTCAAATTATCTTAATTTAAGCTTCAAAAACCAAAATTAAAAGCATAAGATCTATCATTTTGATACAAATTAAATCCTTCCAAATATTTAAATCAATTCAAAACCACAAGAAATTAATTATCTTTTTTTTTTTTTTTAAGTTGGCCCTAAAATCTAAAATCAAAGGGAAGCAAAATTCAATATTTTCAAGATAATCAGTTCGAATATCTAATCAATTAAATTCAATTAACCAATAAAAGTTTTTCAATTATTTCAATTTAATCCCAATTTTTCAAATGAAAGGGAAATTTAAACTTAATAATTTTAGATAATTAGCTTAAATTTTCCTGAAATTCTGGATGTTACAAAACAACTATAGACCCAACCGTTATTACAAACAACCTGTGAAGGGTTGTTATGCTTATGCTTATATCGAGTGGACACAATATATCTACCGGGATTGCATACTGGGCTTTAGTGGAGTGACTCGGTAGTTAATGAATGGGGTTAATTCGGTTTAAAGAGTTTAGACAATTAATCTCATATCGTTAGAGTCCATGACCCATTAAGTCCCCTACTAACTCACAAATAGAATAAATCTTACAATATCGTAATGAGTTGATTTGAAATTATCAAATTCGAATTAAGGAAATTAGTAATTATATGCGATATAATTACTCGTTTAATTATTGAATTAAACGAAATTGAAAAATTGATTAATATTTAAATATGATTTAAATATCAATTTCATGAATAAGTATTCATGGTAGTGGAATTAGTGTTTAATTAATTTGATATTTGATATTAAATTAATAGAATTAACTAAAATTTTTAATTAATTAAATCAATTAAATTGAAATTTTGAATTTTTGAATTTTTGAATTTTTGAATTTTTTGAAAATTCAAAATTAGAAAATCAATTTTGTTTAATTTAATTTTTTAGGAAAATTAAATTAAAATTGAATTTTAGAGAAAATTGAAATAATTGATTTTAAATCAATTTTAAAAGAATTGATTTGTGAAAATTGGAAAATACAATTTTAATTTTAATTTGATTAAAAATTGAAAAATGAAATGAAAACCAGCAAAAGTGGGATTTGCCCACATTTTGTCATTTTCCGGTCAATCCCACTATAATTGAAGAAGTAGGAGTTGTTTATATATAATCTGATTGCATGATGGCTTAGTACAAAAACACAAGTTTTTGTTGAGATTAAAGTCATGCATAACAGAGATTTCTAAGAAAAAGAGGGTTGAAGTAGTGTTCTTCAAAGTTTGCTGTAAAACTTTCTTCATTATTGAAAATTCTCTTGATTAAGCTCTTTTTTAGTCCCACAACTCAATCTAAGGTTCCTAGAGGATAGTAGAGAAGATCTTGCGGTGGTTCACAACCAGTTGTTGAGGAGATTGGAGCTGAATTTGAAGATCTAAAGAGTTCTTCAAACGTATTTTGAATCCCTCGTTCTTTTGTATGAACATGCTTGATTTGTTACTAAAATTAATGAATTAGTGTGCTTATTGATTCTAAATTATTCCACTGTTTGCTTGCTAACTCCAATAGTAATGATAGGTCAACCTCGATAACATGCCAATTTTTCCTTTCAACATTACCATTTTGCTGTGGAGTATAAGGACAAGACACAGAATACCATATTTAGTTAAAAGAATGGAGAGGGCACGAAATTCTCCTCGTCTATCTATTTGAAATAATTTGATTGTGGTAGAAAATTGAATTTGAAACAATGGAGTAAAAATGAACAAATGAAGAAACAATTTCGAATTTTGTTTTGAGTACTTAGATCCATGTGAAACGAGAGAAGACATCAATAAACAAGATGAAATACTTGTCTCCATGAATTGAGTTAATAGAGGAAGAACCTCATACATTAGAGTAAACATTCAAATGGAATAGAGACAATAAACAGAGAAGTATGAAATGGTAAATGATGGCTCTTGGCCATTTGACAAGAATTGCAAAACGATAGAACATCATTATTTTTTAACTTCAAATCATATTGAGACAAAACTAGCTTAACAATGTGAGGAGATGGATGTTCTAAATGATGATGCCATAAAGATATATCCTGGCATGTTAAAAGAAAGACATCAAGCTTGTTGTGAGGTTGGAGAATTGAAAGAGCAACGAAAGGAAGAGATAATTTGTAGAGACTCCTATCAAGTCTGCCCTGAAGAAGAGGATTATAGGTTCGAAGGTCCTTCCCATAAAAGAATCATGAGGATTCTGGGTTCGAAGATCCTTCACACAAAGGAATCATAGAAGAATTCAATATAAGCATGATTATCATAACATAATCTACCAATGTTAATGAGATTATGGAAAAGTGAAGGAGTATCGAACACATATTGTAAATGAACAGAAGTATTAGAGAAAAGAGATGAGATACTAGTAGATCCAACAACAACTTGTTCATCACCAAAGTATAGAGAGGGATGCTGGATATTGGATAAGTTAGGAGTCATATGATGTATAGCTACCGAGTCCATATACCAACCATCATCAAGATGGGTAGTTTTAGGAAGAGGGAAGGAGTCAAGATAATTTGCATTTGGGTTAAGAACAGGAGTGGCTTAGGCAAAATGAGCTTAAGGGCTTGGTGAAACAACCCGATATTTTGGATTATCAAGATTATCACACACCAAAGCAATGTGACCAAGTTTGTTACAAATCTAGCATTAAGGTGGATTAGTGTGAAAGGAGGGTTGGTTGGAGGGCTATTTTTTGTTTCAGGAAGGTGGACAAGAAGAACCAAGACCGTTAAGATTGAAGGAAAAAGAGGGAGGTTAGGAAACATGTCTGGAGAAAAGATGTTCATCTAAGGTGTGGGAGATCGAACAGAGGACTTATCATTTTGTTGCCATGGTGGGCGTCAATTGTTGGATAAAAATGAGAGATTGGCAATATTCACTTGAATAATGTTGAGTTGATTCGTGGTTGTTTACTTTTGAAGTCGAGAGTTGTAGGCTATAAGTCGAGAGTTGGATGGATGTCACAGATGGGTTGTATTCATTTCTAAGACCTTCAGGTGTTTAGCCAAGATGATCAAGATAAGACAGTGGCTCATCAATGGCAGAGAATTTATGAGCAACATCATTGATTTGAGCCAAATATTGAGACATGGTTAGCCCATCTTTCTAATCTTTTGAAGTTGTGAGTGAAGACCCATAATATGTGTCGTAGATGACGATTCGTAAATATTTTGCAAAGCTTCCTAGATTTTAAAAGTAGAGTAATGCCTAACAATTTCACCCATTTTATCTTCATTAAGAGATGAGTGGAACCAGCTCATTATAGTACGATTATATTTTTTCCAAAACAAAAAATATGGATTCACCAGTGTTCGTTGAGCATCCAAAACTTGGTAGGCTGAGGAAACGTGCCATCAATAAAGGTTTCTATACCATATCCCATAATCAAATTGAAATTTTGATTCTTCCATAGCAAGTAATTGGAGTCAGTGAGCTTAGTAGTGAGAAACTGAGATGAGAAAAGTTGACAAAATGATTAAGGGGTAGATAGCAACGGAAGTTGATTAGGAACTCGTAAAGGAATAATTGGGATATTGGAGCCATAGCGTGGCATTTGGTAGGTGATCCATTGTATACTGAAGGACATGGAAACCTTGGTTGACTGTGGTTAAAGGGAAATGAAGTTGGTATTTGAGAAGAAGGTATCGATAGATTTTGAATAATAGCCGAGAGTATTCGTTGGATTACTTACCTAAGTCTCTGATACCATGTCAAAGTAAGATGAAGAAGAATATTGGACTGAAACGGAGAGACCTCTCCTTGATATTTAATGAATAGGGAAGAGCCACGTGGCATACAAAGATAGGCCATAGATTAACAAACATTAAAGAGAAAAGCAAAAAAGATAAACCAACTAACAAATACACAATAAATAAGCAAAAGATAATTAAACATGTAATTAATCTTATCAATAACAATCAAGTACTTCAAATAATAAGTATACAATACTCACAAAATTTATGGCATTTTAAATGTAAATTACAAGTTTAGCCTTATACTTTTAGATTTGTATTTTGTAAGTTAAGAAGAAGAATACTTTAGTACGTAAATCTTTAACTTGAAAAGCTATCTAATTGATAATTTTCAATTTTTTAGAATTATCTAACTACTAAATCTACATTATTTTGAGATAAATTGTACATATATAGCCTCAAATGTAGGGGGGTGGTGGAAATCAAGTTTAATCTAGCAAAAGTCTCTTGTATGAGTTTTGTGATCTTAATTATAAAAAAGAGAGCTTGAAATGAGAAAAACTCCAAAATTCATTGTGTGTGTAGAAGCCTCTTCAGCCTCAAACTGCTGCAACATTGTATGAGTTTAGGATATGTCATTTCTCAAGGACATATCAAACACAGCAACAACCTCCATCCATTTGAAGCCTATTTAAAGGATGTCTCACACATTATTTCCATCATCCAATCATCATTTTTACATATACAGAAAATTTACACTGTTCTTACTTTTATGCACTTGTATATTTTTCCTCTTTACATCTTGAATTCAGACAACAATTTCAAGTCTTGCTTCTCGATCTATCCCTCTTGAAAAATATATATTGTTGTATAATTTGATTCTCTCTCGAAAGGATGGAGATCGAATTAGATTGAGATAAGGTTTGGGTTTATTCGTTTTAGATTGATTATTGATTTCGTTCTTAGCTACTGTTTTTGAATTGTTTTTTATATATATTTTCAATGTTAAAAACAACAGAAAAGACTATAAGTCAAATTATGAGAATAACATAAATATAAAGACATAGAGATTAGAATCCAATTCGGTGCAAAATTACCTACGTTTAGAGATAATGTGTCCGATTAAAAGAACTTTACTATTATAGAGTTAAACGATTACGATGAGATACTTATCTACTAGACATCCTCTATAGTGGATCACAAAGAGCTCACTTCTAGAGATGAGTTTAGGTTCCTCCTAAATTTGAGAATCTCTCTTGTTGCACTATCACTTTTTTTACCTTTTGCTTGGACTCTCTTTAAATATGAAATTCCCTCACTATACTTGAACTTAGACTCCTTTAGATATTAATCAATACAACAACTTCTTCACTTAACTAATTTTCTCCTTGGATTCAAATATGTGAATGTTTTAAGGAGAAGAGAACAAGCCTAACATGTAAATTTTAATGTCTTGACTCAATCTCAATACTTGAATTGTTTTTATTGAAATTTTCTATTATTAGTTTGGATTGGCTATCTAAATTAATATACTAAAATTGAATCGAATAATGAAAGGAGTTAGATAAGATTTGGATCATAATAACAATATGGGGATGAAACTTAGACATAAGACCTTGTTTTTTAGTCTAGACATAGAACAAACCCTTTAGAATCAATAGATTGCATTTTTAATAATTTAAGTTCGCATTAGCCATAAACATATAGGTTTAATTACTTAGACTCTTAAAGATACTTCAAATAAAGTTAAATAACTGTTGAATCTGATTCATCATGTGTACTAAATTTGAGCCAAGATTTACAATAGCGTGTTAAGCTACAACTCCTTATAATTAGGCATGATCATGTTTCATGCCCTATTTTCTCATCATTCTGTCTTTCAATTTAAAATGTTAACGACTCTTCCAATTAAATTTTCTTCTATTACTAGAATTTAAATTTTGAGGAAAATCTTTGTTTTTTTGCAAATTTTGTTGAAAACCCCTTTCCCTGAAAGGCAACTAGGAATGTGCACTTGCACCAGACTAAAGGCTTTTCTTTCAAACAGTTTTCAATTTAGGCAACATATTTTCAATCATTCATTAACATGTCTTTAAATTAATTTCAATTTTGTTTTCAATAGATTCCTAAATTTTGAAGTTTGCATCTAATAGATCGTTGAATTATTTTACATCATGTTTAAAAATTCTACAAATCTATCTTATACAATATTGAAAATCCAGAGTTCCATTAAACAAAAAATTCTATTTTATATTTGGTACATTAGTTATTTTGTACTAATAATTTTTTTAATAGAATAGGGATGAGGGATTCAAATCACAATCCTCATATCGTAGATATTAGTTGAATTTTGCACTAAACTTTGTAATTTAATCCACTATAAATTTCAAACTTTTTGATCTGTAAAATCAAATCAAAGTTCATAATTGAACCAATCACCCACAAAGAAACATGGAGGTTTTTAATGGGCTTTCTCTTCTTGCCACCATTTCTGGCCCATGGAATTAGGGAAAAGAAGTTTTCCACTTCATTACTAATACAAAGTTGACCATTTTTCCTCTTAAACACTAAAAAAGTTGCAATATATTATAGGGTAAATAAAGTGTGAAAAGTACAAAATGAATCTTGTATATATATCATATTTTTAACCTTCACATCAAAAACCCTTTTGTCCTATGCTTCTAAATTTCATTCTTTTTTCTTTTATTTTTCTTTTGAATAAAGGGTATAATATTAATTTCGACCATTTAATGTAATTCAATAAAGATGTGTTGATGTAATCATGTGTTATGTGTTCAAACTCCTACTACCATATTGATCTTAGTATAAGATCAAACTTTTTAGTGACAAAATTAGTCAAATGAGTCATGATAACTTGAATAATAGTACTGCAATCATATAATTCCAAGAGAGAAAGTTAATATCTTTGCCACTTTGTTTTGACTATGATGACATTCATGGACTTTGATGTATTTTATTTCGTATAGGGTAAGATATATATATATATAGGCATATAGGGCATGGTAACAGGGGTTCTTTTGTTATCCCCATTGTTAGTCTTTTTTCAAATTCAACTTTAGATGTCATATAAGTTTGAGCCTATAAAGAGTCCAAAAAAGAGTTTAGTAATAAAATCTTAGGAGAAAATTGTAGATTATGAAAGGATTGATGGCCCATATTTGGCAAGTTACCTTTAACTTTAGATGTTAATTCAAAAAGAAGCAACTTATGACATATCATGTGTGGAATTTTAGAATGGAAAGATGTTGAAGGAAGTTGATGTTGAAGAGTGAAGTGAAAGCCAATATGACCATTTTTGGTTTCAACTAACATGTGTGACAATTTTCATTATTTTTAGTTGAAGTGAGTGAGAATACTTAGGGTTATATATGATTATTTTTAGAAAAAGCCAAGTATATAATATAGTCAAGATATTTTTGAAAGGTTTTGCTATTTTTCTCCTTACTAATAATGCTACCCAACAAGGAACTATCTCTCCAATGATAATATAGTTTGAAAAAGAGTAGGTTGTAGAAACAGCTTTTTTTCAAAGGCTTTCTTTTTCAAATTGTAAAATTAGCAAATCTTATGATTTAATTTGGAAGAATAGCTGAATTAAGAATGGAGTCAAGAGAGATCATAAACAGACAAATATGATTTGCTTTGTCACCTTTGTTAGAGGGTGAGTTTATGAATGTTAATTATCGGTGGTTGTTTATCGAGTTTTGATCCAAAGCATTTACATATGGAAAGCTTTTTGAAATCCATATTATTTTATGAGCTTAAAAAAGGTTTTTTTTCTTTAAATACTTAAATTGTCATTTCAAATAGACTTTATTATAATGTTCATTATTCTTGTTTCAATCTTGAAAACAATTCCTCCCTATAATCATATCTCTAATCATATCAATCTAGGGAAGTTAACTCCAAATGGGACACTTTAGTCAGCTAGTTGTTTAGACCATGTTTTATAACTATTTTGTTGTTAGTTTTAGTTTTTAAAATTTATGCTTGTTTTCTTCCGATTATCTTGTCATGGTTTTTCATTTTTACTCCATAAATATTTAAATTTTTAACCAAAATCTAAAAACAAAAAAATAAATATTTAAAAATTATCTTTTTTAATTTTCAAATTTTCATTTGATTTTCTAAAACTTAGATGTAAGAAGTAAAGTTGGTAAGCTTAATTTTCTTAAAAATAAAATAATTAAGATCCATTTTGGTAACCATTTAAGCTCGTTGGTAACCATTTCGTTTTTTGTTTTTTAGTCTTTTAAAATAAAGCATATATACACTATTTCCATCTTCAAATTTCTGCTTTTGTTATCTACTTTTTTATCAATGGTTTAAAAAACAAGTCAAATTTTGAAAACTAAAAAAAAAAATTATTTATTTATTTATTATTATTATTATTATTTTTTTTAATTTGGCTAAGAATTCAACCATTGTACTTAAGAAAGATGCAAATCATTGAAAGAGATGACAAGGGAATAGACTTTAATTTTCAAAAATCAAAAATAAAAAACGAAATATTTACCAAACGAGACCTTAGGTTTTTTGTTTTTAGTTTTTGAAAATTAAGCCTATAAACACCTCTTCCACCCTCTAATTTTCATGCTTTGTTATATATATACTTCTACCAATATTTTAAAAAACCAAAGCTAAGTTTTGAAAACTAAAATAATAGTATTTATTTTTAAAATTTGACTAAGAATTCAACTCTTTTATTCGAGAAAGATAAAAATCTTTGTAAGAAGAGAACTCATAGGTTTAATTTTCAAAAACTAAACATTCAAAACTAAATGATTAGTAAACAATATCTAAATTATTATGAAAAAAAGTATTGATTTCACATCTTATACATAATTTTGGCCATATAATCATTTTGGTTGAAAGTGCACAACATAATCTGATTATTTTATATAATTTGCGTTGGCGACGAAACATAAAGAACTAATGATTTCGAAAAAAAAAATTAATGTTGATTGCTAATGTTAATTATATAGCGAATCCACGGCTTGTCATGCCTGAAAGATTTTTCCATTTCATGCTCCTTAATTATCTTATAAAATCATCCTAAATAAAGTCAAAATTAGCGTCTATATTTCCCTTGCAATTACGACCCTCTTCATATATAATTGATGCCTTCATACCATGCGATAAAATGAATGTTGAATGTTGGATTCTAACGCACTGTTTTATTGAATTAAACCCAAGTATAAGTTCAACTAGAGTCCTGGTGAGTCCAAGGTCAAACTCAGAGATTGTGTTGTTGTGAATATGTTGACAACTAATGTTCTGATCTTGACGCAATTTGAACACTAAACAGGTGATGGATTTTGATGTTATTCTAATATTAAGATTAATTTTAGTAATGGATGCAATGGGATTTACACTGCAAATGAAACAGTGTACGTAATGAATATGAAATTCAAATGAGAGATATTTATAACCTACACCTTTCAGCGTATATAGCCACAATATCCTATTTCTAGGATGCATGCAACGAGTGTATGTTGTAAAAGATATTTCTTTATTTCTAAATAACCTCTCTTCTTGTTTTATGAGTTCTAAATCTTTAGTTCTTTCAAACCTAGATTTAATCTACTTAGAATAATCTCTCGAATTATTCAAGTGTTTCAATAAGTGTGAACGCATGGTTTAAATATTGTTTAGTTCATGTTAGCTAAATGTTTCTCAACCCATAAATGGTTTAGTTACTCATAATGGAAATAGAAAAGATGGATGAGAAATGAACTGAATATGTATTCATATTGAGCAAAGATGTAGAGAAACAAGTCGTGCTGTCTAATTCCTTGCTTTCTTCGATTTTATCAATGACTGCTTCACTAGGAGGTTGAAAATGGAGTTCTTCTTCTACCTCCATATGTGATTCTTAAGTTTTCCCTCAAAGTTTACAAATGGTCGAAAGAGGAGTGGATTTTTGCAGAGTTTTCTTCCTATTCTTCTCGAGTGTTTACTTGGTGATTTCATGGTATATTTATAGGCATTTAGATGCTGATTTTCTTCTCTTACTAATGATTGTGTTGATAAGGTGCATTAAATTTCATACCTTGATGCATCGTTATTGCGCATTAGAAGTTCATTGATTCTATAGTGAAGCTTTCTTATCAGCTACCAACTTGATCTTTGATTTGACTTCCACCACCCACATGTTATGTCATATCTCATCGCCTGAAACCACCAACTTGGTCAACTATGTGATCACATATATTGGTGTTGAGAACTCAAGCGATCACATCAGCAGATTTTCTACACTAAACAAAGTATGATTTTTAACTTTTTGTAGATAGATTAGGTTTTGTGTGTGTGTGATCGCATGATATAATTATTTTCATAAATTCCTTATCAAATTGTTGCATTTTCAGAGCTTTTTCCTAATTGTTTTTAGATAAAAGAGGCAGAATAACTGGTATTTCTATAAGTTAAGTTATTAATGACTCATAAATATTAATTCTTTTTTAACTAAACCTAACCTTCAGAATAAAAAAGAAAAGAAAAAGAAAAGGGTTTTAACTAACATGATATAGGATCTCACCCACTAATCCTATGACTTGTTCTTATTCTCATTTTATTTTTGTCTTTATGAGTTGATTAAACAATAAGGTGGCTTTTATTTAATTTTATCTTTTTAAATTACAAATGTAGTCTCTTAATTTTAAATAAACTTGTGTTTATTTGATTCCTGAACTTTTAAAAAATATCTAACAGCTAGGTCCTAATTTTAAATTTTGTGTATAATATAAGTCTTTAAATTTTAAGTTTATATTAATATGTCCCTAGAAATTTTAATTGATCTATTAGATATATTAAAATTTATGTATCTAATGAAATTTTAAACTTTCAATGTTGTGTTTGGTCAATCCGTGAGTTTTAAATATTATTGTTAGATGATATGATATTAAATTTTCCTTCATTCATAAGCTTAAGCTTTTGGGTCAATTTTCCTTCACGTGTAAGCTTAAGTTGTTGGGTCAATCAACAATTTAATAATTATTAAAGTTTAGGAACTAATTTCGTAGTTTTGAAAGTTCCAAACTAAATAGATATATATCTCAAAAGTTTAAAGTCTAAATTTATAATTCAATCTTAACTTTTTTAATAAATTAATAAATTAATCTAATAGAGCAATATTTAGATGCATTCTGGATTGTATCCATATTTGTGCAGCTCTTTTCATTCACACAACAAAATATATATTTTAATTAAAAGATAAAAAATTACTAAATGATAAATTATGATTGGACAATTAAATAGGATATACAAAATACTTTTCAATAAAATAACAAAATAATATATACAAAAGTAGAGAAATGGGAAAGGAAAAAAAGAACACTATATGAATACTATATATTAAAATTAAACATATATAGAGATATGACACCTCATAACTTAATTACATTGTTTAAGCATTTACAATATGGTTATCAATAATCATCATAATGATCTCTCCGCGTAGCGCTGTTTTCTTTTCTACAAAGTAGTTACATATAAATAAAGAGCCAAAGAAGGGAAAAAAAAGTATTAATAAAAGCAAACGTACAATAAAGCAAGCCCCATTATAATGATAAAGAAAAGCACATTATAATGATAATTAGGAAAATTAAGAAGGAAAAAAAATGTGAAGGCAAAAGACGCACGCCTAAAAGCTTAAATTAATTTAGCTAGCTAGCACGACGACCATAAGGACTCCCCCATGTTGTCGTGGTCAACCATGTCCATGGAAAAATAGGACTTGTTTGGCGCCGGAATGTTCATCTTGCCGGACGGTGAGGCAGTTTCTGGCGAGTGGCCGATGGTCAGGTTGCAGGAGGACGACGGGAATTGGCGCATCCGCATGTGAACCACTTCCGCCTGCGCTATTGCCAGTTGTGTTTGCAAGACATCGATCTGTTGTTGTAGTGACGATATGGCTCCAACGCAACCGTATACTGGATCTCGTACCCTTGCGTTTGCCTCGTACACCATTGAACTGACTGCATCGCTTCGTTGTTGCTCTGGTAGCTCCTGTCAATTAATAAACCCAATAGAAAATATAATTCATTGGAAATATGGAGAAACCCCACTCGTTGTCAGTTACTTTTTGAGATAGAACCTCGTGTTTATTTAATATAATATCATAGTCCATAAAATCTAAACAGATATTTAGACGACGAAAAAAAAAAACGATTGGACTAAAGAATGGTAATTTTATATAGAAAAACCATCATAAGGAGTTATGAGTAATACTTACTTGCACATATTTTCTTACCATCCCTCCAATCACATTAAAAACAAAATAAAAAATGTTTTAAAAACCAAAAAGCATGTTACATGTCAAACTGTGATTGAACTATTCAATGAGTCGCATAAAAATGGATACGGCAAAAAAGTACACTTAAATATATTTTATTAATTATTATAATATTTAAAAGAAATGTACCTATACCAACTATTTACATTACTTTTATATGAAGAAAGGATTTTAGATGTCATTATGACGTCAGAATGACACAAATAATATTGATTTATGATAGTGAAATAAATCAAAACATTAAGAATCTTACCTTTCTTTTGGAGCTAGCCAAAAAGAAAAAAAAGTTCAGGTTGATCTTGTAATTTCCCAAAAAGCTATAAGCCTAATGGGGTTAAAGTTGAGGGGATTAAATAATTAATTAAAACATATAAATTATACTTTGCTTTTGTTAAGTGTTAATTAACCAAAGGCTATGGTTAGTTAAAGCATGGTTTGGTTAATTATTTAATTTGTACAAATTAAACCATGCCCTTTAATCTTTCATACGCTAAGGAATCTCCTGAATTGGCCGTCCAACCAATTTTAGGGTTTGCTTTTTCAAAAAGTAAAAATATTTACTTTTTTTCTAAAAATAAAAAACGGTGGGCTCCTCAACTGTAATTAACCACTATAACGGAAATAAATAAAAGATACCTAACATTTTACATTACCCTCCTATTTAATTATTCAATGTTTTTAATTAATCCAAATAGTAATTCAACTTATATTAGAAGTTGAATTTATGTATGCTTTTCTTCATTATTTATTTAATCCTAGTTTAATTCGTGGATTTTTTTTCTTTTGGATTCGAGAACCGTAAAATACGACGTATGATTATTAGGTGTTTATAGTTGTGTTTGAATTAACTATACTTGTGAGGTTTGAAAATGTTAGAAATTATTTTTTTTCTCTTTTAACGAGATATTTCTTTTTACATTGAAAAGTTAATATAATCGTAATTAGTAATTAGTGTACTAAATTATTAATTAACGTGTGAAAGAGAGAGATGGAGACGTTTAATCTTGTCATGGCTTATAATCAATGTGAAAAAAAGTTGAAGAAAGATGGAACACCAATCAAAGAGAGTGTCATGTCATTTTTTTAATTAAAAAATTAATTTTATAAAACCCGTTTTTTTTTCCTTCTTTTGTCTGTAAGTTAATGTGGGCTGTTTAGTCAATTAATGTGGTTTATAGGGATAATAGGATAATAGAATTGTTGGTTCATTTGTTCATATGATCATAGATAATTTTAAAATCTTCTATTTCCACTATCGTTGACAAACAAGCTAACTAATTATTAACCGTCAATTTAGGTATAATTCAATTAGTTAAGATAAAGTTTCGAAACTCCCACTTCGTTAAACTAAAAATAATATGTAATTACGAATCATAATTCGACTTACTAACCTGCAACATCTTGTTAACATTACTAGCTCCAAAGACCTTATGGACGCTAGCAAATTTATGAGGCTCGTCAGCAGGAAAATAAGGGGCGAAAACACAATCTTGAGCACATCTACGACGAAGAAGCTTACAAGCTGCACATGGCGAAAGAGATGTGCCTTGTTTTCTTCCATTAATCTCCTTCATTTCTCTTTAAAGAATGCAAATTGAGATAGTTTAAAATCACTACCCAATTTTGTGATATAATCGGATTTTGGAAATACGAGTTAGAGGTTTTTTAGAAGTGAAAGAAAAGAGATGAGAAATGGAGGGGGCGATGAAGAAGATGGAAGATGTTATATAGAGAAGTGACGGCAAATCTTTAGAGGGACCTACAAAAGAAGAACGCTTTAGATTTTGCCAATAAAAAAAAAAAGAAAAAAATATATATTTATTTCCTTTTTGTTTAAAAGGAAAAATGGTGAGGGAAGATCTTTCTTTTGCCCCACATATTATATTATGATATTTTGTCCCCTCCTCTCATCTTCCTTACCAATTTTTCTTTCACATCTTTTTCTTGCTCTCTTTTCTTTAATTATATTTCTTAAAGTTATTCAACAATACCCACTTATTGCAATTTTGTTATTATTGTTATTTATAATTTGGGACATGTTAATACTAGACCACATGCTATGAATTATATTATAATTAACCCCCTCTAGCTTCTTCATCTCTTTTTTTAAAAAAATATATATATTAATTTAAACTTGTTGATTTGATTCCATTAAGCACTAGATCCACTCCCTTGGATTTTGATAATAATATAATAATAATAATCATATTTTCCATATATATGTTCTAATTTTGATGGGTTTTTTTAATTAAAAAAACAATAAAGAAATCCAAGGTTGTGTGTTGATCACTTCATTATTGTCCCTTCAACAGATTTTTAGGTGGGTGGATTACTATTTGGAGATTTATTTAAGAGCTTAATATCGTTAATTTAATAAAAATATTTGATCATTTAATTAGGACAAACAATTTGTACTTTAGTTAGAATGTAATTTTTAAAAAATTATTCAGGTGAAGTATATACTTATGGAATATTAGCTACTTAGAAAAAAATAATGGATATCTAAAATTGTTTTACATGTGACTTACCAAATTCATAGGATCCTTATAAAACAAAAGGAATTTGAGTAAAAAGGTATTTTTTCTAAAACTAGATAAATGATTTTTTTAAACCTAAAAATAAAACTGTTATTCAACCTGTGAGAGTTAATAAGTTTGCATTCCAGAATTTAGAACTTTTAAAAGACTGTATTTGAAATGTTAACCTAGGGGATGTTGGAATTTAGATAAAGGCACATTAAAAACAACTTTATGTTATTTTTGTTGGGATAAACACTATAGTTTTCGGATCAGTTATTCCAATCTTGTGTGAATCTAATAGAATATTAATCAACTAGCAACAACAATAATAATCAAGTAAGGACACAAGGAATTTTAACATGGAAAAACCCCTTCAATGTGAGAAGTAAAAAACCACGGGTCGAAGTTAAAATTTTCACTATAATCAATAATGGGTTACAACGAGTTCTCCCTAATCACAACTAGAGGCATACACAGTAAATATCTCAAGAGTAACAATCTTGGCAACAAACGGCAACAAATTGAGAAGAATAAAATTAGAAACGTCTCACTGAAAGTGACAATCAATTACCCATGGTATCTGACTGTAAGTAGCTCCAAACGAAATCTCCACCGTCCAAATTGAAGATTCTTGTGTCAAGAACATACTGTCAAAATTTCAGCTCGATCAAACCACAGATCGACCCCAAATGGTTGAAAAACATTGTTGGTCAGATTGGGTTCTTTTTAATCTCTCTACTACCATTTTAAAACTCTCTCAGATCGCGTGTGCTCACACACAATTACTAACGGCTGTACATTTAAGTTTTAAACAAAAAGAACTAATTTGGCCCTAATGGGCCTTGGCCCTTCACAAAGTAAATAACCCTACAAATCTACCCCTATTTGACTTTGTGGAGGAACTTGTCATTCTCGCGGAGGAACGACAAAACTCAAGCTTCTCTCTTGGTAGATTCTTCGTCAACATATCAAATCCATTATGATCAGTATGTATCTTTTCAAGCTCAAACAATTCATCATTCAAAGCATCTCTCATCCAATGTTACTTCACATCTATATGTTTTGTTCTGGAATGAAATATAGCATTCTTACCAAGATGAATAACACTCCGATTGTCGCAGTATATCAAATATCTTTGTTGCTTGAAGCCAAGCTCCTGTATGAAGTACTTCATCTACAAAATCTCTTTGCGAGCCTCTACTGTTGCAATATACTCTGCTTCAGTTGTAGAAAGTGAACATACTTCTGCAACCTTGACTGCCAAGACACTGCACCACTTGCAAATGTCATCAAGTAACCAAAAGTAGACTTTCTATTGTCTAGATCTCCTATCATATCTGAATTAGTGTAGCCAGCAAGTATTGGGTTCCCACCTCCAAATGTGAGCTTCAAACTAAAAGTGTCTCTCAAATATCTCATGATGCACTTAACTGCCACCCAATGCTATTTTCCTGGATTGGACATAAAATGGCTAAACAACACCAACAACGTGAGCAATATCAGGTCTAGTACATACCATGACATACATCAAGCTCTCAACTGCTGAAGCATAAGGGATCTTACTCATGTCTTCCTTTTCTTTATATGTAGAAGAACTCTATTTGCTACTCAGTTTGAAGTGACTAGATAAAGGAAAATTGGCTGGTTTCGCTTTACTCATGTTGAAATGTTCAAGCACCTTCTCCAAGTATTGCTCCTGTGACATATACAACTTCTTGGAAGCTCTGTCTCGAACTATTCGAATTTCAAGAATTTTCTTTGTTGGCCCTAAATCCTATACTGGAAAGAATTTGCTCAATTGTTTCTTCAACCTATCAATTCTCGAAACATTTCTACCAACAATCAAAATGTCATCAACATAAAGCAATAATACAATAAAATCATTATCAGAAAATTTCTGGACAAAAACACATTGATCAGAAGTAGTCTTTTTGTAGCCTTGCTCCCCCATAACTGACTCAAACTTCTTATACCACTGTCTCGGTGCCTGTTTCAACTCATAAAATCTTTTCTTCAATTTACACACCAGATGCTCTCTGCCTTTCTGCTCAAAACCCTCTAGTTGTTATGTAGATTTCTTTATCAAAGTCCCCATTAAAAAAATGCAATTTTAACATCCATCTGCTTAACCTCTAAGTCAAGACTAGCTGCCAAATTCAAGACTACACGTATAGAAGACATCTTGACAACTGGAGCAAAAATTTCATCAAAGTCGACACCTTTCTTCTGACTGAACCCTTTAACAACCAATCTCTCTTTTAATGCGAATTTGAGGTATGGTCTTCTTGTTTCACTCTATAAACCCACTTATTTTTCAGTGTAGTTTTTCCTTTATGCAATTCACAAGCTCAAAAGTGTAGTTTTCATGTAAAGTCTTCATCTAATCTTTCATGACATCAATCCACTCTTTTATGTCTCATCTTCTATGGACTCTTCATAACTCTCAGGCTCTCCCCCATCAGTCATTGCCATAGCCAAGAAATATACATGGTCCAGTCTTTACATCAAGCTTCGATCTCTCATCTTTAGGAATATGAATAAAAACTTTACAACCAAAGACACATAGGTGATCATAAGATATATCCTTATTTGACCATATTTTGTTTGGAACTTCTAATCCCAAAGGAATACATGGTGTGAGATTCAAACATGTACAACTCTATTCAATGCTTCACCCTATAATGATTGTGATAACTGTGACTCTAAAAGCAAGCATCTCATTCTCTCGACTACTGTTCTGTTCATTCTCTTAGTTATCCCATTTAACTGAGGAGTTTTAGGAGGTATCTTTTGATGTCGAATACCATGATTTCTGCAATACTCATCAAAAGGTCCACAATACTCACCTCCATTATCAGTCCTAATACACTTCAATTTTTTACCAATTTCTCTCTCAATAAGGGCATGAAACTGTTTAAACACCGATAACACCTAATCTTTAGTCTTCATGGCACAGACCCATATTTTCCTTGAATGATCATCAATAAACGTCTACAAAATATGGTGCATCTCCAAGTGTTTTTATTTTCATAGGACCAAACACATCAGAATGTACTAAATCTAGTACATTTGGTTTCCTTGAATATTGAGATGACTTAAAAGTAACTCTAGTCGGCTTTCCTGCCAAACAATGAGGACACCTTTTTTGGGGTGCACTCTTTATATTAGGAAGATGATTTTTTTTGGCTAATATCTTCAAACCCATACATTTATGTGACTGAGTCTTTTATGGCAAAGCTCAACACTCGCTTTATCATTCACTGTATTCATATCACAATCAGTGATCTTAGCCTCCATATAATATAGTGAGGAATATTTCTCTCCCTTAGCTACCACCATAGAGCCTTTAGTAAGCTTTCATTTACCATCATAGAATATATTGCAGAAACTTTCATCATCAAGCTTACCTGTAGAAATCAAATTCATGTGAATATCATGAATGTGCTTCACATTTTTCAAAATCAGCTTAGAACTATTCTTGTTCTCTAAGTGAACATCTCTGATGCCAACTGCTTTTGTTGATCATCATTACCCATCCTAACATTGCTGAAATCACCAGGTGTATAAGATGCAAAGAAATCTCTCTTTGATGTAGCATGAACTAAGGCACCACTGTCAATCACCCAACTGCTCTGTTGTGTAACTGAAGGGATCGAATCCCCGCAGAAGTGTGTGAATGCCTTTCATTTAGATAATCGATTTTTAAAGAAACAAAAAACAGAAAACAAATCATGCATTTGTAGGATAAACATTCAATGAAAACATAAGCATGCTTGAAAAAGGAAGAATAGGAGAAATCACAACTTATCTTTGTTGATTCCTCTAGTTTTCTTCTTTTACTATTGTCAATAATCTCAAATTTCTCTGACATAGAAGGACATCACCAACGAGATTTCCTAGCTATTCTCTACGGTTTAAAGAGCTTGGAAGTGTGGTCTCCAAGAACTTTGAGGAGGAAAAGGGGAAGAGAATTTCTAGAGAGAAGTTAGAAAGAAGGTGGAGGTTGGAGGTTAGGATTTTGTATAATAAAAATCTCTGGTGAGGAAATATTCATATGGAGAAGGGTTAACCCTTTCAACAAATATTATAATAAGATGCAAATTATTGTAAGAAATGTAGAGGAAATATGTTTAATTTTCAAAAACCAAAAACAAAAGAATGAAATGGTTACAAAACAAAGTTTTAATGACTTATTAAACCATTTAAGATTTTAGAAATCGTATCCCATACAAAGAAATTCTCGGATCAAATATAGAAACAAAATTAAATGTTTTAAGTCTAAAAACATATAATTATAAGTTCATGCACAATACGATACCCTCTTTTGATGACTTGGCCTAGTCACAAGTCACAACACAAGATATATAAATATGACGTTAAAATATCTTTCTGAATCTATATTTTAGTCTTTTATTTTTTTAAAAAAATCTTAAATTTAGTTCCTATGGTTTGTTAGGGTTGATTTTTCAAAAAAAAAAAAAAAAAGTTTCATTATCTATTAGTATTTTCACAATAAATTTTGATAACATATTCATATATTATATTTTATTATAGTATTATTATTATTATTATTATTATTATTATTATTATTATTATTATTATTATTATTATGTCAATTTCAATTGGAATTTAAGTAGAAAGAACTAAATTTAAGATTTGTTAAGAGTACAATGACCAAAATTAAACATTACTAAATTTGAACAAATGATTTAAAAGAAGACAAGTTATATCTTATCTTAAATTTTAAGATTAGCAAAAGCAATAAGATGAAAATTAGGAAATCATCTCATATTCTTAATTAAATGCTTATTCAGATAATTAAAGCTTTTATTTACATATTCTCCACGTACGACCAACCCCACAATTTTCTTAAATTTCTTATTTAAATACAGTACGGAGTGGAATGGAATTACTTTGCTTGAAGCATAAGCTAATTTGGTTGTTAATAATTTAAAAGTAAAGATATATTTATAAAATGAAATTGGCCGGGACTTTTCCATACATTTCTTTGACAAAAAACCAAAATTAAATATATTTAATTAATTATAATATTATACAAAAAAATATATATATATATATATATATATGAAATAAATTGAAAAATAGTAACCTCCAAAAGGAAAAGATACGAGTGACAGGATTGGAATCCAAACTGACGAAAGAAACACACGTGCTTATTCTGGATTTTTCTGCTATAATAAGATCGTATATCATATGCTATATGATCTCATTGATGTTATTAATTATTTTTTTATTTTTCTTTCTTTATTTTCAAGCAAGTTACATCACTTGGATTCGATTTTCTTTCATTTTTCTTGCATTATAATCAATATTTTATGATATAAAAGCTATATGGTCCATTTTCTCTCCACTCTTTCAAATTAAATGATTTGTTTATGTATTTAATAATCATATCTTCTTATTGGTCAAATGGAGGCTCTAGTCTTTAAAAAAGAACTTGAGAATTATTTTTTATTTTGTTTTTTGTCCTATGTTGAAATATAATAATTTTTGTAAAGGAGAAATGTTGGGTAAAAACCATGGGCGATTTCAAGACTAAATAGCTAGTTGCTTGTATATATTGTAATTGATCTCTAATTTCTTGGTCAAGGTACGATGCTTTATATCAGATTATTAGCAAGATAGGGAATTCCAGGAGTAGTCGTGGGGATCTTTTGTTATTTTCCAACAATACCGGAATTAAATCGTTTTACGACGGAATATCATACCACTATCCTAGTTTGAAAACAAATTCGATATGACCTCAGTAAGAATTGTGTAAATTGGTTGCTCTTCAAGGTTAACACAACATCTACTTTGAAACGTGCACCCGTTAGAGACAGGTTGGAATCAAGAGATAAAAGAGAGAACTTAGGCTCATAATCAGAATAAAAATTGAGGAAGAAGATAATGATCCATGTGAAAAACTCTACTGTTTTTTAAAAAGAGAAGCAAAAACAAAAAGTTTCTTATCTTCTTGCAAGCACAGTTACCCACCCAATCGAACGGTGGTGGCGGCACACGTGTGGGAAATGAGACTTAACTACCATATTATCCACTTTTGCAAGATCCTTAAGGAGTATTTGTGGTGAGGAGATGAAATGATATGAGTTAGATATGAACTTAACTCATTGTTTGGGAGGCAACTTCGTATGTCACCTACATTTTATTCATGTCTACCAATAGTGTACTCACCGTCATCAACACCGATGCCTCATAGCTCAACTCTGACGACTACCTTCGATGACCAATTTCAGCAACCACCTTCGACGGTCAACTTCAACGACCATCTCCGACAACTATGAGTACTATAAATTTGGATTTTGTTGACCAAAATACCCCTAGAGTAGGTCAAGTTTTGACTCCTACAAATTTGGATTTTGTTGACAAATGAGTTTTTTGTTTTGTTGACACTCTAATATAAAATCATCAATAAAACCTTAATTTAAAGCTTACAAATAAATTAATTTAAAAATACGCATAAAAACGTCGATGATATTTATATTTAAGTTGAAACACCTTTGTTGACACAAAAGTACGCAAGTTCCACCAAAACGTTGCTCCCGATTTTCTATTAGCTCATGGTATTTTATAGTCATTCTTTATAGTATTTAACATTAATAAAATCACTTTTATCATGTAAGAAATCAAACATAAAAACACTTTTGAGAAATTTTTTTAGATACATGAGTGTTTTTATCAAAAGTATTAAAATAAAAATGACTTAACTAGAAACGTCACATGTAAAAATTTGTAAAATGATGGCTTAAATTTGAAAAAGAAAATGAAATACATGATCCACAAGTAAACCCTAAACTCCATTGTCCAACACTTCCAACAATAATGTGTGCTTAAAAAACAATAAAATAAAGTGCAATCTATAGATTACTAAAAAAATATATGTATAATTATTGAATAAAAAAATTTCGAACAAAAATAATCATCATAAAAACATATTATTTTTTAAAAAAATTGCACAAAATACCCCTAATAACAAAAATTCTACAAACACATAAAATCCATAAACATATAAACTCAACTCAATACACTAAATAGTCTTTTAAAGAGCTCACTTCTCAACTTACAATCTTCCAATGTGGGACAATTCAAGTCTTTCTCATGTAAAGACTTGCTATGAGTCATAGGGTCAAGTGGTTGTAAGTCAGATTTTGAGGTTTTTCCATCTTTCCAATATGAGATTCTCAACATGCGCTCCTCTAAGATGATGTCTTTTTTAGTTCATCAAGGGTCGGATTTTTTTTTTCTAACGAATGCTTGTTCTTCACGGACTATAATATCTCATATATATTAGAGAAACGTGAGGTTTCATTTCAAAATTAATTGATAATCAAAAGATTAGAATATATATCTTTAATTTATATAGTTTGTGATATTTCTTCAATTTTATAATGTAGAATCTTCCAACATCGTTGAACTATATTCATGTTGGTGCAATTAACTCTTCGTTTCTAGGTTGATTTTGATGGTGATAAAAATAAACTATTTTAAATCTATATGATGTTATATTAAACAAACAGAAGCTAGTGATTCAAGAATACCTTGGGAATATCACAGAAGTCTCATTGTGGGGCAAAATGTTTTTCTTTTCTTTTAAAGATGACATGAAATTTTTGTTCTTGTTAGGTTTAAAGATTTCCTAAGAAATTTAAAGATGGAGCTTACTAATTATTTTTTATTTGTTGGGTAGTGAAGTGATTTTTTGCTTAAATCCAAAAAGAAAATGTATTAATTAAGTTTCATAATTTTTGAAGAAATCTAGGTTCATGTTCTCTCTTATTTATTGGAGCGCACACACGTGTTACTTCAAATTCAATTCAAAAAGGTCATGTTCCAATCTAATCATGTTAATGTAGTAGAAAAATATTGACTAATCAAAATATTAGGTTAAATGCATGGGGCTTTCCCCCCTTTTTTATTTTAACATTGTATTTATTCCATTATAATTAAAGCAAACTGAATATCCCTGCATAATTATTGAAAAGTAATAAAAAGAAAAAAAAACCAACTTTAAGCTCGAAGGTTGGTGAATTAAACAAAAATATCCAATTATTACCTTTCAAGCCCTTTCGAATAACTATTATATTATAAAAATGCGTTGTTTGAGAGCAATTATTTTTAAATAGTTTAAATCACATTTGTATGTTTAAAATGACTTTAACACATAATTTTATTGATATTATATTTTTAGTTAAGTTTGATTTCATACCATCAAAATTGATTTTAAATTATTAAGAACTTTTTTTAGTAATTTTGAACATAATATAAAAGCGATTTTAGTTATTTTAAAATCAATCTCAAACATGTCGTTTATAAATTAATAATCTTAAAGCCATATATCGATTTGTCATGTCAATTTAAGAGAATTGAATTTTATATGCGATAGTCTACTTGTATCCATTATCAAAAAGTCAAAAATAGTGGGTGTGATAGATATTGATCATGTTCTTCCTCCTTATGTTTGATTTGCTTAATTAGTTTATCCTCTTTTTCCAATAATTAAAAAGCGATCCTTATTAGGATGAGAGAAAAGTTGACTTGAAAAATCTGTCTATATTTAAGATAACTTCGTATGACCACTTAGAACAAGTCATTGCATAACACTATTACAAATTTAGATTTTCTTGATGTACATATTTTTTGTTTAGTCGACGCTCGTGATAGAAAAACCATAAAATTTTTCATTTACAACTTAAAATCAATCATTAATTTTAAAATACATATATTAATAGTAATAGAATGTCAATAAATGCTTATATTTAAGTTGGTGTGCTAAAACTTCAATAAAATTTTTGTTGACACAAAAGTGCATCAGTTCCATCAAAGCTATGAATTCTTGGATTTTCAATTAGTTAACGAGCAGTAAAAATGTCAATAGAAACCTGTTTGTTGACATTCAAATTTTGTTGACAAGAACTCACTACAAGAATTTTGAACTTTAATATTAGTTGAAAAAAGTGAAATCGGATGTATAATGTCGGTTTTGTTTTTTTAAAAAAGCGAATCTTTAATGTCGGTTTTAAATCAACATTGTAGGGTACCTTTAATGTCGGTTTTAAATCAACATTAAAGACCCGCTTAATTTATCCTCTCACTTTCTATTTTCCTCCCATTTTTTTCATTTTTCCCTCTTCACTCTCCCCCTATTTTCTTTTTCCTCTCATTCTCACACTTCCCTCTTCAGACCCTCTTCTTTCTCACTTCTCTCTTCCAAACCCTTGCCATTCGTCCGTCGATCGTGGGTGAAGAGTTTTTCGTGGTGTAGATCTGGCTTCCGTGCAGGTTTGTTCGTCGTGCAACTCGTTCTGTCAAAGCGCCACAACCAAAGAGTATATTGCTCGTTCTATCGAAGCACCACAGCCAAGCTGAATCTGATCATGGGTGAAGCTCGTTCTGTCGAAGCGCCACAGCCCGAATCTGCTGCTCCCTCTTCAGTTACTTTTCTGTGTCTTATACTCTCGGTTTAAAGCACCCAAACTTGATACGCTAATCATGTGTCTCCAGGTCTGAAGTTCATATTCTCACGTGGTGTGTGCCACCATTCGTCGTTCGATTTTACCTAGTTGCCATTTATCGTTCGATTTTCCTTCGTTGCGTGTCTCCAGATCTACCGTCGTTCGTCTTTGCCCACCGCATTGCTGTCCAGATCAGTATGCTCTTCTTCTCTTTCCTCTCTTAAACTCACAACCATTTTTGTTCTTATGTTTATGCCTCTCAACTGTTTGTGTAAATGTCTCAAGGAAAGCCAGTTGCGGTTTCACTCTAATATGTCTCTCTGCTTCTAGATTTGGGCCTTTTTATGTGTCTATGGCCTTTGAAATTCGATTTCATTAATGGTTTTGTTGTATATGATACATTTGTTGAATTACTTGAAGTTCTAGTGCAGAATGTAAAACTCGAATTTCCATTTTTCCTACTTGAGCAGGTGATAAAAGCAATTAACTAAGTGAAAGTTAAATCCTATGTTGAAGAGAAGGAAATTTCTAAGTGTTGAATAGATTTTTCTTGAGTAGTTTTGAGTGAAGCCTTAATTGGTGAAATTTGGCTAAGTGTAAAGTAAAAAAGGACCCATGTGTTGAGTGTTCAAAGACATTAACACATAAGATGAGTAGAAAGGCAACCATGCGCTTGTGAGGTTGAACGCATGATTGGCTGAAGTATTGGCAAGAGGCGTTGCCAAGAGTTGCTCATGCATTGGGTATGCGTGAGCAAGAGTTAGTGAAAGCGAAATGTTGAGCGCAAGCACTGGGTAGACGATCGTGTAGCAAATGAGCAGCACTACACAATGAGGTAGATGATCGTCTAATAAGTGAACGGCGCTACACGATGAGGTTGGCGATCATTTAGACGGGCGCTGGACGATCGTGTAGCAATGCAGAGAGCTAAACGATGAGGTAGGCGATCGTGTAGGCGAGTGCTGGACGATCAGTGTAGCAATGCAGGGACTAAACAATGAGGTAGACGATTGTATATAGTAGATGCGCGGAGCTAAGCGATGCACTAGACGATCATGTAGATATGTGCATAACATTAAATGATGAGGAGTGACGCGCTAGACGATCGGGCTATTGATAGGCAAAGTACTACAGATCATGTTAAGTGCTAGACGATAAGTGTAGAAGCTGGATGATAGCGCTAAACGATAACACTAGACGATAGCGTTGAGCGTTAAAGCGATGCGCGGACGCTAAGCGATAGACTACATGATGGCACTATGCAATAGGTGTGAGCGCTAGACGATAGTCGTGCTACGCTAGATGATGAACAGACGCGCTACACGATAGGCGATGACGTTAAGTAATAGGTGGATGTGTTAGATGATAAGGCTTCAGCGCTAAACGATGGTGCGGTAGCTAAACAATAAGCTATGTGTGAGATCATTGAGAGCGAGATCGTTTACTAAACGATTGAGCTATACGATGGGCTGCTAGAGCTAAGCCGATGTAAAATGCAGGAACTAAATGATTGATTGGCTTGAGAACATGTGCATTATGCTAATTAAATACTCTAAAAGAATGTTTGACTCACAGTTTTAATAAGTTTTAGTTGATGAGTCCAACTTCATCGTTATGCTGCCAAAAATTTTCCATCGTCTTCGTATCTCATATCTAGGTAACCAAACTTCTCTTTTTCAAGATCTTGATAAAGAAGATTCTCTCATTTATTTAACTATTGAGTTTTCTTGTTTTGCAAGTGCAACAAAGGAGTAAAAATTTGGTATCGCAACCTCTTTATGATTTTTTTTTGGGAACTCTAGATCCAACATATTCATTACAAGAATTTTGCCTTGAATGTACTATTTATACATATTCCCAATAAACACGGTTAGTTGAATATGAATTCTGATCACATATTCACTTTCAAATCCTTTGTCTTAAACCTTTTTTGTTTGTGATCCTTTGAACAACAGTGATTAGACAAAGATGCCTATAACCAGACACTGCTAAAGCTGGGGGGGTCTATTCAAGAAGAATTATGAAGGGATCCATACTTACCAAGTGGAGAGGGACAGTAAACTCATAATATTTGTAAAATCATAATGTTTGTATTACTTATAATTTGTGTTTTCAAGGGCTGAATTATTGTACGACCTTTTAAATTATAATTTTATAGAAGAATTTACGGATTAAATGTAATAGATTTCAATCCATACATAAATAATATGTCATAGCTACAGTGTTCGATGATGATGTTTCATGTTATACTTTTTTACCGAAAAAATGGATTCGGCAATGGAATTTTAAAAAATGGACAATAATTGATAAAACGCACAGATTTTAGGCTTCAATGTTGGTTTAAAGGGATTCATTTGATTCTTGGGCTTCAGTTGCAACTGACATTAGAGGGCACCGACATTAAAGGGCTTTAATGTCAAGTCAACCGACATTAAAGCCCTTTAATGTTGGTTACCCGAAATTCTTCTAGTGACTTTACCGATTTATAAATATAATCATTTATATAAATACCTTTTAGTAATATGATAAATTTCTTAGTTTAAATAATATACACGTGACCCGCATGTTATAAATATTTCCAATTGTTGGTGTGTAAATCTTGCATGTATTTGTTGTGATATTCTGGATCCTTCGTGAACTTGATCTCTAGCCTAGTTTACCTTATTTGGTCTTGTTTTCTGAGTTGACTTGCATGGAAGATCTTAATACCAGTGTGATGTAAGTCTACTATACTCGGATGTTTAAGTTAGTACAGAGATTTGTATAGTTCAACTAAGTACAAAAGTAAGGTCATGGCTCTCCTTTGAAGATTACTTACTTTCCCTTTTAAGGTTGTTACATAGGGCTATTTAATTATAATGTCATCCCTCTAATAGTCACACGTGGCTACGTGTGACTCCGGTAATGTCAAAGTATTTTAGGACGCTCAAGGCTACAAGACGCCAAATCGGACACATCTTAGTTATTTTTCAATTGGTATATTCTTATCGACTCAACTGATCGTCTTAGAACCCAACTTTTTTCCTTTGGGATGCGGTTTTTCCATGCCGCTTCTCAATTTTCCTTGAACTTTGGCCCACCCATGAGCTTTGGGCATTTCCTCAAGCAACCCTTAACAAACATATATATGTGATAAACAATACCCTAAAAAAAAAAAAATCAATACGAGATGAGTCACATGAAAGCATGATCACGGGTGTCATGGTCGCCCCAGGTTAATCATACCCTTGAAGAAGAGGAGTAAACCTCTATTTATTTTTATTTTATTTTTTATAGAGCGAATTGTGATATCAATTGACTACATCTCAAGACATGCATTGCTAAATTGAACCGTGGAAAGACTAGTATCTATCACTAAGGCCCATTGGAGTGACAACAAACGTATGGTCCCAGAATTCAATTCTAAGAAAGCAAATAAGGTCAAAATAGATATGCATAGGGCTTGTAGATGTATGAAAAAAAATTAAGAAAAATTTTCAAAAATTTCATGAAAATCATGAATCCTTTTATCCGATCTATTATCATATAAGAACAATTCATACGAGTGTGTCATAGACTGGTTATGGCAAGGAATAAAACGACAAAACAGGAATCAAGCAAGCATAGTCCAAACAAACCCAAACCCTCACTCCCAACTTTTAAAGCACACATGGTTCCAAATGTGATTAAAAATAAAGCATGAGGGAATAGAAAACTTCCCTGAACAATGGAGTAAATGAAGGATCTAGGAGAATTGAATCAACTCTTCTCCACCAACCATCCTAGCAATCAAGAAGGATAGAAAGAACTAGGCTCAATGGTAAAAGAAGAATTATAGAAATGAAATCTAATCTATGAAGCAAATAAATTCAAAGTCTGGCTGCCTCTAGGAAGTGTAAATTTTTAGGGTTAGTTGCTCGATCGTAGCGGCTCATTGTTAGATGTAAACCATTTTTTAGTCCAACCGGTGGGCAATGTCAAAGCAATCAGAGAACTCACCATTATGAAAGACCTTCAACCTGTGCCCATTTACTTTCAAAATTTTCTGTGTCTCAAGATTAATAGGACCTACTGCACCATAAAGGTAAAAGTGAGAAATGCCAAATAGCCCAAGCCACTTTGATCGAAGTTTTTCAGGCATAAATTTCAAATGGGAGTTGTACAAAAGAACTTTCTTCACTACCTCAAACTCCTTTGGTGCAATCATTCGGCCATGAAATTCTTTTGCTCTTGGTTTGTAGATTAGAGAATTGTCAAATGATTCTAACCCGAGCTCTTCCAATTCCTGGAGCTGTAAAAATATGGCCTCCTCAGCTGCCTCAAAATCCCAGTTACACTTTTTTACTGCCCAATATGTATTATGTTAAATCTCAACTGGAAGATGACAAGATTTTCCATAGACCATTCTGTAGGGAGACATCCCAATAGGGGTATTGAAAGTCGTTCTCTAAGCGCATAAATCATTGTCAAGACAAAGGCTCTAATCTTTCGTTCCTAGGTTGACCACTTTCTCCAAGATAGCCCTCATCTCCCTGTTGGGCACCTCCGCCTGCCCATTCGTTTGAGGGTGGTACGGGGTTGAATACGACGTAGTACACCATACTTTTTCAACAAGGAAGCAATGACTCGATTGCAGAAATGTGATCCTTGGTCGCTGATCATTGCTGTAAGGAAGCCAAATCTGCATAAAATTTTAGAGTTCAAGAACCCTACAACCACTTTAGCATCATTAGTATTAGTGGCTTTTATTTCCACCCATTTGGAAACATAGTCTACTGCGAACAGAATATACTTAAATACACAAGATAAAGGAAAGGGTCCGATAAAATCTATCCCCTACACATCAAATATCTCATATAAAAGAATAGAGATTTGTGGCATTTTATTCCTACGGGACAAACTTTTTGACTTTTGAAAATGTTCACAAGTCTTACAAAGAAAATATGTATCCTTAAACAAAGTATCCCAATATAAACCAAAAGCTAAGACTTTTTTAGCAGTTCTTTTGGGACTAAAGTGTCCACCACATGCATACTTATGAAAAAATTGTAAAACAAAAAAGAACTCATCATTGGGGACACACCTCCTAACAACCTGATCAGAACATAATTTCCATAAGTAAGGCTCCTCCCAGACATAATATTTTGACTCACTTTTTAATTTATCACATCTATGCTTGTTCATTCCATAAGGGAACTCCCTAGTGGTCAAATAATTAATGATGTCAACATACCAGGGAATCATAGAAATACTGTCTACCATCATCAGTATATGGTCAATCAGGAAACCCTAAACTTCTGATTATGCAACTTTGCACTATTTGATGTCTAATCAGAAAAAACAACTACTTCAGATCCCACCTAAAGTCCTGGAGGAAAAGAACCCACCTTAACTTTGCATAATCAGAAAAAACAACTACTTCAGATCCAAAATTTTAAGAACGAAATTTTTCAAAAGCAAAGACAACAACTAAAAACTCCTTTTTTATCATGACGTAGCTGCATTGGGTCGGATTGAGGGTATTCAAAGCGTAGTAGATCATGTAATATTTCTTATCAACCTTCTATCCCAAAATCGCTCCTACAGCATGATTGCTCGCATTGCACATGATCTCGAAGGAATGATCCCAACGAGAAGCCTGAATAATCAGAGCACATGACAAGGCGTCCTTCAACATTTTAAAGCTTGCCTTGCATTAATCATTAAACTCAAAAGCCATATCCTTGTGAAGAAGAGAGGTCATCAGTTGAACAATTTTGTTAAAATCTTTGATAAACCTGCGATAGAAACCTGCATGCCCATGAAAAGATCGAACCTCCCTCACGTTTGTAAGGTAAGGGAACTTAGCAACAACATTAATCTTAGCAGGATCTACCTCAATACCATGCTCAGAAATGATATGTCCTAGAACAATTCCATGTGAGGCCATAAAATGACATTTTTCGAAATTAAGCACAAGGTTAGACTCAATGCATCTCTCTAGCACCCTAGACAAGTTTGACAAATAATCATGAAATGAGTCTCCATATACAGTGAAATCATTCATAAATACCTCCATGCAATTTCAATGTATTAAAAAAAAATACTCATCATGCAGTGCTGAAAAGTGCTAGGAGCGTTGCATAGTCCGAACGATATCCTTCTGAAAGCAAAGGTGCCATAGGGACATGTAAAGGTTTTCTTCTGTTGGTCTTCCTAGTTAATCGGGATCTGATAGAAACCCGAAAACCCATCAAGAAAACAGAAAAAAGGCTTTCTAGCTAGCCTCTCATGCATCTGATCTATAAATGGAATGGGGAAGTGGTCCTTTCTAGTGACAACATTTAACCTTCTAAAATCAATGCACATTTTCCACCCATTTTGAATTCTAACATGAATTAAACTACCCTCCTCATTTCTAACCACAGTAACACTTGTTTTCTCAAGCACTACGTGTATGGGACTAACCCATTCACTATCAGCAATAGGGTAGATAATACTTACATCAAGGAGTTTAAATACCTCTTTCATCACTATCTCTTTCAGAACAGGGTTCAAACGTCGGTGGGATTGTCAACATGGTTTAGCTCCATCTTCAAGAGAAATCCTATGCATGCACACAACAAGGCTAATACCTTTAATGTTTGCCAACGTCCACCCAATGGCAAGCTTGTATTTTTGCAAGACTTTTACCAACTGCTCCTCTTGCTTAGCAGTCAAGTTCTTAGAAATAATCACGGGTAGTGTTTTAGCTTCTCCCAAATAGGCATACTTCAGATGATCAGGAAGCTCATTCAACTCCACTTTAGGTGCCTAAACAACAGAAATGAGACACCTTTTCAAATGAATCATTATCAGAACAAGAAGGCATACTTGCCGACTTTGTCATGGATAAAGTGGGAAGCTCCTCAAGTGAGATTAAATCGCCTGAATCATCCTAGTCACCATCATAGATATCTCAAATTACCTCATACTCAAGACAATCAAACATCATCATCATAGATATCCCAAATTACCTCCTACTCAAGATAATCAAACACATCAATGTAGCACAAAAACTATGTTGGGAACGTCCTAAAACTCGCGGTTCGTAAGTTTGGAAACATATTCTATTTATCAATAAAAGTATTATTGAAATTGCATTCTGTATAAAAATCCAATAAACAAAACTAGGGCTATAGTATGAATACTTTAACTTTATGTAGAGACATAAAAGAGGATCAAGTTATAGTATATAGCCTAAAATGTCTGTAAGTATATGGATGGGATTGGGTACCTCATCCTGGGGACACTATGGATGCGACCCACTTTGTATACTGATACACATGATATGATCCCAAAATAGTTCATGTGGAGACATGCAAGTAGGGGCATTCTATGCAAAAGATGTTTGCATAAGATCGGACCACAAAATAGTCACTTTTCTTTATAATGATCGTTTATTGTTAAAATTGACTATTTCAATTCTATGACCTAGGGTAGCTCGATCTTAATCCTTAGCTAACTATGAATTCCTATTTATTCAGGATTATCCTTTGACCTTCATAGGTGAGAGTAGTTCAACAACACTACTTAATAAGCCTCTCATTTTAGGGATAAAACCAGATAGATAGCTGGGGATATAGTCCTGCAAGAAGGAATTCACTCCTACCCATTTTAGGGTTAGCAGATAGGTTGCTCTTTTAAGTACTGATTCTTGGTCTTGAACAAATGGGCCCCACCCTCTCATGGTCGGAAGGGACATGGTTTATTAGTTGGACTATAAACCAATTGTTCAATAGAGGATCAGTGGGAGCTTAAGGAGCAAGATGTATTTACAGGGATAAAATGGTAATTTTAACCTAGCTATAAATATGAACGACTTGTGAAGGATCAACTTTTTGATTAAGGAAAATCAAGTGGATAAAAATATATCTAAAGTGGGGAGAGTGCAACCATCGAACTATAGTAGTATGTCTTGATGGTCAATAAATATTGATTAATTTGGGTTAAAGAGTTTAATCAATTAATCCCAAATCGTTAGAGCTCATGACCTGTAGGTCCATAAGATCCCTCTATTAGTTCGTAAAATATTAAGCCTTGGATTGGAGTATTATGCGAATTTGAAACGTTCCAATTCAAAATTAGGGTTTGGAATTTGAAACGTTCAAATTTCAAATTAGGGTTTGGATATATATATTCGATATGACATTTAATTTTGTTGAAAATTAAACATAATTGGAGAGTTCAAAATATTTAAATATTGATTACATGAATAAGATTCATGTTTAAATTAGGTGTTTTATTAATTTAATATTTGATATTAAATTATTATTTAATTAATTAATTAAATTTGTTTAATTAATTATTTAAATTAAATCAATTTTTAATTTAATTTAATTAAGTTGAAAATTGAGTTAAATTAAATTTGAAATTGAAATTAGTGGGGTTATCCAAGATTTCAATTGGTTAGAGGATTTCTCCACAATTCAACATCTAGGTCACTCACTAAGTGCGAATTGAACTGTCAATTAGCTGAATAAGTAATTACTTTCATGAATTAACTTGATAAATACTCCTTTTTTAGAGTATTGGAGCATGCAATATGAAATTTGTGAAATTTCTGCAAAAAAAAAACTACTCTCAAGCTCTCTCAAACCCATCACGATCCTTTTCAAATTTGAGTTTCCACCACTTAATCCAAGGCTGAGAATAGTAGAGAATATCCTCTTGTTGGTCTACTAAAGATTAAAAGATTCAATTTCGTGGATATAGCAAGGATTAAGTGAATCTTCAAAGGTATACATAATGAAACACTCTTTTTGTTAAAATATGTTTTTCAACATGCTTTGGACTCAAATTAAGTGTAATTATAGTCCTTAATGATTCTGTTAGCTTCCGTTTTATGCATCTTTACTCTATCAGACTGCACATAGCAGATGGTGGGAGATCTCATAGCATAAAAAATATTAAAATTAACTACTTCACCATCAAACTCAACAGACAAAGTACGCCACATCGATCTTGGTCTTGGTTGTTTTCATGAAAGACCGACAAGCAAGATCGATGCAGATGAAATAGATGTAGGTTTTTCCATCTTAAGAATGTAAAAATCAGTAGGGAAAAGAAGATCATTTACTTGCACAAGGACATCTTCTATGATTCCTAACGGGTGAATAAAAGACCTATCAGCTAATTGAATTACAATACCAATTTTAGTCAGGTCTTTCAATTTTAGTTCTTGGTATATTGAATATGACATAACATTTATGGATGCTTCAAGATCTAACATAGCTCTCTCAATTTTCTTTTTACCAATCACATAAAGGAGAGAAACATATCTTGATCTTTTTGTTTTTCAGGCAAATTCTTTTGAAGGATTGCAGTCACAGACTGACTTACCACCATCCTCTATTTTTCTTTTGTTTGCCTCTTCCTTGTGCATAGTTCTTTAAGAAACTTGGCATACTTTAGGATTTGCTTAACGACATCAAGGGGAGGAATGTTGATTTCCACCCTTTTGAACATCTCTGATAGCTTCTTCTCCTTGTCTCCCGTGAGCTTTTTTGGCCTTGCAAGCCTGAAAGGAAAAGATGCTTTAGGCACATAAGCATTTAAAAGACGAAGAGGGTTATAGGATACTAGTACTCCCTTTTTCTTTTCTTGTGGTATGATTGTAGGATTTAAAGAAGTGGTTCCTTATTCCTTTACCTCTGACTTTTTCACAGTTTCTGCAGGTGGCTCCAACTCCTTGTCACTCTTGAGTGTTATTTCACTCACATTCTCCTTGGGGTTCAGTTCTGGCTGAGATGAGAGTTTCCTAGACTGTCTTTCTAACTTACTCATTGAAGTGGCTAGCTGAGAGACTTAGGTCCCCAAAGCATCAATGGCATTCTTTATGTCCTATTGAAATTTAAAAGAGTGGTCAGCTAGACTTTTCACAATATTTCCAAGGACATACCTAAACTAGACTGACTTCCATGTTTAGGTTGAGCTTGCTCATTCTATCCACCCCATTTGAAGTTCGGGCGATCCCTCCACCTAGGATTGTATGTTTGACTGAATGGGTCTGGCCGTCTGTTTTGCCCATTGAAATTGTAGCCTCCAATATCATTTACCTCAGGTATTGCCCTTTGCAGAGTGCTTGGGCAAACATCAGTTGTGTGTCCCACTCTATGACACATTTCGCAAACAACAATGTGAAGGAAATCGGAAGCGGTGATTTTCGTGAGTAGCGGAACAAGACCATTCCAAATTACAATCATGAATCAACAAATCATTTACAGTCAACTTCAATACAAGCGGTTATACAATTTATAAAGAAATTACAGCATGAAACAACAAATGTAAAGAGGAGAAAATGTACTAACAATGGCAGAAGCGTCTCCACGCTACGATGCACACTCTGATTGAACAAAAGCAACCATGAGTGCTCGATCTACACGACCGCAACACCGCATGAACACATCACGCTCGTCCTCAAAAATCTCCTCGGTCATGAACTCCTCTGTAATAACGAACGGCCTCCGAAGCACAACAAACGGCCTCCGAAAAACCTCGACAGTGTGAAGTTGAGTCTGACACCACCAACAAAGCGACCTTAGTATTCTCGGTGTGAGAATCCAGAGGGTAGGCTCTGTTCGGACTTGGTATGAGGAAAACGAACGGAAGAAATAGTGATCGCATACACGACTAGGCAAGTGGGAGAAGTTGGAGACTTATCGCATAGGTCGATGCCCAATCGTTTAGATAAAACTATGCGATCGTCTAGCAAACGCTATGCGATCGTTTAGCTCTATCGTTTAACTCGGTCGATTCTACACAATCATTTACCTTGGGCCAGCGATCGTCTAGTAAAGCTATGTGATCATTTAGTAAACACTGCACGATCGTTTAGCTAGCACTTGCATAATTGGTTAGCTCGCCCAGCCGTCGTTTAGTAAATCTATATTTACTTAACGACTTCTGTGAGTTTCTTTTCGCCAGAGAGAAAACTCAAATTCTTTTCAAATATTTGTGAAAACTTCTTCTTTAAAAAATAGGAAACCACTTTCCTTTATACTCACGGTTACCATGATCCAATAACCACCCACTACATTTGGTTCTTTAAAAGAAAAAATATTAATTATCTAATAATTAATATTATTATAAATATAAATGATAACCAACTTATCATACTATATTTATAACCTATAGTTTTAATATTTCATCTCATGAAACATATTTCTTTTCTATTCATGTAACTTAATGTAAATCTCATTTTACTCAATCCTCCACTAGATGTATCTTATACATCTTCCGATTATATACATATTATTCAAAATACCTTTGTCAATTGACATTTCAAATCAACATCAATGATCCTCAACAGAATCCAAGCTACCAAGGGGACCTCATCGACCTATAGATCCGAAACTCCAACGGTACGTGAATAACTGACTAAACTCTTTAGTCACGGGATCCACAATCCGTTAACTGTCACGCACTCTACTAAAGATCGATAGTTGAACTCTCCTCACTACAGATATATTATGTGTCCATCTTAACCAATGAGCAATGTGACAACCCTTTACAGAGCTGGGCCAATAACCGTTATGCCCCTGTAGTTACATCTGTCTCCTTAAGTACCACTGATCTCTCTAATGAACATAAATCATAGTCCTACTATGACTGAGTCTTCTATTCCAACGAAGTTGTGGCCACTATGTTCAACCCTGGAATCAGCCCTTAAGGGAGCAATCTCTCTATTTATCCTTGCTTCGGGAAAGAAGTGAATTCCATATTATGGATTGAGTTCCCAGCTCCCAGATCAGACAACACATGTTGAGTTGGCAATCTAGCCACTCTCACTCATACTAATCAAAGGACCGCCCTCAAAAGCAAGAATCCACAAAACACTCAGGATTGAGGTCGTGTCACCATGGTCGTTTAGGTGAGATGCAAGTCTCTAGTATCAACGGCATTATATACAGAGTCTAGTCATCTCGTGGTCCAGGTTTTATACAAACTCTTTGTATAGGACACCCCCGCTCCAGTCTCCATATGAATGGTCATAACCTACCATCTGTAATAGTTTACAACACTTGCAAACCTGTACAAAGCGGGTCGTATCCATAGTATCACCAGGATCAGGTATCCCACCTTAATCCTTATATAGACCGATTTAGGTTATCACTTAAGGCATGATTCACTTGTATATCACATATACATGCTTAAATTCACATAAGATAACCAAGAAGCTTTATTTATTGGATATAAATAAATGAAAGAATTAAATAACACTTATTTTATTCATTGAACAATGTGTATCTTTACAAAACAACGAGACTCAGGGAGAATTATTACACCAATCCCAACAATCTCCCACTTGTCCTAATGACTCGAAAGACTAATGTACAATATATAATAAACTAGGGCATACCCCAGTATCATCTCCCACTTGCCCTAGACAAGATGCCACATGTCCCGCAAACCCAAACTCTCTAGGTGCCCTCGAACACTTTAGCTGTGAGGGCCTTTGTAAAGGGATCAGTAACGTTGTGCTCCGATGCGATCTGCTCGACTATCACATCACCGCAATGCACAATCTCCCTGATCAGGTGATTTGGGTAAGTGTCTTGTGCTTACCTTGACGAGACTCCGAGCTCCTTCGATTGCCAAACGCCGCTGTTATCATTAATAGAGTGATAGGAGCAGATCCATATTTGGGAACAACTGCCGAAAATTTATAGAGGACTTCTCAGCCAACAACTTTTTAGCTATTTACAAGTCGTAGTATTCGCTTCCATAGTGATCACATGCATCCTGTGCTTTGGTGCGGTCGCCAAACTTAAGCCTGCATTCAGGAGTAACACTACCCGAGATGGCAAGTTTGAGAATCCGATCGGTCTGAAGCGGTCCTTGTATCCTATAAGGATCAGATCCTTATCTCCATCACAGCATGTGCCTCGTTCTCCGAAGATACTTGAGGATCGTCTTGATCGTCGTCCAGTGATCAAATCCTAGATTGGACTGATACCGACTGACAATCCCTCCTACATAGCAAATGTCAGGTCTGGTACACAATATAGCACACATCAAGCTTTCTACAGCAGAAACATAGGGAATTCGTCTCATTTCCTCAACCTCTTGAGGTGTCTTAGGACATTGATCCTTAGACAGAACGATTCCATGCCTGAAAGGTAACAAACCCCTCTGGGAATCTTGCATCTTGTACCTGATCAACATTTGATCAATGTACGATGCCTGAGACAAGGCTAACTATTTGTTCTTGCGATCCCAAATGATCTGGATCCCGAGAACATACTGTGTCTCACCCAAATCTTTCATTTGGAATTGGGCAACTAGCCAACTCTTAATGTCAGTCAGATATCCTACATCATTCCCAATGAGTAGGATATCATCCACATATAGTACCAAGAAAGCTACTGAGTTGTTGATTATCTTCTTATAAACACAAGGCTCATCAACGTTCTGGTCAAAGCCAAACGACTTGACAGCAGTGTCAAATCTGATGTTCCAAGATCGAGATGCTTGTTTCAGCCCATAAATGGACCTATTAAGCTTGCAAACTCTTTGCTCTTGATCTAGAACTACGAACCCCTCTAGTTGAGTCATATAGATGGTCTCCTCAAGACATTCAGAAAGGCAGTCTTGATGTCCATTTACCATATTTCATAATCATAAAATGTGGCTATGGATAGGAGAATCTGGATAGACTTAAGCATGACAACAGGTGAGAAAGTTTCCTCATAATCAACTCCCTCAACCTGGGTATAACCCTTTGCCATGAGCCTAGTCTTAAAGGTATGCACCTTTCCATCTACACCTCTCTTTCACTTATAGATCCACTTACACCCAATAGGTCTTATCCCATCAGGTGGATCAACAAGCTCCCAGACATTGTTAAAGTACGTAGACTCCATTTCCTGGTCCATGGCCTTAACCCATTCATCTTTGTCAACCTCCTCTATTGCTTTCTTAAAAGAAAATGGATCCTCGACTCCATCATTCGTAATGACGTTTTGGGCTTTAGTCAAACCCATGTAGCGATCTGGTGGGTTCAAAACCCTCCCACTACGTCGAGGCAGTCTCAACTCTTGAGTTGGTTGACTAGACGTCCCGACCTAAACAACTCTTGTTGATCTGTCAGCCTGTTCAAAAACTCTTATTAAACCCTCAACAGTTCGAGTCTCACTAGAGATCTCACAGAAAACGAGCTTACTTCGTGGCTTATGATCTCTCATGTGATCTTCTTCCAAGAAGATAGCATTATTTGAAACAAACACTTTGTTCTCACTTGGATCATAAAAGTATCCTCCTCTCGTTTCTTTGGGGTAGTCCAAAAAGAGGCAAACCTTCGAACGCAATTCTAACTTCTTTGGATTAGTCACTAGCACATGTGCCGAACAGCCCCAAATCCTGAAGTGGCATAAACTACCTTTACGACCTCTCTATAACTCAATAGGTGTTTCAGAAACACTTTTCAAGGGAATGTTGTTCAGGATATAACATGCAATCTGCACTACATAACCCTAAAACGAGTCTGGAAGATGAGCATAACTCATCATAGATCGAACCATGTCCAACAAGGTCCTGTTTTTCCTTTCTGATACACCATTCTACTGAGGTGTACCAGGGGCCGAGAGTTGGGACGCAATCCCATGTTCTATCATATATAGTTTTGGAATTGGGGTCCATATACTCTCCATCACGATCAGATCGTAGTGTTTTTATCTTCTTACCTAACAAGTTTTCAACTTCAGCCTTATATTCCTTGAACTTGTCAAGGGCTTCAGACTTACGTTGCATTAGGAAGAGATACCCAAACCTTGAATAACCATCTATGAAATAGATGAAATATTCATATCCACCTTGAGCTCTAACATTCATCGAATCATAGAGTCTGAATGTACAAGCTCTAAGGCTTCCTTGGCTCTATATCCTTTTACAGTAAAAGGTCGTTTGGTCATCTTGCCTTCGAGGCATGATTCACATACCGGCAAAGATTTTTCTTCTAAACTCTTTAGAAGTTCACTCTTCACTAACTTCTCAATCCTATTAAGGTTGATGTGACCTAACCTTAGATGCCAAAGATGGGCGTTTTCTTTTGGAGAAACCTTTGGACTTTTAGCTGTTGTTGTCGTATTGAACATTTCAGTATTAAACAAGGCTTTTATGACTAATGGCCTTAGTACATATAAGTTATTTTCCATTGAACCAGAACCAATCTCCATTCCATTCTTGAAAATAAACATTTTATTCCCAGAAAAGGACATGGTATAGCCTTGTTCAATGAGACAAGAAACTGAGATTAAGTTCCTCTTAATATGAGGAACTAAAAAAATATTATCCAGTAACAGATAACGTTTTTTGTCAACAAATAACTTCAGCCTACCGACAACAACAGCTGAAAAAACCTCACCATTACCAACTCAAAGAGTCATCTTTCCCTGTGGCAACATTTTTCAGGAACTAAATCCTTGGTAAGAGGAACTGACATGATTGGTAATACCTGAATCTAGGATCCAGCAGAATCATCATTCTCTACCAGACATGTTTCCAAGACCAATAAATTGTATTTACTGTTTTGTCTCCTCTTTTGGAGAGTAGTGAGGTGGAGGTCGTTTGCCATAAAATCGTTTCACACGAATCTTTCCACTGTAATAAATCGGTCATTTTTAAAAGCTTTAAATAGAAATACTAACGAGTTGTTGAAAAAAAAAACACATTGACCTACGTTAGGTTTTAAGCAAATACTCATTGTAAAACAGAACAACATCCAATAAGGTATTAGCAAAACTAACATGAATCCCGTGTGACATCTAGTTTCGCAATGATGCTTCAAAGGTTTAGGAAAAAAGCCGCCGAAGGGAGGTCAGTTATCCCTCCTCTGAATTGAGAAGATCTCAACCAGTCATTAATACCATAACAACTCTTGCTCTTATAACGACTAGTCATCATTGATTTGGCCAAGAGATCATTAACTTACTTAACAATCTCTCGTAAGTGTGACCCGCCATTTTAAGCCCTAGAGGTCCGTCCCAAAAGACCAATCCGAAGGGATAAAATCTGATTGGGCAAAACTAAAGCGACTCTATCCATTTCTGGAGTTCACCTTGATATTAACCAGCTGCACAAAACCCATCTGAAGGGGGCCGCATCGAAGACGATACGAGGGCGTACAGAATGATCTCATGGTGTGAACCAATGACAGAGACCATAGGACGTGTTGGCACACACCCTTCACCCACTTACTAAAAAAACTCTCTCCGTCCACCTTGATATTGACTCATGCAAACACTTCAAAGGGGAATGCATCCTGGGGCATCTTGAGGCCAAGCATGAATCTCATAGTGTAAACATAAAGGGAGAAACGTGAATGGAATCATAGACATATCTGGTACGCGAATGGAATCATAGACATATTTGATACGCCTACTCCTCCCACTGAGTATTTATAACCTAGGGTTTACTTTACTTAGAAAAAACATGGCTAAGGATTTTAACTAAGTGACTTTTAGGTTTTCCAAAGAGTAACTTTTACCTTGGATAGTCGAACAACTTTTGATCATCATCCATTAAACTCTTTAATGGAGTCTTTGACCAAATGTTGCATGCTTGTTGAAAATCTATCTAATTCACCTTTTCAGATAGGTTTTCAGGTAAGGGTGTTACGTTTCCATTAACTTAAGAACCCTAACCTAGCCAGAACTCGCCTTAGACAAAAGGTCCCTTATAGATAGGTTTACAACAAATTTAATCTTTTATTCCAACCAATTTAATCCTATTAAAACCGATTTTAAAAGATTAATCTAGGTTACTAAACTCTTTAGAACCAAATGAACTTAGGTCTATCTCAATCCAATTTTAAAACCCTTTTAAAAAACTTGAGTTTACCCTAAATTCGCAAGCAACTCTGAATTATTGATTTTAGGTCTAATTTCCTTTATATCACTTATAAACGGAAACAACCACAACGCGAAGCTAACACATGCATGGCATTCATAACGCTTATAAACGGCCTAAGTGTCATGCTCAATGCATTGTCCATTCATTGTTACTTCTTTTATATAACACTTATATAAAATAGCAATGAAACAAGCAAAACATGCTTCCATTCACCCTTAGACTATAACATTTATAATAAAAGGATGATGCATGATAATGCTAAGTGCATGCAAAATATAACTCTTATATTTCATGATGCATGCGCATGCTTTCAAGTAATTTCTTCATGCAATATTATAACATTTATAATACATGATGCATGAGTAATTTCACAACCTAAGATGGGTTTTTAACTATATGACAAACACTTTGACATATAAGTACCATACATCACATGTATAAGCAATAAAAGTTGATGAAACGGGTAAAATTGCCATAAAACACAAAAGGGAAAGCTAACTATTACAAAGACAAGGAGCCTCCAATTCAAACAAGCGAACCGGTCTTGAACTGCTCGGCAAAGCATCGCTTCTCCAACCATCCATCGTGTTAAGCTCCCCGCGATCGTCTAGACGATAAAACAAACTCTTTGCTCTATTGCTTACCAGCGCTCCCAGAGTTAAATGATCGTTTAGCATTACTATACGATCGTCTAGAAAAATCCAAACAATCAGTTAGCTATTACAGCACGATCGTGTACCTTTACTAATCGATGAAGCCTGAAGTACACGATCACTTAGCGCGCTCCGCACGATGCCCACCTTCCGTGATCATCTAAGCGACTACGATGTCGCGAAGCACCATCGCCTAAGCGATCGCTTAGCTAGCGTCTCCATATCGTATACGTGCGA